>NC_092522.1:123349660-123649660 GCF_037038585.1 Patagioenas fasciata | reverse complement strand
AATGGAAGCAGAAAGCATTTAGTTAGTTCATAAAATACAAGCGCTGTTTCTGCTTGGGTCTTTATTCTGACCTTTATTTTGGACAGTTTCTCTGCCATGAGCAGATTCTCCGATTACAATGTCAGCTTTCACTAGAAATCTCTTTGTGATTTAACAGGCAGGGTTTTGGAGTCGGAGCAACTGGGTTTGCAGCAGCTCTGACGTGTAAGTCGCATTGAAATGTTGAAAAGGAGAGTTCTTCCTGGCAATGAGCTTGCGCTGGGCTCTTGTGTGTAGGCTCTGCCGTAGGTCTTACTTTATGACCCAGGGCAAACTTCTTGACCGCCTGCGTTCCAGCGTGTAATATGAAAATACGCCTTTCAGGGCTGTTGAGATGCTTTCACGTTCGTCAAGCATGTGAAGATTCTTGGCTGGGTGGAATTGCATGCTGCTGCCCTCGCTGGTACAAACATCAATGTCGTAAGTGTATTTACACAGAGTAAGAACTAGTTACTTAAGTGAATGCTGATTTTTTTCATGCCTCAGATGGGAGAGGTAAGCGGCTGATCACAGTTTTCTCCACTAAGTCGTATTACGCGTGGGTTCCAGACATCATCATCGGTTGTTCTCTGTTTGCCTTTCACGGAGGCTCCATCTGCTTGGTGGAACGGTGCTGTTCAGTGAATAGTGCAGCAGTCTGAAAAAGAGGGAGCTTATTGAACTTGAAACTTGTCCTACCCTCTTTATTTTCCTTGTCCATAGCAGTAGAATGATGTTAACATATTAGAGATTCATAAAATTTAACGTGAGAACAGGCAATTAAAATCTTGTCTGATGCATTTTATGTGCTTTCTATCCCAAGGCTTTAAATTTTAATCATTTACTTTGAAACTGAGACCAATAACTGGTGTTTGGCTAAAAACAATTTGAAAACTTTCCAGCCCTGAGCGTCCATCATTGGTAAGTTCAGATTCATCACTTCTCTTGGTAGTTGGTGCCATCTCACTGTTAAAAATAAGTGGCTGATTTCTCATTTGAATTTGTCTAAGTTCTGCCGCTGGTTCTTGTTATGACTTTCCTGACAAGATTAGAGCCCTTTAGTATCCAGGACTTTCTTGCCATGGAGGTACTTATGCTCTGTAATCAAGTTACTCGATTGATAAGGAAAGAGAGTTGAGCTTTTAAGTCTCACTCTGAGGCATTTTCTCCTGCACTCAGATCATCCGGTGATTCTTCATGGTCTCAGGTTATTTTTAACATCGTAGAAACCAAAAATGGAGAATGTTCCGGCCTGTGTCTGATCCAGACTGAATACTGAGGCGCAACAGCATTTAAAAGGTTCACAGTAGCCCCTTTGCATTGGGAAATCCCGTTTGTGAGCCTTGCTGTGCTGACACTGAGATTATTCTTAGTTAAGCCTGCACTTTAGTAGGTGCAGCCTGCATTTCTTAGATTATAAATTGGCCTTTGTATTCAGATGTGTGTTGCTTTCCTGAGCTACGTTAAGGTATTCAGACGTCTTTCTTTTTCCGTCCTTTCCTCATCATAATGTACTGTTCCTATAGTCGTGGTGTCAGTCACAGATTTTTATCTGCAGCGATAAAAATGTTGAACTGCATCAGCCCTTAAATTTAGTGACAAAAAAACTAGCATGATGCAATCCCAGGAAGTGGATGAAGAACTGGCGAACTGACAGCCCTCAGAAAGCACCAGTCGATACGGAGCAGCCGATGTGCATTTCCACTAGAACCAACGTACACCCAATGCCCATCTGTTCTGCTGTTCAGCTACCTTTGTAATCTCAAAGAACAAAGTCCTTTATCAAGATATTTGCCATTAAAACATGCCGACTGGCACTAGTGAAGTCCCTGCTCTCTAATTCTTTACTGGGAATGCATACATATATTTTTCTTCTCTTGGTTTGCCTGGATTGCTACCCAGCTGGCTGCCTTACAGCTCTCCACATTTTCCCCTTTTTGAGTGTTAACACAATGTGAACATCTACTTGGCCTTGTGTTTTGCCCTTGTTTTCTAGAGAATCCCTCCTTTAAAAAAGAAAAAAAACAAACCACCCGGCAAGAGTGCAAAGCCCTTCAGTGCATGGGTTTCAAATGTTTCACTCTTAATGGATATGCTGGATATATTCTTTTATTACTGGTGAATTAGAAGGTACTTTGTGTGACGAAAACATCTTGCCCCAGCGTAAGGGCGAAGTGTTCGCAGTAATCCTGCTTCTCCCGCTTGAAAGTTAGTTTAAAAAGAAAAAATGATTAGCTTTTTGTGTGTGTGTCTGTTGAATCTTGCGCTTTGTTTAGTTTGAGGAACGTCCCAAGACCTTTTTGTTCCTAAATGGCTGCGAGTGTAAAACCGTGATGCTTTTGGGGTGCGTGGACTGGAAGATTGCACAGTGTCCTGGAAATGAACAAACACCTTTCTAACCTTTGCAAGTGGCTACTTATGAAGACACTTCAGAATTATACTTCAGTTTGTTTCACGGGCGTAATTCTGATAAATATTGGTGTCATGCCTCTGTCACACTTAAGTAAATTCTGTTTTATTCATAGCAACATACCTTTTTATTACAAATGCAACTGCCTTCACTTGCTGGCTGTTCCCCTGCGTTTCCCTTTTCCTGTCCCAAACCGACTTAGCTTTTATTCCTTCCATGTTACTGCTGTAATCAGCATTGCCCACGAATGTCTCTTTCTGGAGGAGAGGCAGCATTTTTGCCGTTGCTTTTTAGGATACAAGATAATACAGGATCTTGAAACCAAACCTCGTTTAAATACCACTGTCAGGAAGAGGTGAAGTGTGTTGTATTTTGGGTTTGGTGGTTTGTGTGTGTGTGTTGGTTGTATTCTTTTTAGGTGTTTGAAAGGACTGGCTCCATGAGGAAGCCCCTGTTTGTAAACCTGCAAATTCCAGGCAGATAAAATGCAAAGAGGTCAGGTGAGGATCTTGGGGTTTGGGATGTCTGCTTCCTTTCTGGCTGGTGAGTGGGAAACCTGCCATAGCGATAGGCTTTGGGGAAACATTTGGAAGGGGGAAGAAAAGGAACAAGACTGAGGCCCAGGGTCTGGGAAGGACGCTGTAAAAGCAGGTACGGCATTTCTGCTGTTTGCAGTCTGAACTGTGGCACCGTGGAAGTCTAAGGCAAGTAATAGAGACTCAAAAAAGTGTCCTGTTTTGTTGGACATGAATATTTCTTATTAACACAAGCTTCTTAGCTTTTCCTGCCTCCTAGCTAACTCAGTATCTGATTTTTCTGTTCCTCTGCTGTCTTCTTGCAGGAGTTGTTTATTGACTGAAATTGTTTCCATATGGCTGCAATGTAGAGCTTGATTACATTAAACGTGGCGCTTTCCTGTGGCATTGCAGTGCTATGCGAAGCTCATCCCTCTTTCTCTCCTTCCAACCTCCCCTTCCTCCGTAAAACTTTGGTTTTGAAATGTGTCGCTTGTTTAGGGATTATCATCCCCCTCTCTGAGGCTTTAGAACTGGAAAACTGGGATCCAGATCTTTTTTTGGGTCTTTGTATTTGATTGTTTGGGCAGGTTAAGTTTGCTTGTCAATTGCTGATAAAATCCTTATGAAGATTAGAGTGACATTGCTGGAGCTGGGGCCCCAGTGTGTTAAACACTGAACAAGTATGCAGACAGGAGATAGTCTGTACCTCCAAGGAGCTTACACCCATCAAGACAGTCCATTTAGATTGTGTTTGTTTACACTGATGACCAATTTAAATACTGCTCCAAGAAGGTGTTAAAATGAAAATTCCTCTACTTGGAGGCTTGGGGCCAGATTCACCACTTATCTGGAGCCTGGAAGCTACGTCTAGTTTGCAGAAAACAGATCTGTTTAATAGCAAATGGATGCATCTGTATCTTTGATAAGAATAAAAGCTGATTGTTGGCTAAGTTAGCGAATAAAACCAGCAGTGGAGCATCTCCACCCGCTCTTTGTAGTTACACTCTCTTCTATAAACTTGAATTCGTAACCTGGATTCAAAATTTACATTTTGTTAAAAATGTTTTCTCTTAACCAGGTTAAAATATATAAATACCTTTTTCTTATGCCTAAGCCATCTGCTGTAATACCTACATTTCTTGTGCTTAAAGAGAACCTAGGCGGTGCAGTTTTACTGCCAGTATCTCAAGTAAAGTCAAACCAGTGAAGTGATGGTTGTCGCTCTTGGCTGAGCACACAGAACCGGAGTCTGATGAAGCACTAAACCAGCTTTGGAGAAGCAGCCTCTTCTGCAAGTACATAGAGAATGTTTTCTTCATTTCTGTATATTCAGATAGTTCAGATCACAGAGTCTCTAATTCAAAACTGAGAAACCATTTGGGAGCTGTAAATGCAGAAATGCTTGTTTTCCTCGCCTAACATAAGGTGGAAAAAAAAGAACAATGAGGAAAGAGATTCACTAACACTGAAATCTTTCAGTGGAGGACACAGCAAGGTTCAATTCACTTAATAAAGATAATTCATTTGTTTTCACTAAAGCATTTTAAAATGCGAACCATGTTTCCGACCCTCTTATGCGTCCAGCACATATGATGTATCATTCAAGACTAATAAAACTGTAATAGATAAAAGCTGGCATTTAAAAATTGTTTTATAAACAGTCTGGCTAATAACCCAGGGTGGCAACTGAAGCACAGGGATAATGTTCAGGCCTTGATAGAGCCTGAACAGTCTTTTTTAAAAAATTCAATGTAAAATGAAAGCATCAAGTGGAGAAATTCAGCTTTCTGAAGCACAGGGGATCCAGCGGGAGCGGGGTGGTGTGGGGTACTCGGAGGTGTTAGTTGTCTATGTGGCAGGTTCAAGCTGCAAGTTATTTAGATGTCCCTTATAGTTTATAGGTGTTTGAGTACTGAGCTGGCAGGAAAAGAAAGACAGTGACTGTGGAGCCGTCACAGCTGTCACCTCTGCCTTTTCCTTAGAGGACTTGCTGCTTCTCCGAGCTTGGAGTAAAGGCTGTGGGCACCTTGTCCCATTTGGGACATTGCAAGTCTTAGAATTGTGGTGGGATGGAGTGGTCCACACCGAGACACCTCAGTCCAACAGGAGGGTGGATTTAAAACCTTCATTCTCCTGTCTGTTTCTGTCCAGTGTGCTGCTCTCTGTGCATCCCTGGATGGATGGTTTGTGCACATCGGGATTCTGTGAACTTTCCAAGAAAGGCGGTGGGTCCTGCAGCTGCAGCATCTGGGATGCCTGTAGATCCTCATTTAAGATCTTTCTACTCCCTGTTTTACGAAATGCTGGGGGACGGATAGGCTGGGGAAGCCTTAGTTTTCTTCCGTCCCTCATAAAATGCTTTATGTGGCAGCAGAAGCGAAGTTCAGAATAAATTTAGTTTTCAGTGTTGTCATCTTCACAGAAAGGGAGAAGAAGAGGTAAATTGTGACTGTCTCAGACTTTGCCTGTTGTACTTCTTGCAGGTCAGAGCTGTGTTCTGCTACTTTCCCAGTGGATGACCAGCTAAAACAAATACTAAACTTCGCCTCTTTAAACTCCTCCTTTAATAAGGTTTAGTTAGTTTGCTGGGTATTTTTCTGTGATTTCCAGAACTATTGAAACAGTGTAAGTCGATGAAGACTCTCTTGTGTATTGTGTGCGAGCTCAGATATTTGAATATGGAATAGAAATAGTACTGAGTATCTGCAATTTCCATTGAATTTCAATGCCTTTAAGGAATGTGTCCTTAAGATGTAACTAACTTAGAGGCAGTGGGAGTGCTCTCTGTTGGTTTTCACAAGAACTGAACTGGAACTATATTGAGGATATTTTCTTTTTTTTAATTAACAGAAGATCCCTGAGTTCTAGGTCCTTTCATACTTAAGAATAATTAATTCTCTATTGTTTTTGCTTTTGACAGACTTTTACTGTCAATCTTCCAAAGGAGACATTGGCCCTTCCTCCAATTATTTGATGAAACAATTTAGTACGTGCAGCCTCCCCCCGCCCTTCATGGTCAAAATCTGCTTCTTGTGTCCTCCTGGGTGCTGCTTCCCAGCTCTGCTTTGCGCTCTCTGTCTCTTACAGATAAATATCTCCGTAGTGTTGGGACTGAAATGCTTTTATTCTCCTTGCACGCTCTTCAAAAAGTCCATAGCACTGGCCTTCTAGGTAACAGCATGTGTTCCATGGCCTGCAAATAAAGAGCATGATCTTTCAGTTTTCTTCTGATGGGAATTACTTTTGAGAAAAGACTGCAGGCTCAGGGCCATCCTGCCTTTGCAGTGTTATCAGTTCATTTTGGCTGCAAATGTGATTTCTTTTTTCTTAAAGGGAGCGTTTATGACTTTTTGGAGGTATAATTGTATGGAGACGTTACTTGGACAGACCTCCTGAAGTCTCCTGCATTGAATTGGATGTGGTGGGTAAGAGCTCTGTGTGCTTACAGCTGCTGAGGAGAGTCCTGGACCAGAACCGGCGTTCCCAGAAACCAGAGAAACTGCAAATGTTTCTGCTTCTTACCGCATCTTGACTCTCCCTTGCCTGTTTTCCTTGCTCCTGTTGATGATCTTTTTCTTACCTCTTCATATGCTTTTTGCAGTCATAGTTTTCAATTGTAAACTTAGCTTAAAACCTATTTTAACTAACTTTTCAGTTCTGGCCATGTAGCAAGAGTGATTTAGCAATGTTCTTCCAGGTTATTGAAACCTCCATGCTGAAAGGTGCGGGCATCCATCCCTCGCAGCTCTGAGACGGTTTACCTTTGTAAGAAGAGGTGTCTGTGGTCCAGTTACCCCAGCACCAGCCTAAATCCAGGTGGATCATCGTGTACCTGCACACTTATTTTTAGATGGAGTTGCACAGGAAAATGCCATGTGCAAGCTCAAGAGGTGCTATCCAACCTCCACAATTCTGTGCTATGTGCAAATGGGGAAATTAAAAGAAGAGTTTTCATATAGATACATCCTTGTGCTTTTCACCCTGCCCCCCAACTTTCTCCATAGTTTTGAAAGGTGGACCTTTTAAAGCCTTTTATAATAGTTCTTAAAGACATCTCACTGAATGTAACACTGGCTGGCTAAAGGGAGGGTTAGAAGCCAGCTGTTTAATTGGTAGACTTTCAAATTGTGAATTGGGTGAGGTTCCTGCTTTGCTGCTCATTTTCTACAGAGCAGCAGTGGTGCACACACATGACACTTCAGAAAATAAGGGTGTATGTCATGACAGTGTTGCTTGAAGCTGGGCTCTGATCTGCAGGAACGGCAGAGCTACGCTGATTTGTGCCTATGAATATAGGCAGCTATAAAATAAGATTTACTTAAGAGTTGCCAAACACAACATGGAGACTTATTTTAACTGAGCTTATTGAACTTAACAAGTTCCGTTAAAATCAGCTTTAAAAAATTGACACAAGGCTTGATGACTGGCAACCATGGATGCTGAGGGAAACCTATAAGGACAGGGTAAACATTTGATACCCCCGCAGCATGTACTTGCAAACATCCCCACTGTGTGCTTCAGGCATTCAGAACACCTTTTGTATCCCCGCTTTTGCACTTCAAGAGAGGTCTGGGCATGTTAAACCCTTAATGGCCCATATGTCTAGACAAACTGCTGTCCTGAGCCCGGTCCACTGAGCTTTTCTACCTGCTTAATGTCACATACCTGCAGGCCAGGTTGCCTTTGTGAAGTGAGATCCTTTTCAATTCAGTGTGCAGGATAGCAAACAATTATCCCTCCCCTCGGAAGTTACCATCCTCACCCATCTATTGGCAGTGCCGCGTGTTTAATAACTCTTTTATTTGGTTCTGATGAAATTGGGTGGGATAACATGGATTTCTGTGTAACGTCATGCTTGATCTAGCCCAAATAGTTTTGCTGGAAGTATTAGTAATTTGGGGAGTGCTCACAAAGGGCTCTGCATGTGCTTGCTCTGGGCAGGGAGGTCTGGAAAATTACATGTGCCTATGTCTAGAGTAGCATGGACATTGCAGAACAAGGGCAAGGAATGATTTCTCTACGTTTCAGATCATCCACAAACATCTATAGGGCTCTGTTACTGTTTAACTCCAACTCTCTGTGCTCTTTATACGTAAGGACTAAGTCTGTTGTCATTTAGAAAATGAAGGGTTTTTTCCTGACTTGTCAGTACCTTTTAGGTGTGCTGTGATTGCTATTTGACTGTCATTTCTCCAGCTTGTAAAGCTGTCTCCAGTGTATGCAGTTCTATATCACATCAACTCACTCTTTCATATTGCACTGCAATCATCTGTCCTCTTTGCCCCTTAACACTGGTGGATGTCTCTTTTAATACTGCGTTTGCTAAAAACTTTCCTATAAAATACCACTGTGTGAGACTATTTTATTGGCCACAGTGATCGTTGTAAGGCCTGAACAAGGAAATTCTGATTTGATTATTGTTTCTTCTAGATACGTATTTGATAGCCTCAGCTTTTTGGAGCCTGACTGCCTCCTAGTTTACCTGAAACATTATTTTTTGTAGGTTATGTGTGAACGTACTGTTTCAAATGCCTTGAATCGAGCAGGGAAACAGCGCTGCAAATGAAGTTCCCTCGAACTACATCATCGCCAGCACAAGGGTTAATATTTTTCTCCAGATGTTAATCTGTTTCCTGCTTTTATTCAACGTGTGCATATAGAAAGATTTTGGTTTCCTTGTCCCTTTGCACTTGAACTAGAAACTGCGTATTCTATTTGAGGTACACAGTAGAAAAGTATTTTTGTAGTACTTTCGGTTTAACAGTTTCTCTGTAGAGGAAATAAAACCAGCTCGAGACCACCTTCCAATGAAATATAAAATGAGAGGACGGCAATATCTGAACTTGTGTTGTCTCCAGAATAAGATGACAAAATGGATTGAATGGTCTTTTACTCCTGTTTTGGAGAGAGCGAGGGGAAGGGTTGGCTGAAGAGAATAATCTGCAAGTAAATGAGTCTGAGTGAAATTTGCATTTCACTTTGCAAGAATTTGGTAACAGTTCTAATAGGAATGGATTGGAAATGGGTTTTCTTAACCTGAAATGAGGAGCGTGCTTGAATTCCATTGCTGCTGCTGACTTCTATCCCAAGATTTCTGTTTTACAGCTGTTATTAAAAATTTATGGGGCAACTTCAGATCAAAGCAAATCTATATTCTCTTTATTATGTAAACTTGGGGTTTGTGGAACATATGCATTGCATCCATGCATTTTATGCAGGAATTTTTGTTCCAGCAAAGGCAGGCGTTGTGCACTTAGACCTGAAATACGCAAAACCAGGGTTGTGCCAGTGACGAATGGTGGTCTGGTTCTCTCTCTTCTTTCTCGATGTCCCAAGTAACGTGTTATGAAAAGGAAGATGTTTCCCGAAGTGCTTCACTTACCTGTTTCCTAGTTTAAATCTTCTGTACTGTGCTTCTTACTGAGGTTTTGTCACACGATTTTCGTGTTCCAGATAATCCCGGTTTCCCACTGGTGTGCTGAATGACTACCTGCTGCTTCTTAGGGCCCAGACCTGGAAACATTTCTATAGATACTTAGCCTCACAATTAAGTTGTAGAGCAGTTCCCAGGAAGGCGATGACCTGTCCTCGGTGTGTCCATCACCGAGAACAAGGCAGCTCTCGCTGCATTAACAGGCTCCTGATAAACGTCTTCTGTTCTTTCCTATTTCTTCTCTGATCAGCTTCCTCTTGTCCTCCAGTCTCACCTTGCAGAATAAGTTGTCAACATTGGCATCTTTAATCAAATTGTTAAGGTGGTGTTTTTTTAACCTGTCAGCTTTGAGGATCTACATGTTATCTACCAATTTCAAGTTTTACCAGGACCTGAGATCCCACTTTTGCAGTGAAAAGCTTGCAGACGTGAACCCTGATGGTTCCAGTTTGAGAAGACGGCTTGAATAAACTATAATCGCGTGGTTTCTGAAGGGCTGTGGTTGCTTGTATTCCAGCACCTCTTTGAGATTCATGTGAGCCAGTTCTTTGGTTTTATTCCCCTCCTGACCTGTCCCGTGTCTCCAGGTGGTTGGTGCTTTCTGAGCTCTTACCTGGGCTGTTGCTTTTGCATTTGATGGGATTTGTGTGCAGTCCTGGGTATAACTTACTCCTTGCTGTGCTGTTGCTTTAAAGCGCTGATAATACGACTGGTAACATGGTGGAGGGAAGGCAAAAATAGGAAAAGCTGCCAGATCTTAAAGATTAATCAGCCTGACTTAAATAGCAAGCAAAGCTACAAGCATTCTTTTCTACACAACGTCTTTTCTTCCCTTCTGCTCTTGCAAAGCTGGTTCTCCAGGGGAAGATTTCAAGCTTCCTAAGACCGTGTTCTTCTATTAGTGTCAGGACACAGGCTGGGATTATTTGTGTGAATATGTATCAACAGTTCCATTACCTGGGGTTACTTTCATGCTTTCTCACTTGGTGGAGTTATGGCCTCGTATTGCACAGTTCTTATGGATTGCTTTGTTTATACCTATCTGTATTTACCAACTCATAGCAGGGAACTCTTGTGTCTGCGCTTCCATCCTAAGCGAAAGAGAAGTCAATGTAAATGATGGGGACTTCCTAACCTGTGTAGATAGCGAAACCAGTTCCATTTATAAATATTATGGAGAATATACAGTAGTATTCTCATAAAAGAAGTACAGTCAGACCCAAGGTTGCTATAATTATTTAGTTGGTTAGCAGTTTGGTTGGTTTTTTTTTAATTTGAAGAGTATATTCCTTTACTCCTGTAAACAGCTTCCTGCACACCTTCGTAAACCAGATCAACCCGGACACCCTTTGTTCTTAGACCTGTGTTACCTGTGGCCACTCAGCCCCTCTGCTGGGGGTTTTCACCTCCTCTGCTGCTTCACCTGCATAAACAAGCTCAAAGAAGGGTCGTAAAACTATGATGGAGGCAAGGGAAATGGGTAGAAATGATAATTTATTCTTCCACATTTTCTCCTCTTTTCCAAATCGATTAGTCGTTGTGCTTACGAAGCACCATTTACAACACAGATCAAAACCCGAGGAGGTCTTGTTTAAATCCGTATCAAACAGCACGTTTCCACATCGGTGTTAGTGACTTGCTGACTCCTGGTTGTCTATAATGTATTGGGGGGGGGTCTCTGAAATAGCTGCAGCAAAATTAAATGTTCTGGACTCGACTTGAGTGCTGTTGGTGTTGTCCCAGAAGTATAAACTGAAGGGATGCAGCTATTTTATCAATATCTTTAATTAAGAAAATGTTTTGCTGACAAGGTTAGTGGGTTGATGACTCTACCACTCCCATGTATCTCATTGTTAGTGGGATACAGGGTGGTCTGTGGTGGTGTTTCAAACAAGTTGGACTTGTTTAGGGTTAAGAAATTCCCTGTTCATAGCCCTAGGCGAATGGGAGCAGTTGTGTTTAGCAGGCAGGTTGCACATCCTGGGTAGTTAACAGACTTTTTGTGTACATCCTACTGCATTGGATATCTGTAAAATCAATGTGTTTTGCCACCATCTAGGGTTTTAATGAGAATTAATAGTTTCTCAGTATGCTCCGATGATGGAAACATACGTGACTTCTAACTGAAAATGTGTATTCATGTACTGCATAGCATTTGATACAATATGAGAGTTTTCATTTCTGGAACACTAGCAGATTTATTTATCTCACGCTATCACAAGCAGAGAGAGACAGGCAAGCGTGGATGAGGAGAGCAGGCAGACGCTGATCTGAGAAGGTGGAAACTGGACAGTGATGTGAGCATACTGGGGGGACTGGTTGTGCTCCCTCATCATCACAGGCAGCAGGGCCCAGGGCAATAATGCTCCAGCAACCTGAAACCACAGCAAAGTGAACCAGCAGAGCTGGTAAGTGGTGGATGGAGAGGTTTTTGAGGGTTTATTAGGCAGGATTTTACCTCTGAGAGTAGCAGAACTCCTGAGCTATCGAAGAGTGGTTATTAGATCCCCTGACAAGCAAGGAAAAAAATAAGGAAAACCAAGAAATCTTGTTTTCTAGCATCCACTGTCCCAGTGTTTCCTTAGTAATGATTTTTTGGGGACAATTTTGTTGCTTTTTGCTGAATAGTGGCCTCCCAGATGCAGGCAGCTGAGGGAAAATAAGAATGTTGGTCATATTTGGAGCATCTTGGAAAGAGAACAGTCTTAACGGCAACAATAAATGCGCTGGTATAATGCAGACTAAACCATACTTAATACAAGTCTATATCCATCACTCTGATATACTGAAATCCCAGTCTGCTGATTTGATGTCAGGATGATGAATTATGACCTTTTTCATTATTTATTTTAAGGTTTAGTTGCAGACTTTATAAAAACATCAAGTGTGTCTGGCTCTGCTTGTAAGGTTTATTGAATGGCTGGAAGAAGCTCTTAGATTTGGAACACAAATGGTGGTTTGTTTTCTTGTATTTATATACACACAAATGCATTTGCAAGTACATACAGTTTGTGTTTGTTTATGTATGTAATTTACAATGGGTTAAATTACAGCCAGGTGTAAATCCTCTTTAGTTCCACGTATGGTCATGGTTAGAGGTCAGTATATGGGTGTCGCCTTCCCGTTCTTCAATGAGTTCCTACATGTGGAGAGACAAGTTTGAGCTGATGGGGATCCCTTTTAAGATGAAGCGGTATAAGCCACTCACGGAGGCACTTGGGTTGTTTAAATCACTCTGAGGTGTGGTTTAATCCTTCCAGTTTGCAAAGGCAAGGCCGTGGGAGAAAACCCTTGAAACCCTATGGGCTATTGCTGAGAAAAGTTGGATCGGATGATCCTTGTGGTCCTTTCCAACCTGGTATTTGATGATTTTATGATTCTGTGATATGGCTCCGCGTAGCAAATGCCGTGCTCAGTGCTCCTGGACCACCCCGAGCCCGATGCGATGACTTTATCCAAACCCTGTTGACCGCATCATGGCCCAGCAAACGTGGCTCTTGCAACACGACGCTGCAATATTTGTCCGCGTGAGATTGTAGGATCTGCTGCTTCATATTTAATCAGGTACGAATGGAAAGGTTGCGCATTACTAGTCCTTTGTTTTAAAATAAAACTGAAATGACTGTTTGGCCAAAGTTCAAGTTGTTTGTCCACTTTCCGTGGTTGCTGGGCAGATTCGGCGCTCAGGATGTCCGTAGGCTTGCGATAGTGTCGACAGCTTATCTTGATGTCTTGAATAGATCTGATATGAAGTATTGTCTTTCTCATTTGGACTAAAACCTTCTCTACTTCTTGTCAGTAGAAGTTTTGACATTGCGTTTGCTGCTTCTTAGCATGGGACTGACAATTTCTTACACCTGTTGGAGCATTTTGTTTTTAGCTCTTGTGATACAGAACTGATAGACCCAGCACCTTCAAGTTTGCATTTTTGCAAGATTGAAGAGAAGGTGTTTTTTCTTTCTGTGCTTCTTTGTAAACGATGGGTGCATTTGTTAGCTTGAATGTTTAGGAGGTTTTCTGCTGCATTTGTACCATAATAATGTGATTGTCAATCCAATACTGCTTGTTTTCCCCATTGTCTCCTCCAGAATTTCCTTACTCCCCTTCCCTTAACTGCTTAGGGCAGAAATCAAACTGCCTCCTGGATAGGAACAACATCCATTAGATACATCCCATAAGTTCGCTTATCTCCAATAAATGCATAATATAGATGCTGTATTAAGCTAAATACGGCTTTGGAGGGTGGGTGGTTTTATGTGTCGATCGTCAAAGTTAACGCTGCAGCATGTGGATCGATTTAAATCAAAGCGGTTTAATAGCAGGCAGGAAACTTGGGTTTGGATAATTGATCTTTAGTTGTGTTTTGCACATGTATTTCGTAGCTTCTGCTGATAACTTCATCGTTTTCTGGCAGGTGTCAAGAAATAACCAGAGCAATTACATTACTTCCTGTATATTTATTACATGCTATATTACAAAATGGTTAATTCTCTGTGTATTTACCATATGATTCTTATTTACAAATCATGTCAAGCTGCATTTGGATGGCAACTAGAATTCAATTCAAAGTGCAGTTTTAGTTATGTTAAGGCTGTGTTGCACTTATGTCAAAATACAGTTTTTCTTTTAAAATACACGTATTAAATACAGTGAGTCATGTCTGGATAAGGTAAATATCACATAATTTCTGGTTACCTTGCCCTTCAAAAACATAAAGCTGGCAGAGCTCATCAACCTACCTTATTTTTATTCCTCATTGAAAAGCGGGAAACTGTTTTTCCTGCCTTCTGAATTCCCAACTGATTTCTCGACTTTGAAAGCCGTAGTCATTGAACTGAGCTAAATAAGCAAAGTAAAAAGAAAATGTTTGTTCTTTTGTACTTGCAGACAAGGATACTGCTGGAAGATGGGCTGGCACTTCATCAGACACTTGGTTCCCAGTGCTTGCTGAGTGACTTCCACCAGTTCACTGCCTTGATATTCTTTTCCCCTTGGAAAATTTTTTGCTAAATATGCATCTTCCTCATTTTGCTAATTTAAATTATTTTTAAATTGGAAAGTAATTTTAAAGCTTTTTATTTTTAATCTGCATGACTCTGCAGTGATGCAGATGCACCTTTGCGTGCGAGTGTTGCAGCTGTGTTGGTAAAATCAAGGGCATGTGTGACGGCGGCCCCGGCTGTATCAAATATCTGTAACTGAACACAAGATTGACAGGACGTGCTCCACAGAATCACACAGAATCCCAGAGTGTCAGGGGTTGGAAGGGACCTGGAAAGCTCATCCAGTGCAATTTCCCCATGGAGCAGGAACACCCAGCTGAGGTTCCACAGGAAGGTGTCCAGGCGGGTTTGAATGTCTGCAGAGAAGGAGACTCCACAACCTCCCTGGGCAGCCTGGGCCAGGCTCTGACACCCTCACCCCCAACAAGTTTCTTCTCAAGTTTAAGTGGAACCTCCTGTGTTCCAGTTTGCACCCATTACCCCTTGTCCTGTCACTGGTTGTCCCCAAGAAGAGCCTGGCTCCATCCTCTTGACACTCCCCTTTCCATATTGATGCCCATGAATGAGTCCCCCCTCAGTCTCCTCTTCTCCAGCTCCAGAGCCCCAGCTCCCTCAGCCTTTCCTCACACAGATGCTCCACTCCCTTCAGCATCTTGGTGGCTGCGCTGGACTCTCTCCAGCAGTTCCCTGTCCTTCTGGAACTGAGGGGCCACAACTGGACACAAGATTCCAGGTGTGGTCTCCCCAGGGCAGAGCAGAGGGGCAGGAGAACCTCTCTGACCTACTGACCACCCCCTTCTAACCCACCCCAGGTACCATTGGCCTTCCTGGCCACAAGGGCCCAGTGCTGGCTCATGCTCACCCTGCTGTCCCCAGGACCCCCAGGTCCCTCTCCCCTACACTGCTCTCTAATAGCTCATTCCCCAACTTATACTGGAACCTGGGGTTGTTCCTGCCCAGATGTAAGACTCTACACTTGCCCTTGTTATGCTTCATTAAATTTTTCCTGCCCAGCTCTCCAGCCTGTCCAGGTCTCTGGATGGCAGCACAGCTTCCGGTGTTAGCCACTCCTCCCAGCTTGGTGTCAGCAGCAAACTTGCTGATAGTGCACTCTAGTCCCTTATCTGAGTTATTGATTAATATATTGAATAGACTCCCACCTGACTTTTCTACTACCCAGGGATCTTGTGTACACACAGCTCAGCACAGAATTCACAGGCTGGTTGGGGTTGAAGGGACCTCTGGGGATCCCCCAGTCCAACCCAGCTGCTCACGCAGGGTCACCAGAGCAGATCACACAGGTGGGTCCAGGCGGGTTTGAATGTCTCAGAGAAGGAGACTCCACACCGGCTCTGGGCAGCCTGGGCCAGGCTCTGGCACCTCCCAGCAAACAAGTTTCTGCTCATGTTCACATGGAGCCTCCTGGGTTTCAGTCTGTGCCCGTTGCCCCTCACCCTGGCGTTGGGCACCACTGAACAGAGTCTGGTCCATCCTCTGACACCCACCCTGAGATATTGATCCCATTGATCACATCCCTCTCAGCTTCTCTTCTCCAGCTCAACAGCCCCAGCTCTCTCAGTCTCCTCATCACAAAGATGCTCCAGACCCCTCAGCATCTTTGTGTCCCTCCCTGGACTCTCTCCAGTAATTCCTTGTCCTTCTTCAACTGGGGAGCCCAGAACTGGACCCACAACTGCAGATGGGGCCTCCCCAGGGCAGAGCAGAGGGGGAGGAACAACCTCCCTCCACCTGCTGCTCACATTCTTCTTAGTGCTCAAGGTATTTTCCAGATTTGAGTCCAGGTTGTCTCCTGAGATAACACCTACATGAACTCTTTCAGGTGGTTATGTGGTAGGCTTGGGTTTAGCTTTTCTGTTCATAGAACAGAACCACAGAATGTCCTGAGTTGGAAAGGACCCACCAGGATCATGAAGTCCAACTCCTGTCCCTGCACAGGACACCCCACAGTTCACCCCGTGTGTCTGAGGACGTTGTCCAGTCTCTTCTTGAACACTGTCAGGTTGGTTGTTCCTGCTCCTGAGTTTTTAGGCTGAATCTCCGAAGACCGTTGACAGGAACTGCTTAAATTGCGTCTGTTGAGGGATATACCTTCACAGCAGGATGCTCGCTGTGTAACAGGACTCTCCGCCGGCTATTTTGAGCTTGTTTATCTTTTTAGATAATGCTTGCCCTGGCATCTCTCATAGTACTCCTGTAACTTTTAAAAGCTTTAAATGCAAGTTAAACATAGACCGTCTGCTTCTACTAAATCCTTCTTGCTCCTGTCAGATGTTAACGATGGCAGCAGCACAGCCTTTTACTGACAAAGCGCTCGGTACGTGCGGATGGCAGAGCCACAGACTAGAGATGCTCAGATTGGAATCAGCGCATAGAAAAATAAGGCATGGTTTGAACTCTACTGAAGCCAAGACAGGAAAGTGACCTGGGTTTGCTCGAGCAGGAGCTCAGCGTGCAAAATGAGCGTTCTCAACAGACACAACTCGTGTGCAGTAGTTACAAATAATTTGTGAGGTGGTAAATAATATAAAAAGAGAGTTGGGAAACACATCTGGGCATCAGTTTATGGCAACTCTTGTTTTCTGAGTGTGTTGGGGAATGAATTTGTGAGATTTCGAGGCAGGAAATGTCTGTAGGCAGCTGTAATAGAATAGTTTCTTTTGCTTTCCTTTTGGGATATTAGCTTTTTGTATTCCTTAGGTCTGGACTGTAAGCTCTCCTAAAATGAGCTCAACTCCATCTACTGATTAAAAATGAGAAAAATGGTGTTTTGCCACATACAGGGATTTGGGGTAGGTTTTTGTTGATTTGTCTAGCGAGGGCATTTGAGGACTCAGCTTAATAATTTCATATTTAGATCGTTTGTCGTTTATTCAGTCTTGGAACAAATAAATGCCTATCACATATTTTATTTTATTTACTAATTAGTGTTAAATGCCTAGATTATTAATATATGGATTTAGAGAAAAGTCTCTTTTAATAAAATGTAGAGTATTTGGTTTTCATTCCTTCCCTCTTAGCACCATGTCAGAAGCAGAAAGCCACTTAGGATCCGTAGACTCCTGATTTTCTTAAGAACAGATTGCTTTTTCCTTCCCTTCTTTTTTCCATGTGTGTTGGAGATCCCATGGAAACTCTGATCCCAAAAATGCTGAAGGATGCTCATAATCCTGCTAAACCCACTTGGAATCTCCCGAGTGGAAAAGCTCCCACAGCTGGGAGAACCAACAGCTTTTCAGGGCGGTATCTTTGGGTGAGAAATCGTGGCGCTATTTAAGTTTTAAAGTATTGTAATACTGTCAACTAAACTGTAATATAAATGGATCAAAGTGACCGTGATACAGTTATTAGCTTTGTGCTGCTGCCTTAAAATGTTTGCATTTAACAAACCAAACCTACTCGGTACTCTTGTATATGTCCATAAAAGAGATAAAAAAGCTCATGTTTAGTCTTTATTTTTGAGGGTTGCAGTTTGTGTAAAATGTTGTGCATGGGAAGCGTCGTCTGAGTTCTTAGTAGTAGATTCCTGGGCTGTGCTGGTGTGCTTGATAATTGTTTAATTTGTATGATCCTGACATCCTGGTGGGGGTCCTGGGGACAGCAGGGTGAGCATGAGCCAGCACTGGGCCCTTGTGGCCAGGAAGGCCAATGGGACCTGGGGTGGGTTAGAAGGGGGTGGTCAGTAGGTCAGAGAGGTTCTCCTGCCCCTCTGCTCTGCCCTGGGGAGACCACACCTGGAATCTTGTGTCCAGTTGTGGCCCCTCAGTTCCAGAAGGACAGGGAACTGCTGCAGAGAGTCCAGCGCAGCCACCAAGATGCTGAAGGGAGTGGAGCATCTCCCGTGTGAGGAAAGGCTGAGGGAGCTGGGGCTCTGGAGCTGCAGAAGAGGAGACTGAGGGGGGACTCATTCATGGGCATCAATATGGAAAGGGGGAGTGTCAGGAGGATGGAGCCAGGCTCTTCTCGGTGACAACCAGTGACAGGACAAGGGGCAATGGGTTCAAACTGGAACACAGGAGGTTCCACTTAAACTTGAGAAGAAACTTGTTGGGGGTAAGGGTGTCAGAGCCTGGCCCAGGCTGCCAGGGAGGTTGTGGAGTCTCCTTCTCTGCAGACATTCAAACCCGCCTGGACACCTTCCTGTGGAACCTCAGCTGGGTGTTCCTGCTCCATGGGGGGATTGCACTGGATGAGCTTTCCAGGTCCCTTCCAACCCCTGACATTCTGGGATTCAGTGATCCTGAATTTCCTTAGTGCTCTCGCCTCCTTCCAGTTTCTTCATTCCTTTCCTCACTGTACCTGGAATTAGAGGCTGTGGGAATGCAAATAAAACCATGGAGAAGAGTCGGTATTTAAAGGTTGGTTTGCAGAAGGATTTGGAATCACCCAAAAGTTCAGGTGAAGGGTCTTGAGGCAAAAATTATGCTAAGTGGGAAAGATGTGACCACATCACAAACAGTTTATGTAGGAAACACAGAAGCAGCGAGCACTGGAACAAAACTCCGCGATTCACAAAGACTGGTGGGGCCTAACGAACATTTGTGTTGCCTTGAGAAAAGACAGGTTTTCTTTAATGAAGGGAGAGCCCACCCGCTGTTAATCCCCGCTTTGCGCCGCTGATCAATGCAGGAAAACAGCACGCTGTGAAAATTTACCGCTGGGGATCAATAGCCCCCGGCTACCCAACTGTATTAAAGAGAATTGATGGGCCGAGGGGATCTTGTAAACACTGATTTGTCCCATCAGCATCTTTGCTTATTTGTTGATAGTAGGGAGATCTACAGGGCTGCTGTCAGCTGGAATATATTGCTGGTTTGACCTGGGATTACTGCAGAACGTGCATTCGATTATCTTTTAAACCGTTTCAGCATCCTGAAGGTGATTAGACATCAGTAATGGAAATGTATTAGGTGAGAGCGAATGGTATAAATTTTTAAATAAGAACACAAAAGCCGTATTTATGCCGGGTGAATTGAGATTTGCAGGAATATCCAACTAACTCGGGCCCCTCGATGACATTTTAAGGGATAAACGATCAAGGTTATGCAAATGAGCGGATTGATCAAAACCCGTGATTTAAATCACTTTGATTTACATCAGCAAGAGGGAAGCTTTGATTTAAATCATTGATTTTAATCTTGTTTTAGAATTGTACTTGCATTATTTTCCTAAAGACAAACCGATTTTCATTGGCTGGTAACTATTTGAAGCGTGTTTATTTGCAGGCAAGTACAGCTCTTAAGTTAATTTCTTAATTACTTTGGGCAGGAGGACGGGTGCTTTACTGGTAGGGTAAGCAGGGCAGGAATATGTCCTTAAGCAGGTACATAATTTAACAAATCCTCGTTTAAATTCTTTAACATTTACATTTGCTGGAAGTGGCAAATGAGCTGCATATAGGTGGGGACTGAAGTGGAATGTAAACCAACCTCGCTGCTTTGAGATCTGTATTTAAATGTAGCAATTTAAAAAAGCTGGATTAAAAATAAAATCAAACAGAGATGACAAAAACATCTCCTAAATGTTTTACATTTTAAAAGTGATTCATTAAACAAAGCGAGCATTATCTGCAGTTAATGAGCTGAGCTGTTTCTGGATACCGTGTCCTTCAAGGTTTGAGAGCTGGCGGATCTTATTCTCTTACCTCTCTTATTATTCACAGATTAGCAGAGAAAAACAAGCTTTCCTGCCTTTTTTGGTTTTGTATTTTGATTTTTAAACTCCCAATTGGTTAGTCAGCTTTTGAATGAAGAAGTCATAGGTTTGAATTAGATGAATAAACTAAAAATGAGCAAAATATTCCTTGTAAGTTCAAAAGAGACCAAAAGTGGTTTGGCGCTTGAGACTCTCCAGGTGCTCGTGTTGGACCTTTCCCAGGTCAGGAATGGGGTTTATTTCCCTTCCTTCTCCACCTCCCCAGAACCCAGCGATAGATAATGCTGCTAAATATTGTACGTATCATTTCCAGTAGTGTTACAGTAAGCTTATGCTTTGAAATAGGTGGTCAAAGTTTTAACAGACCTTTAAAAATATGAATAATAAAGGTTTTAATCTTCCCTTATGGAACGTAATGTGAATACAGATATTTTCTTGGCGCATTTTAGGTGTTGCATGCAATAGTAATCAAGGAGAAAGAAATAGATGTACTACAGGCAACAGTTTGGGGAGAAGTTGCTGATGCTTTCTTGTCTTCTTCAACAGTATCAAACCCGTGATGCTTCGTATAGCTGAAGACGCTGTCTGTATTTGATTAGAATCAGAATGTACTCTACTTTTGCACCACCTTAAAACAAATGCCCGCCCGTGTTGATTTACCAGAACTGTGTTGTTGAATGTGCTGGACTGGAAATCAGGGCTAAAAGTGAGGTCCCAACTTCTCGTCGCTGTATTGCACTCGAGTTCTGTGTATCAGGTGGTTCATTCGCTGCTGGTTTTGTTCCTTGGTGATGCCGTGGTAGATGGGTTTATCTTCCACCATTCAAGCGGCTGCAGCTGGAAATGACAAAGCGATACCTTTACCAGGTTCTTTCTCTGTTTAATAAGTGAGAAAATACTTAATTTCTTCTGATGGGAGGAAAAAAGCCTTTCAATGAATGCAAAATACTGTTGTTGTAAAAGTGGATCTGTAAAACTTGACGGAGGAAATAATGGAACATACAACCTGACAATAAACTAGAAACATGCGTTGTTACATCCTTGGGTGCTTGTGTCCCACACCCTCGATTAGATTTTAATCTCTGTCTCAACCATTGCAAGTAACTGATTACAAAGCGTAAGTTGGTGGCTGATGTAATGCAGAGCCAGTTTATATGTATTGGGATGTGCATTTAGAAACAAAAAGACTTGAGAGACAGAATAGAAATATCGAATGGTAAAGAGATATTAAGCGATAACAGCTATGTACCCAGTCTCATAATACAGAGATGTAATGGAGAGAATATCCTTTAGGATATTGATAAAATGTGAACATTTCTTACCCGTCGCTTTGAAACATGTGATTCTTGATACTGTTATATACCTGGTCCCTCAAAAATGTGGACTTGGGAGTAGGTGTACAGATTTGCAGCCTTTGATGACTGTTAATTGGTCAACATAGAGGCAATTCCTGACCAGGGGGAGCACATACTTGCTTGGTTGGGCTGACAAACAAAACTGGGATGGGGACATGGGGCAGGAAGAGGACTGGAAACAAAATGTGAAGTTAATGTAGAAGCTGAAAATAACAGCAGTAAAAGGATGAAGAGGTGAGTTCCCAGAGGGTTTCTGCAGTGGAAGGGCATTTAAAGGGAAACCATCAGTCACAGAATCCCAGAATCCCAGAATGTCAGGGGTTGGAAGGGACCTGGAAAGCTCATCCAGTGCAATCCCCCCATGGAGCAGGAACACCCAGCTGAGGTTCCACAGGAAGGTGTCCAGGCGGGTTTGAATGTCTGCAGAGAAGGAGACTCCACAACCTCCCTCGGCAGTCTGGGCCAGGCTCTGACACCCTCACCCCCAACAAGTTTCTTCCCATATTTGAGTGGAACCTCCTGTGTTCCAGTTTGCACCCATTACCCCTTGTCCTGTCACTGGATGTCACCGAGAAGAGTCTGACTCCATCCTCCTGACACTGCCCCTTTCCATATTGATCCCCGTGAATGAGTCCCCCCTCAGTCTCCTCTTCTGCAGCTCCAGAGCCCCAGCTCCCTCAGCCTTTCCTCACACGGGAGATGCTCCACTCCCTTCAGCATCTTGGTGGCTGCGCTGGACTCTCTGCAGCAGTTCCCTGTCCTTCTGGAACTGAGGGGCCACAACTGGACACAAGATTCCAGCTGTGGTCTCCCCAGGGCAGAGCAGAGGGGCAGGAGAACCTCTCTGACCTACTGACCACCCCCTTCTAACCCACCCCAGGTCCCATTGGCCTTCCTGGCCACAAGGGCCCAGTGCTGGCTCATGCTCACCCTGCTGTCCCCAGGATCCCCAGGTCCCTTTCCCCTACGCTGCTCTCTAATAGCTCATTCCCCAACTTACACTGGAACCTGGGGTTGTTCCTGCCCACATTCAAGACTCTACACTTGCCTTTGTTCTGTTTCATTACATCTTTCTCACTCAGCTCTCCAGCCTGTCCAGGTCTCTGGATGGCAGCACAGCTTCCAGTGTCAGCCACTCCTCCTCAATAGTTCGCTTGTCAGGAGTTTTTGAAACCTAATGTGAAAGTTTATTGTAAGGAAATCAGGAATATGCTGTTTTCTGCCTCTGTTGGGGGGGTACAAGAAATGGTCGACCTAATTTTCAGCAAAAGCGAATATTGGGAAAATAATTTCCAATTCTGGAATAGCTTGGAGAGTCTTAATATTCTCCGGTTGCTCGTCCCTGAGTTGCTGGAGGTTTTTCCTGCCAGTAACTTCATCTCCATGCAGCAACAGTTATCTGGAAAGTCGGAGCGATCCTGCCATAAAAACGCCCTCTTAATCAAAGATGGTCGAGTCGGAGACAGTCGGTGCTTTCAGTGCTGGCATCCTGTCCCGCTCAGGCCATCCCACGTAGGAGGAAGACGGACACAAAAAGCGATTTGGCTGTGGTGCAGCAAAACAAATTGTGGCCAAATCGTGGCGCGGGAGTTAATGGGTACACAGTGTTACTCTGCGAGTCTGCATCGCGCCGACTGGAAATCCTGGGCAGTTTTGTCGTCGGTTTCGTTATTCCAAGTTTGGCTTCAGCTGGTGAAAAATAGGGCACTTCTCAAGTCCTATATCTCAACAATAAAAACGTTTTAAGAATATTAAAGGTAAATCTTACTAGATTGCTTTAGAGCGACGGTGAGGCTGTGATCTAATCCATTTATATGCGTGTGTGTGTCATCCCCTTTTCTCCCCCAGCCAACTGGGTGTTGACTTATGGTGTCAGTTTTCTCCTTGTAGCCATAGAACGAGTCTTTGCTGATGTACCGAGGTTTACAATATATTCACACGCTCTGGCTCGTGGAACGGCTGTACATAAATTGTCCCCACGCCATTTACAAGCATCATGTCCCTGCTGGGTCAGACTGACGGTCAGAGCCCAGTAGCCAGGCTCTAATTGCAGTAAAAATACTACTTGCAGAAACTCGGTGTTTTTCCTGCTGTTGAAGTGGCAGAAACGCCCTCAGGACCTCAGCTTCATACCTGATGTTTGGGCCATCAGACGCCCCTTCTCTGCCCCTGCCCAAATCTCTCGCCCTGTTGCCAGTTTAAACCTACCTGATGCTATGCAGCTCTTCTCAACAAGGCCAACTGCTGGTTCTTGACTGGTTAGTCTCAGTCACAGGTAAGACTGGATCCTAAGTCCCTTTACAGGGTAAGAGAGTTTTTTTAGGCCAGCCTTTCGCCCCCCACAAGAACTTATTTTCCAAAGTATTAGGCCTAAACACTCTTGGAATGAACTGTTGTATGTTATTTACAGCATATTGAATCAGGGTTTGATAATGTGAAGGGCTTGATTCTGTCTTAAAGGTTATAAGATGTATTTATTCACTTTACATTTCTCAGCTTTGCTTTTTCCACTTCTCTTTCTATGGTTTGAGTTGGAGCTTAAAGAAGAGCAAATGTTTAACTGCGAATGTGAGGACAGTGGGGGAATGGCTGGGATGTTTTACTTTCTCATTCAGATTCTAGAGAAAGTCCTAAAAAAAGAGACTGTCAAAGTTGTCCCACTTCTGTTCTTCAGATCCTTGGTGAGGACTGCAGGGAATCAACCAGCACTCTCTAGTCATGAACCCTTTCCAATGATGCAGGTAGATGGGTATTAATACGTACATCACACTTCTCTTATAGAGCTCTTGACGTCTATTCCAAGCACCCCAATGTCAGCAAGAGGGGACGAGGTAAAACCATCATCGTCAGATCTTGATTCAGCTGTGTTGGTGGAGAGGAAGGATGAAATAGTGATATTGCACAGAGGACTGTGTTGACATGGTGAGGGATTACTTACTGCAGTATACTTGATCCCCTCTTTCTCTAGGAGTAGCAATAAAACATCTCTGTGTTACTGTAAAGAGATGAGGGAGGAGATTATAGCACTTTAAGTAACATAATATTGTAATTTCCTAGAGCAGAGGTAATTAGGTAATACTGGGTCATAAGTTTGCTTGCGAAGGCCCTGGAAGGATTTTGGGAGCTTTCCGAATGAGCAGCATCATATTGCTGGTCCTGTGCCAGTATGTGTGGTCTGTCATGATATTGCCATGATATTCACCAAGATTTTACTGTTAAAATATCTATCTTGAGAACCCTTTTGCATTTGATAACTGGCATCTTCTTGCAGGGACACATCGTCCCTTCTACTGTCTCTAGCTAAAGAGGATCAGATTTCTTTTTTAATATCAAGTGAATCTAGGAATTTCCATCTATTTTGGCTTCTAGATGAGAGAGAACTCGTAAGTACAGCACAGTGAGCTTGCACTCCATCCTAAACAATATAAATAGTTAGAATAGTTGTTAAGAGAAGTGGGAATTGAGGGAGAGATGTAGTTCATGGTCTCCATATGCCCTCAAATGCTGCTGTCCTGTTTTGTTCTCTAGAGGATATTCAGCCGTCGTATTGCTGTAACTTTTGAACGTCTTCCAGGAGTTCTTTAAATTACATGACCAAGGTGAGTCATGGGGATTTAGCTGTGTTTTCAATGGGAAGTCATGTTTAAATAGGGGTTAGACTGGCTTAACAAATGGTATCCTTGTGTGGCTGGGGACAGAGATTTATACAAGTGTGCCAATACCTTATCAACTGGATGTAAAGAATCATAAATATCTAAGTAATAAATGAAGTTGAATTCCCCCACATGAAGGGACTTGAGCACAAGCCCTATGGGGAGAGGCTGAGGGAGCTGGGCTTGTTCAGTCTGGAGAAGAGGAGGCTTAGAGGTGAGCTCAGCACTCTCTAGAACGACCTGAAGGGCAGTTCTAGCCAGGGGGGATTGGGCTCTTCTCCCAGGCAGTCAGCAATAGGACAAGGGGGCATGGGCTTCAACTCTGCCAGGGGAAATTGAGGCTGGAGATGAGAAAGCAATTCTGTGCAGAGAGAGTGGTCAGCATTGGAATGGCTGCCCAGGGAGGTGCTGGACTCACCGGCCCTGGAGGTTTTGAAACTGAGATTGGCCATGGCACTTAGTGCCATGATCTGGTCAATGGACTGGAGTTGGACCAAGGGTTGGACTGGATGAGCTCTGAGGGCTTTCCCAACCCAGTCCATTCTGTGATGCTGTGAAGGTTCACCTTTATATAAGTCAGTATTTTGGATAATGTTCCAAGAACTACCTAAAGAAACAAACTCATCCTCCGGTCTCCTGTGCTTGGCAGCAGAATCGTTAGTCAGCAGGAATGTGGAGAACTTTGTGAAAAATGGTTTTTTAGATAATTGCCTGTTGCAGACTGTTGAGAGAAACTCACTTTTTCTTTTTGGCATATTGCATTAAACGGTGGCTTTTATGTTTTAGAACGGATATGTTGATTTATAGATCCTCCAGTCCGCTGGTAGGTGTCCAGTTTCCAAACTTGGATACTTCTGTTGAGTAACTGGAGTCAAATTTTCAGTTCACCGATGGGGAAATAAACTTTCTAAGATATTACCCATCCAGCTTAAAGGAAAACGGTGAGATGATGAGCGTGACAGGTCTTAAAGTTCAGAATCAAAGTGCAAATAATGTGTGAATTGAAAATATTTGGTATTTCTTTCATTGCTCTGAAATTGGAAGCTTGTAGCATGGGCAATAGGGCTACATTAAACCAGCAGCTTCTTGCTGGCCTTGCCAATCTTTCATGTCACATAGGGGCGCGTAGGGAATTTTTCACGGGTCTTTTTGTGTTATTATTGTTAGCGCTGCGTGTTGGAGCAGGAGGTGCAGGGAAGGTGCAGTTCCCACCACACAAACTCTTAGGACTTGCTATTTTTTTAATTGGCAACCTTCTTTAATTTATATCCCAATTATTAATTCAGTGCCAGCGTCCTGGGTTTTTCTCTAATAGCTCCTTCTCTGTTTATGAGTTCTGGGGTTGAATGGGATGAGATCCGTGGGCTCTGTTTATTTGGGCTTAAAGTAGAGTGTGTGTATGCATAAGAATATATAAAACCCCTTCTGGAAGTCTGAGGTTTTAAGGACTTTTTGCATATAATACAGACCAAGGGAAAAAATGGGTTCAGACAAACTCTACAAGTAGCACTGGGTTGTTTTGGGAACAAGGGAAAATAGCTCAACAGCCCCTGGATGCTCTAGAAATCTCAATGCTTGGGAAATATGGAATGGCTGAATGTAAGGAATGAATGTTTTGTTAGCTGTCATTTTGGCCAATATCGTTTTTGGCTAATATCATTTTTGGCCTACTGTTTCCCCTCACGCCGCACTGGACCTTGTGTTAAACTAAGCACAAGCGATTGCTCCAGAACCAGCTATAACAGATAATGCATTTTCTGCTTGTTTCTGGAAGCGCAAAGCTCCGTGGTCAATCAGCTATGAGAGTAAATTGATGGCAGCTCTGCCTGTCCTCAGTGCACATGACGTGGTTTAATTCTTCCCATCCTTTTGCTTCTGTGTTGCTCACAAGTTTCCTGCAGAAATCGCCTGCGTTCAGTTGCATTATATTGGAAATAAAGTTTTCAGAGGAGGTAGCAAGTGCAAATGGAGAATGGAAGGGTAACCGTAACTGTAGCCTTTACAGCCGGCGACGGCTGCAATTATATATAGGGCATGCACATTCTAACAGATGTTTCCCATTTAAACCACACTGGTTTCAACATGGACCAAATTTAGGATCTAAGCATGGTGACCATAGCTCTCGCTCAATCTCTGATTCCATCTTGTGCCATTTACTGTCTTTCTCAAATGCTCGCTGAGACTTTTTCCCCTGGTTGTTCTAGGGAACAGCTTTGATTTTTCTCACTTTGTGGTTATTTTAAGCTTCAGAAAACAATAAGGATGTACTTTTCTTTTTTTCCCCCCCTTCTTTCCTCTGTGCTTTTATGAAAGCAGAATCTGTGTAGATAAAGCACAGTTGATCTGTTAGGGATTACTGTTTCTCGGTTATTCTTTTGCTCTTGCATATCATGCCTTTATGTAGGAGAATATTTAAAGGTGTCGTGTAGAACAGCGAGATGAAAGACCCTTTGTGCACTGAAGAATTCTGGTGTCACAGGAGTCCACCTGTTCTCCCGTAACTTTATTTTTAAAAAAAACCTAAGTTTATTTAAAGTGATTTTTAGTGCTCATAAAAGCCGCTGGGTTTTGACAGCCTTAAAGATTGAAAGTCATCCCCACAGGTGGTGGCAGCGGCGCTGTGGCCCCGTATTCAGGGCACAGGAGCAGGAATCAGAAGATCCTTATTCTGTTCTCGTCTTTATCACAAGTGACCTTGAGCCCGTGGTGTGGTGCTGAGGCTCAGTTCTCCGGGGAGGATGTTACCCCGACTCACGAGGACGTCGTAAAGATTTGCGGGTCTCTTAGGAAAGAAAAGACAAGGATGCGCTGTCATCAAGCACCAGACCTCGTTTCCAGTCCACGAGCGAGGAGAATAATGGGCAGTTTTCAGGAGAAGATAAATCACCAACAGCCTGTTGAAAGTCTCAGAACAAGTGGAAATACTTCTGTCCGCACAGCGTAGTCTAAGAGGAGCCAACCAAACCAAACTGGTTTCCTGCAGGTCCAAACAGACTGTTGCTGGTGCTGTGTCCTACATGAAATCTTGGTAGTTTTGCCGACTCAATCTCGAGGTCCATTTGATGGAGCTTTGTGTGTCAAGCTGTGGTCAGTACCGGCCAATTAATGCACCGCTCCAGCTTGCAAAGCTATTCCTCTGATGAAGTGCAAGCGGAGTTTTCTTTTTGACCCTTTCAGGCTATCAGCTTAATTCCCAGAAGCTTCAGATTTCATTACCCATATCATTACCACAACATGCATAGCTGCAGATTTTATTAATGACCATAAAATTATCGAAACCTCTTTGAAATGAATGCTGCTTCCAAGCCAGAAGGTCCTTTCGCACGTCAGCTCTAGTTCCACAGAATCCCCCAGCTTGGTGCAGCACACAGAGTCACAGAATCCCAGAATGTCAGGGACTGGAAGGGACCTGGAAAGCTCATCCAGTGCAATCCCCCCATGGAGCAGGAACACCCAGCTGAGGTTCCACAGGAAGGTGTCCAGGCGGGTTTGAATGTCTGCAGAGAAGGAGACTCCACAACCTCCCTGGGCAGCCTGGGCCAGGCTCTGACACCCTCACCCAGAACAAGTTTCTTCTCAAGTTTAAGTGGAACCTCCTGTGTTCCAGTTTGAACCCATTGCCCCTTGTCCTGTCACTGGGTGTCACCCAGAAG
Source organism: Patagioenas fasciata (assembly GCF_037038585.1). Classification (NCBI taxonomy): domain Eukaryota; kingdom Metazoa; phylum Chordata; class Aves; order Columbiformes; family Columbidae; genus Patagioenas; species Patagioenas fasciata. The sequence continues at coordinate 123,620,944 of NC_092522.1, read as the reverse complement.
AGCCTGGTTCCATCCTCCTGACACTGCCCCTTTCCATATTGATCCCCAGGAATGAGTCCCCCCTCAGTCTCCTCTTCTCCAGCTCCAGAGCCCCAGCTCCCTCAGCCTTTCCTCACACGGGAGATGCTCCACTCCCTTCAGCATCTTGGTGGCTGCGCTGGACTCTCTCCAGCAGTTCCCTGTCCTTCTGGAACTGAGGGGCCACAACTGGACACAAGATTCCAGGTGTGGTCTCCCCAGGGCAGAGCAGAGGGGCAGGAGAACCTCTCTGACCTACTGACCACCCCCTTCTAATAAATGCTTGGCTCATCCATCTTTCTGCGCCTCATTTCTTGCTAATTTACTGCTCACTAGCAATACTCTTGTGCAGTTCTGTCGCCAAACTTGGGTGTTTTTGCCTCTAAAATAGCTGAGCTGAAGTTTCCCGTCCTCGGAACCTGTTTTTATGCTGTTAGCAGCAGCGCAACCTTTGCACCGCTGTGTTTCGGCCTCCTTCCATTCGCTGCCCTGCTTTTGTTCCTGTCCCTAAAACGTTCATTAATCCATTTCAGTCCCTTTGCCCTGCGCGATGTTTTATGACTTTGTAAATCAGTCTGAGTGGTACAAAATCAAATGCTTTCCTGAGATCTTGATAACTTATGTCCACTGCTTCACTCTTGTCTAACCTAACGATTTGGTCGTATAATAAAAAGGATTTCAGCAGATTTGTCAGGCATGACCTTCTTTTTATGAATCTGTACTGGATGTCCTCTACTAAATTATGCATTTCCAAATGTTCTGCAATTTTTGGCTTTCATCAACACTTCCCATACAGCTGAAGCTGGTTTTCCTCTCCAAACAGAATTCGGCAGAACTCTGTCACAGCCCAACAGAATCCATAGGTTTTGCAGAATTCTCCATCATAAAACTTACCCGTATTCTACTTTTTGTCCTCATCTTAGTGGATTCTTAACGTGGGCATTAGTGTTGTATTTTCTGTAGCTCCGAGAGGACTGTTTTCTCAGGAAAGAACCCTCCCACCATTTGCCGTTCAGCAGGTTTTTGTGCGAGGATGGAGGTGGGGAGCTCGGCGTCTCCATTCGCTTCCTAAATAATTCCATTTGCGGCTGGAGCTCAGTTCACCTCTGGGTGCATGCGTTTATTTTTCTGGCCTGCTTCCTAAAGAGTGTTTTACATTGCAGCCTTGCTTTGTGCCGTTGTCTCAATATATATGTCTGACGGGGGGGAAGGGAAACTCCGAATCCTTCAAGTGTTCTTGCTTAAAGCCCTGATGCTTGTGCTTATACCTACTTCGAACGTATAGCTTGCCACTTGGGCTATGCTTCCAAATACGGATTTCTCTTGGAGGTATGTTCTGACCCACCTACTTTGCATTGCGGATATATTTAGCAAAGTTTTGCCGTAATAATCCTACAGTGCTGTCCCAAAGCTTCCTTTGTCACCTGCTCTTCTGCCTCCCTGCTTCCCAGTTACCTTCTGTGCGTCAAAAACCACCTGCTTGAGGTTTCCTGCACTGATACAGCTCTATTTTCAGCGGTAGGTAGAGCCCAGAGCCTTAACAGCACTGTCCTCCCGGTGTGCTGCTGGCTGGACAATGCAGCTTGCCTAAGCTTGGCTTAATTCCTCCATGTCTGCAGCAAATATCGTAGAATCACAGGATGGTTTGGGTTTAAGGGACCTTCAAAGCACCCCCAGTTCCCCCCCTGCCATGACAGGGACATCTTCACCAGCTCAGGTTGCTCAGAGCCCCGTCCAGCCTGGCCTGGGATGTCTCCAGGGATGGTTCAGCCACCACCTCTCTGCCCAACCTGGGCCAGGCTCTCACCACCCTCAGCACAAACAATTTCTTCTTCATGTTTGGCCTGAATTTCCGGAGACAATAATAATTGAAGCTGCAAAATACGGGGGATTTGGGGATTTATTGTTTAAACAAAGTTAATAAACAGGTGCATAGTCCTTCCCCCCAAGCCTGGCTTGGACAAGGCAAAGGTGCCGCTCAGCCTGGTGAGGTTGAGAGCAGCAGAGGAGGCTCCTACACTTGGATCCTGACTATGGACTATGTCTTGAGAGCATGGGAATGGCTCTTTTTTGGCCTGAACCCAGCTTAGAACAAAAGTAGCACCAGAATACAGGTAGGGGATGTGTCTGCCCTGTGTCTGCTGCTTATTGCAGGAGGAAATTGCCAAGTTATAGAGATACTTAAGTTGCGACAAAATTATGGAAGACGCTGCTTTTCTTCTGCATCCCTCCGGTGTCCCTGTTCGATGTCAGCCAACATGGATTCCAAGTGCAAACCTGCACCGGGTGACTCATTCCTACTAAATTTAAACCACTTATTATGGGGTGGGGGGGACGGGGAAAAAGGAGAATAAAACTCGGATGACAGGTTTAGCAAGCATGGGCACGTATTGCAGCATGTATTGCTGGCTTCGTAATTGCCAAACTACTGATTTCTTGGAACTCCGCTATTAGCATTGTTAAGCAGTGTTCCAGACAGTCGCTCCTATAAATCCCTGTTAATATGTTAAGCAGGAGGAGTCCTTTGCAAGAGTAATATTTAACCGGCGAGCGATCCCATTTCGGGGCGTGCTGTCTGGGCTGAAGGGACAGCGGGGACGTCACCGTGCGGGCCGGGAGGACGTCGTGCTTGGGCATCCCGGTGATGTTTCTCTAATCGGTGCTTAGCAGTATTTCATTCTATAATTTATTTATTTGGACAGAATAAGGGAGCATATAGATTTCCATACCAATAGCAGTAAAACCAATCTAGTTTTCTGATCTCTTACCCTCCTTCATATGCTATTCAGGCAATCGACAACCACACGAAAAACACCTCAGACAAACAAAGACATGACCTTTTCATGGACAGATATTGTTCTTTTTCAAGCGTGCCGTTCCAAATAATGAATTGCCTCAAAGCCTGAAATTATGAAAGCATATTGCTAAATGCCCCTTTTAAAAATTGTCTTTTCATAACCTTGGTACAACCAGAACTTTTTCATTGTGGCGAGTGTGCTGACCCAAGTTATCTCTGCTTCTTCTAAACCAGTCAGAGGGTAGGAATAGCATGGAGTGTCTCAAGAATAACTCTGCCAGAGTATGGCTTTGTCTTGGGCAAAAAAGATTGTCCTGTTTCACTTGCATCTGCTGAACCAGCTACCTCTGCTTTCTGGAAAGCATGTGGAACAGAAAACTTGGGTTGGGCTGTTTGCTTGACATGGATAACACATTCAGAGGTGGATCCGATGGGAATTTGGTCATCGAAGAGGAAGGAGAGGGGAAAACAGAAGAAGAGGGTCAAGCCACAGATCAATATTTTAATCACAACTGGTTGACAAGGGTGTGGGATGGAGGGGCCGGGGAGATGTGTGTGATCTGCCGCTGCGGTGAGGACACGTCTGCCGGATCCCAGCCCCGTTCCAGCGTCACCGGTGGATGTGTGGGATCTCTGATAACTTGTGGCATTCTGAAGGGAACAGCAGATGGGTGCCCTGGGTGCCCTGCGACTGTCCATCAAACCAAGGGTGGGTGTCAGAGGATGGACCAGACTCTGTTCAGTGCTGCCCAACGCCAGGGTGAGGGGCAGCGGACACAGACTGAAACACAGGAGGCCCCATGTGAACATGAGCAGAAACTTCTTTGGTGGGAGGTGCCAGAGCCTGGCCCAGGCTGCCCAGAGCGGGTGTGGAGTCTCCTTCCCTGAGACATTCAAACCCGCCTGGACCCACCTGTGTGATCTGCTCTGGTGACCCTGCGTGAGCAGCTGGGTTGGACTGGATAATCTCCAGAGGTCCCTTCAACCACAACCCAACCAGGCTGGGATTCTATGAATCTTCCTGGAAGCCATTCCCATGGCCATGAAGGGCAAGAAGGTGATGGGGGACACCACAGAGGTAACGTGGGCAAACTGATCGATCTGATTGTCTCCTGGAAAAAGTCACTGGTTTGGCAGTTGACGTTGGTCACCTTGACATCAGCAAGGTTGCTGACGTAATCTCCTGTGACTGGCGATACAGGAGGAAAACAAATGACTGGAACAGGAGTCCAGACAGGTGGCAGATCCTGCACCCCCATGATGGTCAAACCTCAACAGGACAAAGCCCTGAACAGCCTCATCTCCCTCTGCAGTTATCTCTGCTCTGAGCAGGACGTTGGCTTAGAGACCTCCAGAGGTCCCTTCCAACCTGATCTGTTCTATGATTCAAAGATGCAAAACAAAAGGTGAAAGTCTTTCCTAGAAATATCTTGGCAGCTGGGTTGGACTGGGGGATCTCCAGAGGTCCCTTCAACCCAGCCAGCCTGTGACTCTGTGACACCCGAAGGCACAGGACGGACACTGGCGAGACTGCTGTGCTTATAGTCCCCTTTTATGGCACAACGTTATGCAAACTTGTTTGGGGATGGGGAATGTATTTTATTACAAGTCACTGAGAGCTCGTGGAGCTTTTCAGAATACCATTTAATGCTTTCAGAACACCATTTAATGTTTTGTAAAGTTCCTAGTTTATTGTTTGTGTAGCATGTTATCAGATTACTGTTTGGGAAAAGGGGATGATGATCTTAAATCCAAAACCTATTTTTAAAAAGATGATACTTCTCTTAATTTTTATGCAGTGTCTTTGCTATTGCCAAATGATATCACATTCTTCTTAATGCTTTTTTATACTATAGAGCAATGCAGAACTAAAGGATCGTAAGGCATTGGTTATTTCTCTTCTGTGCTTGTTCCTGGTACCAGTGATGACAAATCCATTTCTGGTTTCTGTTCAGCAGCTGGGCGTAGCTTCTTCAGCCAAATATGCGTCTTGCATTTGGGCATCTTGCATTGGGCACCTTTGTATTCGCAGAGGACTGTGTAGCAGTGATTTTCTGTGCCTGCCAAGGGTTTGCGGTATCGCTGTCTCACAATTAATCTCCCTCTGTCAAGTGACCTGGTGGCAGGTACGACTTCTGAACTTCACTGAGTTTGGTGGTGTCTGCTAAGGTGTGTAGGAGCCCCCTGGAGAGTCACAAAGGTCCAGTCACATGAACAGTCTGGTTTTTTGAGGTGTGTTGTCTGTTTTTGTACTTTTAAACGTGCCGGTCACTGGCCATGGGCTGCATGGTGACTGAGCATTAGTTGTCATGGTGGACATGTGTAAGCTCTTGGGAAGGCTGCAGTTCTAAGCAGAACTGACAGCAAAGAGAAAGGCCTGTCTTTACTAGACTGTGCTTATTTTAAGTACATTATCTAGGTTTTCTGGTCTTTGTATGGCCTGTTATAGCGTGCTGAGGTTAGGTTATCAAAGCTTTGTGTATGAGATGGATGTTCTGAAGGTACTGCTGGGTTCCTCTTGCCATGTGTGGTGCGCAGGGCAACCCTGTCAGGTTGTTCTCACGCAAGGCCAGGCTGGACGGGGCTCTGAGCAACCTGAGCTGGTGGAGATGTCCCTGCTCATGGCAGGGGTGCCACTGGGGGAGCTGGGAAGGTCCCTTCAACCCAGGCTGTTTTATGATTCTATGAGAGTCAGTGCACACAGACTGAAACCCAGGAGGCTCCATGTGAACATGAGCAGAAACTTCTTTGCTGGGAGGTGCCAGAGCCTGGCCCAGGCTGCCCAGAGCGGGTGTGGAGTCTCCTTCTCTGAGACATTCAAACCCGCCTGGACCCACCTGTGTGATCTGCTCTGGTGACCCTGCGTGAGCAGCTGGGTTGGACTGGGGGATCTCCAGAGGTCCCTTCAACCCAACCAGCCTGGGATTCTGTGATTCTGAGTGATCTCCCCACTGGGACCTTGAAGCCATGAGAGCAATAGTTTCTTTCTTGTTCCTAGTGTGCACTGTTGGGCCCAGTGTGCTTGATCTGCATCGCGTTGCATCCACATTGCGTTCAGTCAGGGTAATTTATTCTCTGTGCCAAAACTGATCCTCAGTGCAGACTAGACTCAAGAGATGGTAAGCTTGGAGAACATCAGGAGGTGAAGTTCTTCCCCAGAGCACTGCGTAGAAATTCATGTGGGCAGTTCCAGATGGTGAGTTCAACTGCAGCATTATTACAGATATAACCACACAGGGAGGGTCAGTGGGACATGAGGCAAAGGTTCTTCACCCAGAGGTGCTGGACACTGAACAGGCTCCCAGGGAGGTGTCACAGCCCCGACCTGACAGTGCTCAAGAAGGGACTGGACAACGTTCTCAGGCACACAGGGTAAGCTGTGGGGTGTCCTGTGCAGGGATAGGAGTTGGACTCAATGATCCTGGTAGGTCCCTTCCAACTCAGGACACTCTGTGGTTCTGGGTATGGGCTGCGCTGACCCTGCCTGGATACACTCTGCAAGCAGAGATGCTCCCGTCTAACAACATTCAGCAGTGGATTAATACCCGTAGTATGCAGACATTACACTTGGCAATACAGAATCTCATTTCAGTTGGCATATCCAGCACTACTGTGTCACTGTATTCCTAGCAGAAAAGGTAATTAGTGTTAATTGGGGTATTTTTTGAATGAGCCTCACATTTATTGTATGTTTGGCCCAGACCTGGACTCCAGGACTTGGCGATCTCCCACCTGCAGTTTTGTCCAGATAAACGTATATGCTGTATGGTTTGCATATCCAGAGTTCAAGCTATGATCCCTGCTCTTGGCATTTAAGTGTTTTAAGTCTTCATTCTCCTTTAGGTAATGTCTTGCCCATTGTGGCTCTGTAGGAATTAGCTGGCATGGACCTGTTCCTTCAGCTCTCGGCTCTTGCCTGTTCTCTTGCGACATGCAGTTGGAATTTTGTGACGGCTTCTGCTCTCCTGCAGCATCAAACATTTTGAACCAAACCACTCAATTGAGACACCATCTCCTTAAATTCTGTCTCACGTGCGAGTGACCCTCTCGCTCTTCCTTATCCCTTCCAGTGCTCAGACTGATCTAAGTGGATTAAGATAACCTATTTGATCACTAAGTGGTCTTTGTAGCAGCCGTTAGCTTTTGCTATTAGCTGTGAGTTTGTGTCCCTAGCTGTCAGTCGTCTGCTGTCGAGATTCACTTTGCTGTCAAGATTCACTTGTAATTTGAACCAGAAAAGCTAATTCACGTCTGGCCTTTGGTTCCAGGCAAGTTTTTAGACGTGATTGGAGGGGACAATACACTAAAATTCAGGAGATACAACAGTGTAGGTGCTTGGTGCGTCAAGGCCTGAAGCTCATTTGTAAGCAATAATGAAAATAAAACACGGGGTTCTCTGCTGGAACATGTCTGCGGGTATATCTCAACAGCATCTCATTTTCCAGCTGCCGTTAAGGGCGAAGCAAAACTAAATGATGTCCTTTTACTGGGACCGCATTGCCTTTTATGTATCTCTGGGACTTGTGGAGTAACTTGGGGTGGCCCAGGCTGCCCAGAGCGGATGTGGAGTCTCCTTCTCTGAGACATTCAAACCCGCCTGGACCCACCTGTGTGATCTGCTCTGGTGACCCTGTGTGAGCAGCTGGGTTGGACTGGGGGATCTCCAGAGGTCCCTTCAGCCCAACCAGCCTGGGGTTCTGTAATTCTGTCCTTTCCAGTGAAATACAGGTGAACGTCTCTGCCTGGGGTGAGTTTAGGAGACTTGGAGATTTTCTGACCTCAGTGTTTTTGTGCAGTGGATCAGCCACTGCTTTGCTTCAAAGTGGAGCCTGGTCTCCAGCTTGCGCTCAAGGCAATTCCACTAAATTTGGCTAAGGAGATGTCTTTTGTGTGGGGTTGGAGAGGGAAAAGGAGAGAGAAACGCTGCTGACCACAGCCCTTCACTAATTGTTCTATAGAGATCTACCGCAGGGCGTGTTGTAGAAACAAGGATTTACTTGCTTGGTTTTTCAAGTGGACCAGCTGTGACTTTATTCTAAGATTGAGGCAAGTGTTTTCTAAAGGGGAAAAGGCTTGTTTTGGTGGTTTCCCCTCAGTTAAAGAGTTCTGAGGAGGAAGAGGATCCCATCAGAAGTTTTTGCTGTGAGCTTAGCAAGATGCTACTGTGTTCCCTCACCATAATCCCAAAATGTGGCTTCATCCTGGGTGGTACTGCAAAGGGTTTGATAAACCAACACAGTCACGGTAAGGCTGGAAACAGCTTTGGTTGAAGGCAACTTCTGAGCTGTTTCTTCAAGAATTTTTGTGTTTGTGCTAAGTACTCCCTTTCTCCCTTTGGTCTCCTTTGAGTTGCTGGCACAGGTTGCCCAGAGAAGTGGTGGAGCCTTCAAGGTTGGAGATACAAGCCCTGTGGACATGGTCTGGTTCAACCGCAGAATCCCAGAATGTCAGGGGTTGGAAGGGACCTGGAAAGCTCATCCAGTGCAATCCCCCCATGGAGCAGGAACACCCAGCTGAGGTTCCACAGGAAGGTGTCCAGGCGGGTTTGAATGTCTGCAGAGAAGGAGACTCCACAACCTCCCTGGGCAGCCTGGGCCAGGCTCTGCCACCCTCACCCCCAACAAGTTTCTTCTTAAATTTAAGTGGATCCTCTCTGGGTGGCCGGAGGTTGGACAAAACAACCTCCAGAGGTCCCTTCCAACCTCAGATGTTCTTTGAATCTCTCATTAGAAGGTCACAACCTGTCCCTTAATGTAAGGTCTCTCTGCCACGTCAATTCTTGCTACCTTGCAGCTGAGCCAACACACTCCTTGCAATCATCAGTTCAAGGTAACCCACAAGCTGCAGCAAATTCAGTGACTATTTGGCTTGTTCAGCCACAATTCTTGACGAGATCTTGTTCTTCACCTTCCTGAGGCTCTGCTCAAGGTACAGGTCTAACTAGTAATTACTTTTAGTGATATTTAAATAACTCGGAGCCTGGAGACATAAGAAACAGCCTCATGTCTCTGCGTTGCGGCACAAAGACAGCGTGAAACTGGATGCTCCAGGTCGCCGAGCCGCGCCGTGTGCTCAGGAGGTGGCAGCTCTCAGGAAAGGTTCTTAACCTTGCTTTCCAGGGCACAAATGTAACACATCCTCAAGTCATATGGCAGGAGGGGATTTTTATTTTTTTCTAATAGATCTATTTTGGGAAAATGGGCTAGAGAGTCCTAGATTAGTATTTTGGACGCTAGTCCTACTTTTGTGCATGCACCCAGATGAATTTATCTTGAAGTTTCGATACAAATAGAGTAACTGGAGTTTTCAAAGCACTGGGTAAACAACAACCTGCTGAACATCTCCCAGGAATAAAGGATTTAAAGATGACAGAGGGAGGCTTAACAGGAACTACTGGCTGGAATGGGAAGCCAGACACATTCAGAGTAGAAATCAAGTACAAACTGGTGATGGAGAAGAGTGATTAACCACTGCATTGACCACTTCATGCTGGCCTCATGTAGAGAAGGCGAAGCGGATGAAATGTAAAACCCCACGTTTGTAGACACGTGCGCACACACATCCAGCCAGAAGACCTGACAGTTCCTATAGACCTTAAGCTCTACGTTAAGCGAAAGACTTAAAATTTGAAATTTTTTGTTACTTCTAGGGGGAGATCGATTTGTAATTACACACAGGGTAGGGAATCCGCTGTTATTGTGAGTTCAGAAGTGGGAGAACTTCATTCTCAGGACTGAATTTGTTTGTTTTCCTCAACACCCAACGCACCAGGTTTCTCAGCAAGCTCAAATTTGGTTCTTCTGTGTTTCTGTAGCTGGTGGCCAAGAAGGTCAATGGTACCCTGTCCTATATCAATACCAGCGTGGTCAGCAGGACAAGGGCAGTGATCCTTCCCCTGTGCTCTGCATTGGGGAGGCCACACCCGGAGTATTGTGTTCAGTTCTGGGCCCCTCAGCTCAGGAAAGAGATTGAAGTGCTGGAGCGGGTCCAGAGAAGAGCAACAAGACTGGGGAAGGGACTTGAGCACAAGCCCTATGGGGAGAGGCTGAGGAAGCTGGGCTTGTTCAGTCTGGAGAAGAGGAGGCTTAGAGGTGAGCTCAGCACTCTCTAGAACGACCTGAAGGGCAGTTCTAGCCAGGGGGGATTGGGCTCTTCTCCCAGGCAGTCAGCAATAGGACAAGGGGGCATGGGCTTCAACTCTGCCAGGGGAAACTGAGGCTGGAGATGAGAAAGCAATTCTGTGCAGAGAGAGTGGTCAGCATTGGAATGGCTGCCCAGGGAGGTGCTGGACTCACCGGCCCTGGAGGTTTGTAAACTGAGATTGGCCATGGCACTTAGTGCCATGATCTGGTCAATGGACTGGAGTTGGACCAAGGGTTGGACTGGATGAGCTCTGAGGGCTTTCCCATTCCAGTCCATTCTGTGTGTGATTCTGTGTGTGGTTTGGTAATAGTCCTGTTGTAGTAGCGGGTCTGTGTCCTCAGGCGGGTACCATGTCCACCCACTGATACTGTCCATGTGGCTTTAAGCCAAAAACTTGGTGCCTCTTTCTCATGTTTTACTTTTGACAAAATGGTGAAGTTTCTCTTCCAAAAGGACAAAAGCTTTGAATTTGTTATTTGTAAAGCCCTTTTTTAAGGAAGGTATTGGTGAAATACAAAACGGTGGCATTATTTTCCACTCAGGAATTAAAAGAAAAAAATGAATTTCTCTTCCAAATAAGTGATATCAGGCTCATCTTTACCGAGTGACGCGCTCCTTGCCTCTGCAGGGTGTTTTGGAGCAGGATGAACTATACTTCAAAATATCTAATTGCATACAGTGAGAAATGAAGAAAACTGAAGTGGATCCCAGGAATGTATTAAAAATCTGAACTAAAATGAGAATGATTTCATGTCAAGTGAGACAAATGCAGAGTTGCTACTCCAGCGCTTCACACTTCCACTTGTCCTTGGCACCGAGAAAATGAGATTTTTAATATCTGAACAACAGATTGCCATGAAGACTCATCCATTGTAAATTTAAGCTGCCTTTATAGCAACTTAAGCTGGGGACAGGATTGTTCATTCCGTCTGATTCTACAACTGTGTCCATAATTTCCATATTAATACTGATTTATTTTGTTTTATTGTCTGTGGCAGGAATAGGAAGGGGAGCTGGTAGTGTTTTCCCTGTGTTAGCAGATAATTGATTTAACTAATAACGGGAAAAGGGCAAAGGTTTGTGAGCTCTTGCTTGCCTATCAGCTGTAGATAGTGGTGACACCCGCCTGTGCTGCTGGGATCGGCTGCTTTGGCGCTTGGGTTCGTGCTAAAAGGACACAGGGCAAGAGGGATATTGAGTCGTGGTTCCAGAATCCTGATTTGGTGGTGATGGAAGTTATGTTGTTTTGGGCTGATTTTTTTTATATTAAAATTGTAGCTTGGGGTTGCTCCTCTCCCATCTGATGTGCCCTTAAATTCCAAAAAATGCAACCTTTACATATATGGGGGGCAGGGAAGGTGTTTCTACGCCACTCAACTTTAGAACAGCATGGACTCCGAGACTATTTGTGACCTTTTTCTATAGCAGCCGTTCTTGTGCCGTCAGCCGTAGGAATCGCTGGCTTCTCTTTCTCTATAACTCCACTTGCTTTCACGAGTCCAAGGCAGACCCGAGGATCCCCCACCTGCGTCACCGCTTGGCTCGGTGACAGTTTGTGATCACATTCACATGTAGAACTGCCACCTCGGCCTTTAATGTAGCGAAAATGGGGAATTCCGCTGATTTTCTCATGAGCTCTCTCCTGTTTCTTTCTGCCTAAATGCCATCATCCTCCATCTGTGCTTGCAGATCTGGAGTTTCCTGGAGAAGTTTCTCTTTCCTTTGTTCACATCCAATGTTTGGTCTAGATCCTAATGGCTCTTCATTTCTAACATCTGAGGTCGGTACCATTTTTTTCTCTTCAATTAGTATCACTAATATCATTGTCCTGCCTTTGTCATCTCTCACCTGAGTTACTGCAGCCTTTTCTTGGGCCCTCTCTCCTCTCCTCGTGTTCCAGTTCTAATACTGCGCTTCACAACAATGGAAGGTGATCTCGTCTTTGTGGGTTTTGCTCTTTGCTTCTTCCACACTTCTCATCCTGGGAGCAAAGCTTCCTCTGAGGAATCCAGTTCTCTATCATTAGCCTCTCTGACCTTCAGAAAGTTTGTATATATTTAAGTCTGATTTGTTCCTCTTTGGAAAACAAAACAGCTCTCTGTATTAAACTCAAGATTTGGCAATAGGTCAACAGCATGATCTCATATTTTTTTGTGACTGCCTTGGGGAAAATGTTTTAAATGCAGTTGAGAGATTTAACAGAGAAGCGTTTGGGTGTAGAACTGCCTTTAAAAGGTTTGGGGTGGCCAACCACGAGGGACCTCTGTGTTTGTCTCTTTCATCCATCGTGTGTTGGTGTCACAGTCCGTGACCTGTGACAGTCTCCTGTCCCACTGGTCCTGTCTGTGACCTTGCTCTTGGCCACCTCCTTTCCTGGAGGGGAAGAAGGCAACTCGACGCTTAGATGTGGGCCAGAGGAATGGTTTGGAAATGGCAGCAGCCGGATGTCAGCAAGTCCCTTCTCCGAAACACCCGGCGCTTCGCTTTGCCACATGCGGGTGGGGACAGGCTTAAACCCGCTGGCCAGGAGCTGTTGTGCTGCTTCTGGGAAACCTCGTTCAGCCCATTTCCCCAGAGAGTTCCTGAGTGTTTTCGCAAAAGAAATAAAAGAAAAAAGGCACATAAACGATGATGTAGTGGACTCCGTCTGGAAGAGGTGCAGTCGTTCCCAAAGCCCTGGGCAGCTGTGAATCCTGCTCTAGTGACCGGACCACTCAGAGCCACCGAGAAGAGCCAAGATCGCAGAATCCCAGAATGTCAGGGGTTGAAGGGCCCTGGAAAGCTCACCCAGTGCAATCCCCCATGGAGCAGGAACACCCAGCTGAGGTTCCACAGGAAGGTGTCCAGGCGGGTTTGAATGTCTGCAGAGAAGGAGACTCCACAACCTCCCTGGGCAGCCTGGGCCAGGCTCTGACACCCTCACTGGGAAGAAGTTCCTTCTCATATTTAAGTGGAACCTCCTGTGTTCCAGTTTGAACCCATTACCCCTCGTCCTATCATTGGTTGTCACTGAGAAGAGCCTGGCTCCATCCTCCTGACACTGCCCCTTTCCATATTGATCCCCAGGAATGAGTCCCCCCTCAGTTCCTCTTCTCCAGCTCCAGAGCCCCAGCTCCCTCAGCCTTTCCTCACACGGGAGATGCTCCACTCCCTTCAGCATCTTGGTGGCTGCGCTGGACTCTCTGCAGCAGTTCCCTGTCCTTCTGGAACTGAGGGGCCACAACTGGACACAAGATTCCAGGTGTGGTCTCCCCAGGGCAGAGCAGAGGGGCAGGAGAACCTCTCTGACCTACTGACCACCCCCTTCTAACCCACCCCAGGTCCCATTGGCCTTCCTGGCCACAAGGGCCCAGTGCTGGCTCATGCTCACCCTGCTGTCCCCAGGACCCCCAGCTCCCTTTCCCCTACACTGCTCTCTAATAGCTCATTCCCCAGCTTACACTGGAACCTGGGGTTGTTCCTGCCCAGACTTACACTATCCACAAGGCTTGGTTGGTAATATTACAGACATCTTGTTATGGAGCAGAATAAATAATCCCTGTGCTGCTCTACCTGCTTGTTTTCTGTTCCAGCTCACATACACCCATAGCCTGAAGTGCAAATATCCTCTCTAGCTCTTTCTGCCTCTGCCTGGGTAAAATATCCCGCCTCTCTCTGTCCCGTTGGTTAATAGTTTGACTTCTGAAGCGCTTTCAGCCTGTGCTGGTTTGTGGAGAAAGACATCAGCAGCGATAGCTAAAGACAATTCTATGAGATCATGCCTTTTCAGAACGTAGCACCTGTCGTCTGAGCTCTTGGCGGATGTTAGCCAAATAATCCTTTTAATAGCTTTTGCGAGTTAAAAGGGTAGGTAACTGTCATAAGGCTAAATGATTGCATAGATTAATTTACTTGTGGCCAAAAGAAATCAATTGTAATTTAAATTTTTGTCTCTGGACTGATTACACTACCAAACAAAACTTTCTCCTTAGGAACCACCATGTGCATTGAAGTGTGTGTCTGTGATTAGTTACAGATTATCCGGAGTATTTCCAGGTTTTAACCTGTGGCTGTACACGAGCTTAGAATACTCACTTGTTTAGTTCTGTGAAGCATCCATTAATAACTTGAGTTGTTAGAATTCATCAGGTGTTCGGATGCAAAAGAATCTTAGCCAGACTTTGAGAACAGGGGTGTGTTGCAAACCGTGTCAAAGCTCCCCAAATGAAGAAAGAGAGTGAGGCTTTAATGGGCCTTTTTAAAAGGAATATAACAAGGGAAAGTGTGGAGTCTTGAATTTGGGCAGGAACAACCCCAGGTTCCAGTATAAGTTGGGGAATGAGCTATTAGAGAGCAGTGTAGGGGAAAGGGAGCTGGGGGTCCTGGGGACAGCAGGGTGAGCATGAGCCAGCACTGGGCCCTTGTGGCCAGGAAGGCCAATGGGACCTGGGGTGGGTTAGAAGGGGGTGGTCAGTAGGTCAGAGAGGTTCTCCTGCCCCTCTGCTCTGCCCTGGGGAGACCACACCTGGAATCTTGTGTCCAGTTGTGGCCCCTCAGTTCCAGAAGGACAGGGAACTGCTGCAGAGAGTCCAGCGCAGCCACCAAGATGCTGAAGGGAGTGGAGCATCTCCCGTGTGAGGAAAGGCTGAGGGAGCTGGGGCTCTGGAGCTGGAGAAGAGGAGACTGAGGGGGGACTCATTCCTGGGGATCAATATGGAAAGGGGCAGTGTCAGGAGGATGGAGCCAGGCTCTTCTCGGTGACAACCAGTGACAGGACAAGGGGCAATGGGTGCGAACTGGAACACAGGAGGTTCCACTGAAAGAGGAGGAGAAACTTGTTGGGGTGAGGGTGTCAGAGCCTGGCCCAGGCTGCCCAGGGAGGTTGTGGAGTCTCCTTCTCTGCAGACATTCAAACCCGCCTGGACACCTTCCTGTGGAACCTCAGCTGGGTGTTCCTGCTCCATGGGGGGATTGCACTGGATGAGCTTTCCAGGTCCCTTCCAACCCCTGACACTCTGGGATTCTGTGAATAAACTGAAAGATCCTATAAGAAAACTCAGTGGTTCCAGGGAGCATTTTTCTTAACCATGGCTATATTTAGTGGTTGATATATATATTGTAGTGCCTTTTAGCAGAGAGATGAATGGACTGGGTGATTGGGAAGGATCCTGAAGGCGCCTGTCTTTGTTTTTTATTAAATCTACTGGTGAAACCACCATAAAATTGGAAGCCGGTTGTATAATTGTAAGTCAGATAACAAGAAGTCAGAATGTATTTGCCTTTTGTAGAAATCTCTGACATTCTTGTGTCTTTTTCTCGTGTCTTACAGAATGGTGAATAACACTGAAGACCCTCAAGAGGCTTTATAACGCCCCATCCCCATGTAAAGTATGCTCAGAACTTTTCCAGTAGTGTAAGTACGAATGAAAAATAACCCACAAAAATCCATTGCTCAAGAGTTGTTTTGGGGACGGGTCTCTTAATTTGTCTCAAAAGAGCAGAGAAATGGTTACTGTGATTATCAGCCATTTGCGGAGTTGTTTTGGTTTGGTATTTGCGAAGGCATTTAAACCAAGGAACAGTAGCATTTAATTCTTCACTTGGTCTGGCTGTTATGTTATTTCTACTTTTCTGTTGCTGAAAAAGAAGGAAAATCATGCAGTTCTTGATTAGAGAAAGGGTATTGTTAAAACAGAAATCTCTGTACATCTACTGAATATACTTTGGGGATACCAGAGCTGCGCAGGAGAGTTTAGCGCCATGACAGGCTTGCTGGAAGCAGATGAGTACAGTATTTTATAGCAAAAGGAGAGAACTAGGACACCTAACCTAACGTTAGAACTGGATATTTTGGTCCAAGCAACCACTGAATCCCAGTGCGAAATGAAACTGTCCAAGTGTCGTGCTTGAATTCGACCCTGTTTGTTCTTTTGAATGACATCTGTTGTGAATCTTCAATGTCATTGGTAAACGTGCTGCTTCTTCAGTAAATAAGCGAATTAATTCAAAGTTTCGAGCTTATCAGGATGAAAGGAGAGGCTTGACCTGTCCTGTGCTGTCATCCATCTCCCTCACTGACCGCTCCTGTGTCACTGTCCCCAGATCTCTTTTAGAGGCGCGACCGAGTGCTTGTCCAGTGGCAATCAGATCCCTGAGGTGCTTTGACCTCTTGACTTCTGGTTGTACCTCCTGTCAGACCAAGCTGGAAAGAGCAATCCAGTCTCCAGAGCAGGTAGGAACGGGGCTGCTCTGCATGCAGGCAGCTTTTCCCACATGGATAATTTCAAGGATGAAGATTTTTCATCCAGCACGTGGATGTTCGTAGAGCAAGTGACAGCGCAGTCACGCATTTCTATAGAGGGAGTCACAGCAAGAAGTGACGACTGCCAGGCGTTTTGTGTTGGAAATCAAACTACCGATGTATTTCAAAAAGGCTTCTTGGTGCAGCCATTAATTAGTTCCTTTCTGTTGCTGGTGGTTTAGTCTTCTATTCAAAATTCGTGATTTCCTACCTTGTTCCCAGTCCCCTGAGCCACCTCCTCTGCTGCCTTTTAGCTGGAAATATGTTGGGTTTCAGTATTAAAATCACCTTGAAAGTGTAAAGATGTAGTCCACAGCAGGAAAGAAGGCTGGAGGTAAAGCCACACTGCCCTGTGCCTCTTCATTTTACTGGTAATTCAGAGTTTGCAGTGTGATCGTAGACTCCTCTGTGTTTCCCATGAACACAGGACAGTCTGTCACCTTTAGCTTTGAGTCAGACTTCTAACATACATTTCCAAGCTGTGAGTGATGTAGTTTTGATTTCCTGTGCTTTAGCTGGATTCGAGTTGTGTTCTGCCCCTGTGCAGCTGGACTTGGACTTTGCGTTCTTCTGTTGCATTCTGGAATATTTGTGGCTGTTAATCGGCTGCCGCCCTCCATCGGAGAAGTAGCTTCTTGATTTATTCTAGTATAAGATCATCGAAAATGCAATATCAATATAGGTGAATAACTTTTGACTGAGTGAAAGCTGAGTTGAACCTATTTGGAAGGGATTAGGGAGTATTAAATTAGAGGAAATGGGGTAAGATGACCCATTTAGGTATAAAGTTTCCAGATCCAACCAGAGATATCTTTGAAGAAGGATAAGTGGGCATCGTGGTTTCAGAAGGGGGAAGAAGCAAACAGAATCATATAAAAAAATAGCTTAAAGTGCTGAACAAGATTATAATTGTACTGAACAAGATTAAAATTGAACAGGCTTAAAACTCCCATGGTTAGAGAGTAGTTTGGTTGTCCCTACCGTGGGGCAGTGTCCTCTGTCAGAACAGCAAATTAAGCAGCTGGCTGCAATTATCATCTCACCTAATACCTAATTTTTACCTACAGTTGGATGAGAGTCAATACTCGAGAGGAATTTGAGGCAGATTCATGATATTGGTCTCACAGATATTAGTTATTTGTCTGAAACGAAGTCCTTCTGTAGCCAGTGCAAGCGTCTCTCTTTTGGTTTCTCCATAAATATGATGGGAGCAATTGTACTTCACAGGCTCACGGTAGTGTTGATTGATTAATACGTGTTAATAGTGAGATAGGACCAGTGTTGTATGTTTTAAACCGTCTCTCAAAATATTATTTCTGCTAGAACTTGAGACTTTCAACATAGTCACTTGAAGTTTACCTGAATGATCAGGCTGATGCTTATGGATCTGCCAGCAGTGATAGAGCTGTTTGGGGAGTGAGTAAAAGCCTCCTGAGTGGAAAGAACATCAGTGTGAGTAATACGGATGAAAAAGGACTAGATTGAAGCTTTGTCATCATTTAGGAACAACGACAGGAAGAAATGAACAAGTGTGTGAATGGCACTGAAGTCAGCGCATGTTGAACAACAGACAGTGGAGCTGGAGTGGCTTAGAAATCCACCGTGGGGCTGAGCGGCCTTCACTGTCCAGCTGCCTTGAAACGTGACACAAAACACGTTAATTAAATGTGAGCGAAAGAGAACTCGGCTAATTTGTTCCTTTTGTCTTCAGTGACAAGGTATTGTGTAAATAGTCAGTGGCTGTAGCAACGTTTGGTTAGCATTTTAAGCTTTTTTAACTGAAACAATGTCTTGTCTGAGCCCTTAGTTTTACCTTAAGATAAACCAGGTGAGTTAACTTGTTTTTTCCCAGGCAGCTCGGCCGCTCTGAAAGGGACGCAAAAGAAAGGACACATAAAGGTTGAGACTTGTCCTGAGAATACAGACTGGGTCTTCTTGGTGTCACGATAGAGGAAATTTCCCTACTTCAGGTCTGGGCTACACAAGAGACGCTGGTTGTATTAAGAGCATTAATCAGCATGTGTGTTTCTTTTTGAAATGGTTTTAGATAAACCAAAACTCCAATACGGAAGCAACCATCACCAAAAGCCCATGTTTTTACCATTATGATTTTCTAATGGAAAAAACAATTTGCTTTGTAGTTAATCACAAAATTAGGGCTGGGTAAGTTTCAGTTCTTGATTGGCTTTGGATTTTAGTTTTCTGAACTAACAGATTTCTCTTTTAAGAAAATGTGTTAGTGATAGGTCCTGAGGGAGAAGGAAGGTGCCTGAAATACTTGAGAACGTCTCTTTATGTATGGAAGAGAGGTGGTGGGACTCCTGGTGATGGCATTCCTCGAAACGTGTCCTGCACCTCGTCACTTCTGATGCTATGGATGGACCCTGTGGGATGGCTGGATGTGTGGAGCAGGTTCTTGGTCTGACATCTCACAGAATGCCCGCGGGACTCGGTCAAAGTCGTTTTGACTTATCTGAAGGCCACTCCCTTTCTGTGGGCTCTTGCTCTCAGAAGTTAACGTAGTTTTACTTCCCTGCCTCACAGGGATGTTCTATAGAAAGATGCATTTCAAGTATTTAGATATTCCAACTAGCAGATCTAAAAGAGAAAAATCCTGAGAGTGTGTCTCATATTTTATAAAGGATTAGTCAAATTCTGGAGTGAACCAGAAGAGGCAGAAGGCAGGAATGTAGCTACCCCTGGAGTCCTGACAGCTGAAAAGCTGGGACTTGCCAGTCTGGGATCTAGGTTAGGCCCATATCTCAGTTTCATTGCCACACTGACTCTGTTTCTTCCTATGGGTTAAAGGCTTTATTTCGGTGTTTTGGTGAGATATGCATAACTCAGGCCCACAAGTCCTGCCCTGATTCTGTTACAGAGCTTATATATCCAAAGTTTAGTGTTTGGCTCCCACGTCCAGTGGCTCCCTTTTGCTCTTGGCACAGGTTTGGGCTTTGGGCCCCGGTTCAGCTCTCAGCTACCGCTACAGCTTTTCTGTCTGTTTGTTATTCCTCCTGGTCCCTCATTCTGCCCTTGAATCCAGCCTCAGCGTTTGAATTCCAGCCTCGTTGCTGTAGAATTGCAACAATAGTAGGAAACCCAGATTTTAGAAGAAGGGAAGGTTAGGGTTAGACAGATAAGGTGTCTGCGTGAATCAGTCTGTGCCTTGAGTAGAATTCAGAAGTATCTGGCTGCCAGCCCTGTGCTTAGTCAGAGGTCAGTCCCTTTTGTAAGGCTTGGATTATGACAATAATTGGCATTCATATTATATTTTTGCCTTGTAAGATTGATCTCAAATTCTCTCTTTCCCAAAGATGTAAAGCAGATACTATAAAGCAGAGTAAGTTACTCACCCAAGTGGAATCAGTGGCAGAACTGCCAGGGTTTGCTCCCTGCCAGTGTGCCAGCATCCAGTGAAAAATACTCGATCGGCAGCGAAGAAGTTCGAAGAGTGAGTGGAAGAACAGCTTATGTAGAGGAAGGGAAGCTGGGTTTGGGGCTCTTTAACTAGCTGAGAAACTTGAAGCCTCCTGAAGAAATGATATGTTGATATTCTGCTCTCAGCTTGCCTTCCATAATTTGTGTAGCGGTGAGTATTTGATTACGTTGGATTTATTTTCAGAAGTTTCAGGCTGCTCTTATTAACTGTCACCATTTTGATCGAAAGCGCACGGCAGAGTTCTGCCTTCGTAAGGCAGCGTTTTGCATTCATAAACAGACCCGGTGACGCTTAACCTCGATAGATCAGCTCGTAGCCTGATTTCGCTCCCTGCTGCAAGGCGAGGCTCTCGTTTCCCCGGGATGAGAGCAGTCATTACCAGCCTTACATTCTGTTTGTGAATCAGGATGAATGGGAGTAGAGCCCTCTTTGAAAATCAGAACTGAGAGATGCAACTGCGGGAGATAATTATGCTAACGTATGGATGAGGGTGGCTCTGTGTTCCTTGACATGATGAGCACTTGAGGCCTGATTTTTTTTTCCTCTCTCTTGAAAACGGGTACAACTCCGCTGAAAATACTGGAGTTGCAAGTGATGAGCACAAGTGTTGGCTCAGATGAGTCAGATCCTTAATCCTCTGTTGCGCCCCAGAATTCACAGCAGCAGCTACTGTTTTGAAAGCAGCTTTGCTTAACTGGTGAGATGGATTGAGAACTGGCTGCATGGCAGAGCTCAGAGGGTTGTGATCAGTGTGCAGTCTCTGGTTGACCCCTGTGGTTAGTGGGGACCCCCAGGGGTCAGTACTGGCTCCAGTCCTGTTCAACCTGTTCATCAGTGACCTGGATGAGAAGACCTGGTGCACCCTGAGCGACTTTGCTGATGATCCCAAACTGGGAAGAATTTAATGAAATATAACAAGGGGAAGTGTAGAGTCTTGCATCTGGGTAGGAACAACCCCAGGTTCCAGTGTAAGCTGGGGAATGACCTATTAGAGAGCAGTGTAGGGGAAAGGGACCTGGGGGTCCTGGGGACAGCAGGGTGAGCATGAGCCAGCACTGGGCCCTTGTGGCCAGGAAGGCCAATGGGACCTGGGGTGGGTTAGAAGGGGGTGGTCAGTAGGTCAGAGAGGTTCTCCTGCCCCTCTGCTCTGCCCTGGGGAGACCACACCTGGAATCTTGTGTCCAGTTGTGGCCCCTCAGCTCCAGAAGGACAGGGAACTGCTGCAGAGAGTCCAGCGCAGCCACCAAGATGCTGAAGGGAGTGGAGCATCTCCCGTGTGAGGAAAGGCTGAGGGAGCTGGGGCTCTGGAGCTGGAGAAGAGGAGACTGAGGGGGGACTCATTAATGTTTACAGATACATAAAGGGTGAGTGTCAGAAGGATGGAGCCAGGCTCTTCTCGGTGACAACCAATGGTAGGACAGGGGGTAATGGGTACAAACTGGAACACAAGAGGTTCCACTGAAAGAGGAGGAGAAACTTGTTTGGGGTGAGGGTGTCAGAGCCTGGCCCAGGCTGCCCAGGGAGGTTGTGGAGTCTCCTCCTCTGCAGACATTCAAACCCGCCTGGACACCTTCCTGTGGAACCTCAGCTGGGTGTTCCTGCTCCATGGGGGGATTGCACTGGATGAGCTTTCCAGGTCCCTTCCAGCCCCTGACGTTCTGGGATTCTGTGGGGAGGACGGGCTGACCCAGCAGAGGCTGAGCTGCCATCCAGAGCCCTGGCCAGGATGAATGGGCAGAGAAGAACCTGATGAAGTTCAACAAGGACAAGTGCAGGGTCCTGCAGCTGGGGCGGAACAACCCCAGGCAGCAGCACAGGTTAGGGTTGAGCTGCTGGAAGGCAGCTCTGCAGAGAAGGACCTGGGAGTTTTGGGGGACAACAGGGTGACTGTGAGTCACCAATGTGCCCTGTGGCCAAGAGGCCAATTGGTACCTGGAGTGCATGAGGAAGAGTGTGAGCAGCAGGTGGAGGGAGGTTGTTCCTCCCCCTCTGCTCTGCCCTGGGGAGGCCCCATCTGCAGTTGTGGGTCCAGTTCTGGGCTCCCCAGTTGAAGAAGGACAAGGAATTACTGGAGGGAGTCCAGGGAGGGACACAAAGATGCTGAGGGGTCTGGAGCATCTTTGTGATGAGGAAACTGAGAGAACTGGGGCTGTTGAGCTGGAGAAGAGAAGCTGAGAGGGATGTGATGAATGGGATCAATATGTCAGGGTGGGTGTCAGAGGATGGACCAGACTCTGTTCAGTGGTGCCCAACGCCAGGGTGAGGGGCAACGGGCACAGACTGAAACCCAGGAGGCTCCATGTGAACATGAGCAGAAACTTGTTTGCTGGGAGGTGCCAGAGCCTGGCCCAGGCTGCCCAGAGCGGGTTTGGAGTCTCCTTCTCTGAGACATTCAAACCCGCCTGGACCCACCTGTGTGATCTGCTCTGGTGACCCTGCATGAGCAGCTGGGTTGGACTGGGGGATCTCCAGAGGTCCCTTCAACCCCAACCAGTCCGTGGGTCTGTTATATGGTTCAATGCTTTGGGCATTTCTGAAACATCTAAATTGGCTGTAAGTCGATGCACTTGTTCAGTAAGAATGGAAAAGGCCAAATGTCCCAGTTTTGTTCCAGCAGTGTCTTAGAGCTGCGGTTGATGGGTCACAGTCTTTGCCTCTCACCACATACATGTGTTTGCTCTGTGATACACGTTAACTGCTCTGCTTGTGAAACACCTGTAGCTCAGAATGAAAGTCCCTCTCTGGAGCATCTTGTAAGAACCAGCTGCATCCTTTGTGGTCGGTGAGATGTAGAAGAGCAAGGAGGAGTGACTGAAACTTTGGCTCTCGTGAAAATGTGTAGAGAGAGACACAAGTTTGCGTAATTGAAAGCGTAGTTTAAAAATTAACAGACTGGGCAGCTGGAAGCAGAGTTTCTTTGTAGTCACAGCTTCTGATAGAAAGCATCCAGAGCAGTAGTTCATACCAATTAGGTTGTTGAATATCAGGTCGGTTGATAAGGAAATCCTATTGCCTTTGGAAATAGCCGTGCCATCCTTAACATCCGTTTTTGCGTGTTCTCTAAATCAGAGACCTCACGTAGAAGGGAAACGTAGTAGCCCGGTCGGACTGAACGAGGATCCTTGCACGGGTGCGTGCTCTGGGCGTGGAAAGCCAACACAACCGCTCTCTCTGCTCTGTACTTTTGGTAGCTGGAGGACACCCATCTCCACGGTCGTTCAGGTAGTTTCACCTGTACCTAAACACAGGAGAAAACTGGCAGGCTGGGGAGTTCAAGCTGTGAGAAGGACTGTGCTATTTCAAACACTTGTTTAGGTAACTAGTTGTAGAAAGTGTTTTGCTAAATGCTTTGGGATAACCTTCTTCAGCTGAAAAGTGGGTTTACCTTGTGATTTTTGTTCTTCTGTTTAAAGGCAAGACAATGACACCAAGAAAGTGCATGTTATGTTGCAGAAAATGATGATGTTGTAAGATACAAATTCTGGAGATACTGTTAAGAGGACGGTGTGTTGAAGTCCTGCCCTGGACCAGCACTATATGCCGTATGTCAACGATGGGCAGAACTTGGCATCTCTCCCCATCCTGTTCGCCACAGTTGATGCGACTTTATCAGAATCATTCTTAAACCAATTACCAGGCTTAGGATCCTGTTCTGAACACTTTGGCTCCAGCCTGTATCCACATTATGCAGACCATCTTTCCCAAGGCTCAGGCTGCAGTCCAGCTTAACACAATTTAAGCACAAAGGAGTAGCTCTATCCTCTCCCCTCGATTCCCTTTTTGGGGGGAGCTTTCTTGCCCACCTGCTGCTCTGGTCCAGCCCCCCAGCCCTGCCGAGAGCAGTGGTTGAGCAGCTGAGGGATGGAAAAAACAAGAACTGCCAATTTCTCCAGCTCCCATCTGAAACCTGGTGAGGAACAGGAGATCTTGCTGCCACCAGGGACTGAGCTCCCTGCCAAACCTTCCATGGGTCCGGGTGGGATGGACCCATGGGTGCTGAGGGAGCTGGCTGAGGTCATTACTGAACACAGGAGGTTCCACTGAAATTTGAGAAGAAACTTGTTTGGGGTGAGGGTGTCAGAGCCTGGCCCAGGCTGCCCAGGGAGGTTGTGGAGTCTCCTTCTCTGCAGACATTCAAACCCGCCTGGACACCTTCCTGTGGAACCTCAGCTGGGTGTTCCTCCTCCATGGGGGGATTGCACTGGATGAGCTTTCCAGGTCCCTTCAACCCCTGACATTCTGGGATTATACCAAATATGCGTCTGATATCAAAAAGCGCAACTGGTTTTGTAAAGTCTTGAGCTTTGCAGAGCTAATTGGATAAAGCAGTGAGTTTTAATGGAAATTTGGAGAAGCGCCTCTGCAGAAGAGGATCCCTTCAGTGCTGCTAGATTACTTCATACTCATATACTCTGAGTAGAAGAGTGGAAAAAATTATTTCTTGTGATCATGAAAGAGTCCAGAGCCATTTTCTCAAGTGTTAGAGGTGTTAGGGCTGGTGTCTGGCCTTATTCCCAAACGGGTAATTGAATTGCTTTGAACTTCTGCAAGTTCAGTTGGATGTGCACTTAGCTGGTGGCTGTTTTCACGGGATTATTCCGCTCTGTTCCATCACCTAGAACGTTGGTGTCGGGTAAATGATTCCTGCATCTGTGTGGACTTGGGCTATGATAATAGGTGAGAAAACCTTGCTACGTTTTTCCTTACGTTCTCTATGAGATGCAGGGAGATAAGGGAAGAGAACAGCTCTGCATCTGGCCACATACCCATATTCAGGTATTTTCAAAATAAGGGTGAAATTCATACCAAAAATAGGAGGCTAAATAAGTCTTGGTGGTAGAAGAAGGGAAAACAAATGATATTGAGAGTAATTACCCGGGTAATTATAGACCGGTCAGCCTCACCTCTGTTCCTGGGGAAATAATGGAACAGCTTATCCTTGGTGCCATCTCAAGGCACATCAGGGATAAGAGGGTCATTAGGGGCAGTCAGCATGGCTTTACCAAGGGTAAGTCATGCTTGACCAACCTCATAGCCTTTTATGAGAATGTACCAAGGTGGATGGATGATGGCAGAGCGGTGGATGTGGTCTACCTTGACTTCAGTAAAGCCTTTGACACAGTCCCTCACAGCATCCTCACAGCTAAATTGAGGAGGTGTGGTCCAGACAATAGAGTAGTGAGGTGGGTTGCAAACTGGCTTAAAGAGAGAAGCCAGAGAGTGGTGGTCAATGGTGCGGAGTCCAGTTGGAGGCCAGTATCTAGTGCAGTGCCTCAGGGGTCAGTACTGGGGCCAATATTATTCAATATATTCATTAATGATTTAGACGAGGGAATTGAGTGTACTATCAGCAAGTTTGCTGATGACACTAAGCTGGGAGGAGTGGCTGACAAGCCAGAAGGCTGTGCTGCCATCCAGCGGGACCTGGACAGGCTGGAGAGTTGGGCGGGGGATAACCTGATGGAATTTAACAAGGGAAAGTGTAGAGTCCTGCATCTGGGCAGGAACAACCCCAGGTTCCAGTATAGGTTGGGGAATGAGCTATTAGAGAGCAGTGTAGGGGAAAGGGACCTGGGGGTCCTGGTGGACAACAGGATGACCATGAGCCAGCACTGGGCCCTTGTGGCCAGGAAGGCCAATGGCATCCTCGGGTGTATTACAAGGGGGGTGGTCAGTAGATCGAGAGAGGTCCTCCTTCCCCTCTACTCCGCCCTGGTGAGACCCCATCTGGAATATTGTGTCCAGTTCTGGGCCCCTCAGTTCAAGAAGGACAGGGAACTGCTGGAGAGGGTCCAGCATAGGGCAACAAAGATGATTAAGGGAGTGGAGCATCTCCCTTATGAAGAAAGGCTGAGGGAGTTGGGTCTCTTTAGTTTGGAGAAGAGGAGCCTGAGGGGTGACCTTATTAATGTTTATAAATATATAAAGGGTGAGTGCCACGAGGATGGAGCCAGGCTCTTCTCAGTGGCAAACAATGATAGGACAAGGGGCAATGGGATCAAGCTGGAACACAAGAGGTTCCACTTAAATTTGAGAAAGAACTTCTTCTCAGTGAGGGTAGCAGAGCACTGGAATAGGCTGCCCAGGGAGGTTGTGGAGTCTCCTTCCCTGGAGACATTCAAAGCCCGCCTGGACACCTTCCTGTGCGACCTCACCTAGGCGTTCCTGCTCCAGCAGGGGCATTGGACTAGATGATCTTTCGAGGTCCCTTCCAATCCCAAACATACTGTGATACTGTGATACTGTAATTATGGCCCTAAAGAGCCTTCACTCCAGAAGGAGAACGGGGAAAGAGTGATGATACATCTGGCTGGTTGAGTCCTGCTGGATATTTTATATCTGTGGATTTGGGAGTGAAAATCGTTCTTTTTTTTTAATTTAGCTCCTTATAGTTCCCCTTTCAACCTGATATTCCGGTTCCTTTTGGACGAGCCAGGAAAGATAAGCCCGAGATTTTAATGCTTTATAAAAACCAAGAGGCGGCAAGTGAAACTGGGCCATGTTGGGCTGTGACTGCCAGCTTAATGTAAGACATGGAAATAAGCTTGATATTTTAAGCAACCCTTTTATTCTGTCACGGTCCAAATAAACTCGATTCATTTCAAGGGCCAGATTCAACTGTTAACAAATGGATTCATTTTAGCTTTGAGTTCAATTAGGACTTTGCAGAGGTCTCGCTTGCAAAATCTGGGGGAGAAAAACACATGGTAATTCCCTTCATTGGCGCTTTATTTTGAATATCACCCCAAGGAAATCTCACAGCCCATCCTAACTGGTGAGTCCGAAGATAACAGCCTGTGATTTTAGGCTCAGATCTGCTAGTCCTGAGTGTATTTTGCTCCACTGGCAGCAAAGTTTGCCAGAGTTTGACCACAATTGGTCACAGGCTTCGTTCTCCGGAAAAGTATTTGCTGTCTTTATTTTTTCCTGCACACCCCCAAACATTTTGCTGGTCCCTGTTTTATTTTGCTCCTTGTTAGCCTTGCAGTGATTGTATTTCACAGGGGAAAAGAGGGGGGAAGCAAATTAAATTACAGCCAGCCAGGGTGTTTTGAGGATAAGAGGCTCTTACAGCAGTGTGGGGGACCTGAAGTAGTAGAGAATATCCATTAATTAATGAGGTGAGTGAAATTATCAGGCTTCCAAAATGGCTGATTGACTTAACTTCTTGTAAATTGATCCTTAAACAGGGTAACTCATTAAAATATTTTAAAAAGGGGAAAATAAGTGACGCCCTGCTAGAGGAAGAGTTCTGAATAATGTTGCTGTAGTTATTCATTAAAAAGCAGGAGATAGTTGGCAATGTTGGAGCATGTTCAGTAATGCCAAGTTTTGCAATATTTGGTTTGGGTTTTTAATGGAAAATTCCCAGTTCCTACAGTTGTTTTCAATACATAAAACTCCCTCAGAAGCGTTGCTGCTGGATCTCATGGTTTTGCATTGGAAAATCCCAATAGGATTTTCAACAAAGACCCATAAGCAATGTGTCAGCTGCCCTATATGCTGTGTATGTTCCTATAGGCAAGGCAGGTTTTACGTCCGTACGTGACATTAGTGAGACTAGAAATGAGATACTGTATCTGATTTTGGTGTTCTGGACTATTTTTCAATGCTTAAAAGGATACGAAGTTGTCTAAAAGGGTTGGAGGGATAGAATAATACTTTTATGGACAAGATATATCATTGATTTTGGGTTTAGGTTTTTGTTGTTGTTTTGTTTTTCAAATCGCCAACATTTTTACAGTGATTGTGTTAAACATAGTATAATGGCTTTGATAGGTTTTCTTCTCTTAGAATGCTTTCTCCGGGCCTTTTAGAAGCAGCCCACAGATAAATGTGACTCTGTAGAACACACGTGGGAAGGCATTGAATATCTGATTTTTACGGCAGAGGGCGGCCTTGTCCAGCAGCCCCCGCATCCCTCTGCGACTGCAATGGCTGCACGTGCACAGCACGTCCCGCTGCGCCAGTGTGGGCGAAAGCTCAGGGAGTGCAGGATGGATGGGTGGATGGATGGATGGATGCATGGACGGCAAGATGGATCCAGAGCTGGCTGGATGGCAGAACTCGGGGGTTGTGATCAGCGTTGGGGGCCTGTGGTTACTGGGAATCCCCAGGGGTCAGTACTGGTTCCAGTCCTGTTCACCCTGTTCATCAATGACCTGGATGAGGAGATTGGGTGCACCTGGAGCAACTTTGCTGCTGATCCCAAACTGGGAAGACGGGCTGACCCAGCAGAGGTTGAGCTGCCATCAGAGCCCTGGCCAGGATGGATGGACAGAGAAGAACCTGATGAAGTTCAACAAGGGCAAGTGCAGGGTCCTGCAGCTGGGGAGGAACAACCCCAGGCACCAGCACAGGTTGGGGTTGAGCTGCTGGAAAGCAGCTCTGCAGAGAAGGACCTGGGAGTTCTGGGGGACAACAGGGTGACCGTGAGTCACCAATGTGCCCTGTGGCCAAGAGGCCAATGGGACCTGGGGTGCGTGAGGAAGAGTGTGAGCAGCAGGTGGAGGGAGGTTGTTCCTCCCCCTCTGCTCTGCCTTGGGGAGGCCCCATCTGCAGTTGTGGGTCCAGTTCTGGGCTCCCCAGTTGAAGAAGGACAAGGAATTACTGGAGGGAGTCCAGTGGAGGGACACAAAGATACTGAGGGGTCTGGAGCATCTTTGTGATGAGGAGAGACTGAGAGAGCTGGAGAAGAGAAGCTGAGAGGGATGTGATGAATGGGATCAATATCTCAGGGTGGGTGTCAGAGGATGGACCAGACTCTGTTCAGTGGTGCCCAGCGCCAGGGTGAGGGGCAATGGGCACAGACTGAAACCCAGGAGGCTCCATGTGAACATGAGCAGAAACTTGTTTGCTGGGAGGTGCCAGAGCCTGGCCCAGGCTGCCCAGAGCGGGTGTGGAGTCTCCTTCTCTGAGACATTCAAACCCGCCTGGACCCACCTGTGTGATCTGCTCTGGTGACCCAGTGTGGGCAACTGGGTTGGACTGGGGGATCTCCAGAGGTCCCTTCAACCCAACCAGCCTCAAGTCTGTGAAACTGAAGACCAGGTCCTTTTCCCTCGTGCAGCCACGTACAACAAAAGGTCAACCCTTTCTCTTGCATCTGAGAACACTGCAGTTCATTATGCGTAACTCACTTGTAATTCACTAAAGGATACTTAGGATTCACTAAAGGATTTTATGCAATTCACTAAAGGATATTAATTTGGCCTTAGAACCCAGATCTAGAAGCTGAGCCCTGACTTATTAGACAAATTAGGAATAACACCCGATTTTGAAAGAGAATGACTGGCTACGGCAGCAAACTGCGGGGAATGGTAAGGTCTGTGTTGCTCCACGTTTTTGAAGCCATCTGGAAAGTCTTGTTTTTGTCAGATGTGAGTTTTTTGATTCACGGGGCTAGAAAGGCGAAACTTTTGGGTTTCTAGGTCTGTGATAAACTGGAGATTAAACTAGATAATCTAAAGTATGTTTTGGTGTTCAGCATCAAAGAGGCAAGTAAGAATTTAGAGTAGAGGTAGGTCTGGTTGGAGGTTCTGATTCGTTAGATTTCTCCAGTTTGACAATGTACTTGGTGTCGACAGAAGAATAACCCAGGAAATGGTGACATTAGAAATACAGGTAAGGAGTGACAAAAAAGGGTTGGTCTCCAAGAAAGGGCAAGCTGGCTTAGCTGGTGAAAAGCATCTCAAGGCCAGATGTTTAAGAAGAGATTTTCTGTTGGAAATCCAGCGCTGATTCGGGGGGGGTTTCAGGCTGTGCGGGAGCCTGTGATGTGAGTCAGTAAGTCAGTGTGACACTTTCTTCTCACAAAGCTCGGAGAAAAGGATCTGCCAGCCCCACCGCAGAGGCCAAACCTAGAACACGGTGTCTCCTTTCCAAATGCTCCTTGACAAGCTCGGAACGTCTCCGGCTGAGATGCGACTTCCAAATTTGAGTCGTTACGATTCCAGTCAGTTGCTCGTCTACTGCTGCCTTGGCTGCTGTGCCCTCCTTTTAGTAGAATAATCTAGGTGCTTGTCTTTTGAAATTTAAAATGCCTGGTACGTTTTCGGTAATCAATTGTCCCAAGGACAGCACATTCCTGTTGGACTGAAGCACTTATATGGCTGTAGTCTGTCTGTCTTCTCATGCAGTCATTTTCTTGGATGGGAATCATCCCCTTGCATTGTCCTCCTGCTTCCTTCTCCCACATATTGAAACAATGCAAGGGGCTCTGTTTGCCTGATAATGCCACAGACAGGAGCTTCACCTCATTTCTGTATTTTGCAGGCTGCAAACGCCGTTTCTGTGGGTTCATGCATCTTGGTCTTGTGGCACCACATCTGTATGGCTGCTCTCTGGCTACAGCTCCACAGGCAAACCCGTTCTTGGTGCTGTTCTTCAGCCCCAGGGCCCCTTGGCCACATCCCCTACCGACACCTTCAGTCTTGAGGCTCAGGGGCTGCATCCACACAGGGCGATCGTGGCTTCTGCTCCATGTAAAGTCTTGGAAAAAGCCTTGGAGTCCATCAGGAGTGCACTGGGTGACCACAACTGGTAGAGCTGTTTAATGATGTTGCAGACAACTGTAGATGCTATGGTGCCTCTTCCTGGGCAGTGTTTAAAATACCAATGGTGATGTGGCCGTACCTCTCTTCTCCCAAGTGACAAGGGATAGGACAGGCAGAAATGGTCTCAAGTTGCACCAGGGAAGGTTCAGATTGGATATTAGGAAAAAATTCTTCATGGAAAGGGTTGGGAAGGATTGGAACAGGCTGCCCAGGGCAGTGGTGGAGTCAGCATCCCTGGAGGGGTTTAAAAGGTGTATATACAAGGTTCTTAGGGACATGGTTTAGTGCTAGAGAGAGGTTGTGGTTGGACTTGATGATCTTGAGGGTCTCTTCCAACTGAAATGATTCTGTGATTCAAGGATAGACCTGTTCCCATTGCCTGGTGAGGTCCGCATTGGAACGTGTCACTCAGCTGAAGAAATTCCTTTGCTACACCCCTAAAACCTACAGCCTTGATTTACTTTACTGTGATTCATGTAGCTGAAAAAAGAAAGGCTAAAATACAACAATTCGAAAAGTTGTGTCGCTCTGTGGCTCCTGTAGGGACTTTGCTGTGCTAGGGCACAAATGGAAATGAGGAGCGATCTTCAACATTTGCGGAGAGCACTAAGCAGCCCTGTCCCTGGAAGGCCTGGTGCAATCTCTTTGGATGCTCATAAAGTCCTTGAAATTCTTACTTGGCTTTCCCGGGGCTGCTCTTTGTCTGTTCTTGCTTGTAGGGGTTGTATATGAGCTCTGTTGTGTGTCCTGGAGTTTGAGTGATTTCTTCACCCTGCTCTCCTGCAGAAATGGTAATAAAACGTTGACTCATAAGAGGATTCGCTAGAAGGATGGAAAACGCCTTGATCTCTTTGCCAAGTTCTGCCTGCCCTCCATCTGCCATCCCTTCTTCTCAAGATCTTGACTTCTGAAGGAGGTGATCTTGTCATTTTTATGCCATTTGCATCTGTAGTGAGGAGACTCAGGAAAGAAGAGAGATTAAGAGAGCATGTTGTGATTTCTTTCTGGTTTTTTTTCCAGTTCCATTTCTGGACTTTGCAGCAAATACACAGGATGTTCATTGCTCTGGTATCCTGGAAAGTTTAGGAGTTAAAAATGCTTTTGATGAGCCCCCATGATGATCTACATGAGAACCCTGGCTTTGGAGGGGAAAAGGCTGTAGACTTATTTCTTTAAATGAAAGCTCAGTAGTAATTGGATGTGCTGCACGTTCCTTGTTAGGGCAGGCGATCTGTGACATCATTTAGGTTCAAAAGTTACTGACTTCAGAAATGGAACTTCAGAAATGGGACTTCAGTCAAATCAAGTTGGGTCCTACAGGCCACTAGAGTTTCCGCTCCGGGTGTTTTTATCTTCTGTTTTTTTCCAGGTAGCAACAAAAAGTTAGGGCAGCTTGAACTCTTCGTACTTCAGATTCCAAAGAGTTGCAATTCATGCATCTCGTGTCATAACTGCTTAAAACTTTGCCAGAAAAGCTCAGCGTCTGGCCTTGACCTAACGGGTTTGGCATCTGGGGTTTCTGTCTGGTGGGTACTTAGCGATGGGCAAAATCTTCTCTAAAATCAAGTTGCAACCTTAATTACTGAGCAACCGCTGTCTGTTGGTGGCAGCAGTTTATCCAAAGCAAAAAGGGAGTAACTGCAGGTTTGTTGTAGAAGGTGTAGGGAATGAGAGAAATGCTATTTGAGCATTTCAAAGAAAATAAGCTTTTTGGCACATATCTAGACTGGCACTCATGGGAAGTTGTTTGGAGGTGAACTTTGGGCTGACATCTGTTGCGTGCGACTTAAGTGTTGGACCAGAATTGATCTTACTCGCCTGTGAGGTACACAGAGAACTCTTGAACTTAACGATTTGCTTTTACATTTTACCTTGTTTTTTAGCCTGCTGGAAACCATGTCTCACTACACAGACGAACCAAGATTTACCATCGAGCAGATAGACCTGCTTCAGCGCCTGAGACGGACGGGGATGACCAGACATGAGATCCTCCACGCGCTGGAAACCTTGGATCGTCTCGATCAAGAGCATAGTGACAAATTTGGAAGAAGGTCCAGCTACGGAGGTGGTTCCTACAGCAACAGCACCAACAACGTCCCAGCGTCGTCTTCTACAGCCACAGCGTCAACACAGACCCAGCATTCTGGGATGTCCCCATCGCCGAGCAACAGTTACGACACCTCCCCACAGCCTTGCACTACAAATCAGAACGGGAGGGAGAGTAACGAGCGGTTGTCCGCGTTCAACGGGAAGATGTCACCCACCCGCTACCCGCTTGCCAACAGCTTGGCTCAGAGGTCGTACAGTTTTGAAGCTTCTGAAGAGGACTTGGACATTGACGACAAAGTGGAGGAACTGATGAGGTTAGTAGAAGTCTTTGTAAAATGTTTGGAAAGTCAGAGCGAGAAGTCCCGCAGAAGCAATCTGCATCTTGGAGGACTTCTGGAGTAGCCATAGGTGTCACCGAGACGGTGGGAACCTGCCAGTTCCCGAGTGGTCACCATCTCACCTGCCTCTCAACCTTGTGTAGACAGCCCTGGTCTCGCATGACCGTCCCACAGGCTGTGCTACTGTTGGAACATTTTCCCTTGCGCTGTACAGATAAATTGATGTTAGCGCACTAAATTTCTACCCTACTTTTGGGTGCCAATTAATGACTCCTCCTCCACTTCATACCAGTTGTATTTCATTCCATATACAGGGGAAGTAGGGAGTCTACTCGGTTGATGCTTTCCTGTGGGATCTGCTCCGAGTTTGCGGCAGGGACGAACCCTCTGGGATGTGCACAGTGTGCAGATTGGCGTAGGAAAATACAATTAATAATGGAACAGCACGAGTCTTCAGTGGGAGCCACTTGGGTTGACTTTTATTTTCCAGGCTGACCTTCCTTTACTTTTAGCGGCTTCATTTTCAGCATTACAGCAAAGATGAAAGGAGGGGATTACGCCACTGAGGATGAAAGTCAGAGGCAGTGGGCTTGATGAGAAAAATAAGGAGAAAGGCCAAATGTCTCAAAACAACTTCGGTCATAATGTTGGAATGTCTCTTTTTCCCCCAAATTGCAACATTTATGAAATACCTATGAGAGTCCATAAGCTCCGGGGTGAAAATATGTTTGAAGTAGATTGGAGATGTAGGGTAAAGGTGTGACTTTTGGGGGAGAGGATTAGAGATAAGCAAGAAAAGCTGATGAAGCTCATTTACTGCCAACTGCAGGATAATGGAATAATGTGGGGAGACGGTGAGTATAGCGGAGCGCAGGAGTTCCCATTGCTGGAGTTTAATCGTTCCTTTGAGTTTTGGGTTCCTGTGCAATAAGTCTCAGGTAACGCTTTTAGCGCTCATTTAAACTGAAACCACTTTGATTCACAGACGTATGGAGGATGAGTGTTAGGTAAAGAAATACAAACGAACCCACAATGTAGCATTTATTTTACATTTACATTTGCAAGGTTGAGTCTGCCTTGAGTGCTGCTGGGGCAGAGAGAAGGGGAGGGGAGATTACCAAATAATAAAGCCTAATAAAGTCAGGTTTTAATTGTCTACCCTTCTCTGGAAGAGAGAAAGGAAGAGCAGGGACAAGTGTGTAGTTACTGCAACTAGAATTTGCTGTGCATCACACAGTCTCTCTGCAACCTCCAGATCATTTACTTCTCAGCAGTTTTAGTCCCTTCTCAACCATCTTTGCACACCTTGTAAAATCATACAAAGGCTCCAAATAAGCGACCCTTGTTCGTTCTGTGCAAACTGTGGCCTCAGCAGGTAGGGGACAGGGGCTGCAAAATCCTTTCTCCTTTGGGTCTTTCCCTTGAGCGCTCGGAGGTTCGTGTGCGTACATTCATTTGTGTCGCTAACCATGCAGACCCTGCTACCTTTTATTTTTGTGCCTCGTTTTTATGAGCGAGGTTTTTTATACCGGTACGAGAGATTTATTCATCCCCGTGTAATGAAACTTTGTACATTCCATATGGCAGCGCTGCACCTAATATGAATTATATAGGACGTGAGTCATCCATTCTGCTGCTGGGGTGCTTTGATCAAACGTGACACTTGTTAAAAGAAGCGTCCACTGCTGAGGCACTTGGAGGATTTTAGCGCCTGCCTTCCCCTCTCCTCATCCCCCAAATAAAGGAAATAAAGCCATTCTGCATCTTCAAAGTGCACTTTGGTCTGTCCGTCCTTTTGTGTGTCCTTTTGTTTTGTTTTGGTAGGAGGGACAGCAGCGTGATCAAGGAGGAAATCAAAGCCTTCCTGGCCAATCGGAGAATTTCCCAAGCAGTCGTTGCACAGGTAACAGGTAAGAGCTCGGAGAGCCCGTCCTTTATTGGGGTAAAACTCTGTCTCGCTGCCCATGGGCGCGCGGTGCAGATGTTGGAATATCGCTTGGCTTTCTGCATTGCAGTGCAGATCTGTCAGCTTAGTCATGATAATGTATGCCTTTGATTTAAGACCCATTGTCCCGCACATCATGGAACTTCCCCAGTGAATCACTTCTTCTTTTTGCCTTTTTTTTTTTATTCTTGTGGCTTGTGCTAGCAGATTTTATTTTACAGCATTATCATAAGCCCGAAGTTCTTATCTTAAAATGAAAACGCTTTTCCTTAATTCTTAAATTGTTTGTCGAGTGCGGCAAATAGATGTGTATCTACACCTCTGTGTATGGAGAGAGAGATGTGTAGTTATATTATAAAATGTATATGAAGAGTCAGGAGACTCAGCTATAGCTGGTATCGTTACATCCAGGAGTCAGATTGTGACATTTTGAAGTTTTTCAGTCATTTGCCTTTGAGTCCCAATTAATGAAGATCAGATGTGAGGTTGAGGGTGTCACCAGATCAGCTCAGATTTTACCTAGAAGGAGCAGTAGTTATTATTTTGCGCTGTACCTTCTCTCTTTGACATTCAGGACAAGTGAACAGATTGCGGAGATTTTATTCCTTGGGTGTGTTTCTAGAGCTCTACACACGCAGTAACAACATCTTTCTGCTCCTCCGCGGAGTTGGGTGCTATTAGTTCTCCTTTCAGGCTCACAGTGCTTGTCCGAACGGCATAGCTGGGTGCAAATTTAGGATGAAGATTGATGATAAAATACAGAGAGCTCAATCCCATGTTATACCTACAACATCTATTCATTTTTAAACCCAAGCTTGAATGAAGATCTTGAAATAGATTGTTTTTAAGGCTCCTTGATGACTAGGAATGCCAAAGCAGCAGGAGGGAAGCTGTTCTTTTATGATATTTTCGGTTTGTGAAATGTCATAAGAACCCATCTGGCTGGGAGCTGTGGGTTTGCAGACACACGAGCAGTTGGGGTGGGCAGGAGTGGGTGTATGAACCATGGAGCCAGGAGTTACAGAATCACAGAACCCCAGGCTGGTTGGGTTGAAGGGACCTCTGGGGATCCCCCAGTCCAACCCAGCTGCTCACGCAGGGTCATCAGAGCAGATCACACAGGTGGGTCCAGGCAGGTTTGAATGTCTCAGAGAAGGAGACTCCACACCCGCTCTGGGCAGCCTGGGCCAGGCTCTGGCACCTCCCACCAAAGAAGTTTCTGCTCTTGTTCACATGGAGCCTCCTGTGTTTCAGTCTGTGCCCGTTGCCCCTCACCCTGGCGTTGGGCACCACTGAACAGAGTCTGGTCCATCCTCTGACACCCACCCTGAGATATTGATCCCATTCATCACATCCCTCTCAGTCTTCCACGTCTCCAGCTCTTCGCTGTGATCTTGAGCAAAATTAGTTGTCCTTCTCTGCTTTCACTTTCTTCTGCAAAATAATGAAATGAACATTTTTTGTAACTCTAGGGATGTCATTATCCTTATCAGATTTTATTAGTAGTACTTAAAAAATTAAATGCTAACCTCAGTTGCTTAAAATGTACCCAAACTGTGAAGTTTTGGTAGTTAGTGGGTCATTCACCTTTTTTGGTGTAATCCTTGCCCACCTCTGAATTACCATCTGTATAGCTTTTTATAAGGGCAAACAACAGAAAAGCTTCTGATTCCGAGACTGAGCCTGAAGGTTCCAGCACCCTTCCCATCTACCAGCAAGTCAAACACGCTTCCCCTTCAGGAGGAGGGATGCAGAGAGAAAAAAATGCAGGAGAAGAGTATTTCCAAAACAGGCCAGCGTTTTTATTTTGATCAGTGGGACCTACTGGATCAGAATCACCACCCCGAATCTAAGGCAGAGTCTGTATTGGTTAAAATAATTGATTTAGTTAGCCAGGTGTCTCGGTGTGCGTCTTGATACCCCATGCAGACCGTAGCAAGGGCAAGACCCATCTGTTCACTCCTGGTCATTCTTTTTCCTTCCATTTTCGATCTCCTCTCTTGGATTTCAGTTGTTGAAGTCATTAAGTCAGTGTTCAGGCTTTGGGAGCTTTCCCAGGCTGTTCCTCCTGGGACTAAATGGCACCATCCACCTTGTATGTAGTAAATTGAAGTTTCACACCCATCCCACTCAAACCTGCTGTGGATATGGGGGGAAATCCAGAAAGCACATGCACGGTGAGCAGAGAAAATAATACTCAATGTCTCTTTCCAGTCTCTTGGTGGGGCAGACTGAAGACTGAACTAATGGTACTGTTATTATCTTGTTTTCAAGCCAAATCAGTGGGAAACAAGGGAGAACTGAAGGTTAAATGGCTGTGTCATTTTGCAGCTGACCCAGTAGTGTTTCCATGGACCTTTCAAATAAGAAAATAAAGTGATATTTTGCACATGAGGCAGCTTCTCCAGCAGAGAAGTGCCGCACCGATCTCTTCCTCCCATTGCCCTTTGCATCTGAACTGTGTCATCCTCCATATGCTTGGTGGGAAGGTCTACAAGAGCTGATTCATTTTAAATATATAAGTGCGCAGATGTGTAGTACTTTTGTACCACTAGTAAGTACGTAGTTATGGCTTATCTGAAAGAATAGAGATGTTTGAGGAGCAGATTAAAGAGTGTGCTCAGCACTACCGGAGAGGAACATCCGCTCCCTTTCAAAAGCACGGGACGGTGAAGAGTGACTGAAAACAGCTGGCGACAGAGACCCGGAGCAGAAAACGCGTCCCAGGGCTCTCACTTCCAGAGTTCTTAGGCCTGATGAGTGCTGCTTGACTTGCGTGTTCTTCAGATGTATCCAACATCCCATTCGGCTGTGAGACACGCTCCTAAGGAAGGCCTGGAAACCACTTCTGGTTCATTAAGCAAACGGTTTTTATAGATAGAGGTAATGCTTTGCAGAATATATGATCCCAAACAGCGTTGTCTCGGTATTTACGGACTTGAGTCTTGTTGGTAAAGCTGTTCAGTAAATCACTCAGTGAACAAGAGGAAAAATAGATAAATAAAATCCGAAGAGGGGTCAGTAGCAGAGGGTGTAGGGAGAACCATAGGGTGAAGTGATGCTTTTCCAGCCTCCGGAGATGCATATCTCAGGATCCTGTCTATTATATTGCACATGGAGGTGGGACCCTGTTCTTGCTGGGAAAGGGGCAATTCTGCAAGAGCAGACCAGCACCCACAGAGACTGGTGTGCTTGCAGCCTCCATCACCCTTTGCTGTGATGGAAACATATAATAATAAATGAATATAATAATAATAAATATGTAATAGACATAATAAATGTGTTATATATATATGTAATAATAAAGAAATGCAGAATGGAATGGCCTCGGCTTTTAGCATTCATCTCTTCTGCCCTGAGGAGAGAGGCAAGGAAGAAATGAAATGAGATGAGGTGAAAAATGGCTGGCTGGCTCTGCCCAGAAGGAGAGGGGTTTGGCTTGGCTACCCGTGCTGTGAACTTTCTCCTTTCAATCTCCACCAATTTCTTTACACACACAATTTCTTAGAGTAGCGCTGGGAGTGGAGAATGGCACCGAGATGGGAAAGGACTGAACAGAGCGATATTAGACCTTTAGCAGGAACCGAACACTTCGCTTCCTTAACTACAGCTGGGATCACAGTTGGCCAAACTGGACACCCAAGTGATGAACTTTAGTATTCGCATGTCTTCAAATTGCAGGTCGTGGATTAGCTCATCCAAGTGCAGAGTTTCCCCTGCACTTATTTGTCACCGTTCTGTGTCTGGTCACGTTCTGTCCTTGGTGCAGGAGCCTCCATTGCAACTTCTGCACCTCGAAACTTCTATTTTACCTCATTTCGCTATTTCTTCAAACCACTTAAGATTTCATTCAGAAGTAGCTTTCTCCTTTTTCTCATCTTAATTCTAATATTGCGATGCGCTTATAAAATACACCTTCCGACATCAGCTTCAGCCCTGCAGAGCACACTGAGCAGGCTCAGATTTACAAACAGCAACAATAAATGACTTTTCCTTTTGGTTTTTTCTTGCAATGGAGAGGATGGAACTGAAAGTCAAACCCAGCTGTTGCAGTAGAACCAGATTTTAGGCTCTTTTAGTCTTTATAAAATTACTTTACAGGTCATTTAGATAATGAATCTGACAGGGAAAATGAAACCTTGAAGACCACCTATGGGGTTACCTTGTGTACTGAGGGGAGGGGGCAGGTTGGAAAATAGCGAGAGTATTAAATGGTGACTTGAAAACAGAGGAATGATTGATAAGAAGCAAAAACCACACCACTTATTAGTGCTGGGCCTAAATACAGGAGCTGCTTTTTATAGAAACTTTTTAAATGGTGTCTGTAATAAGATAAACAAGAAGCACTTGGGTTGGGCTCTGTATAAATAATCTCCTACTGATAAGAAAAATGACAGTATAAACAGGAGCTAATAATAGTTCCTGCTGAATTTCCTATCTTGTTATTTGAAGCTCCTTTTAACACAACTGCAGCTTGCTCTGGAGTGAGGATTTAGACCCATTGCAGGTGAGACGCCCAGTTTTTCTCCACAAGAATTTCAAGTCCTGTGCTGCGATTTGCTTGATTTGCCACCAGAATTGCACCTGGATAGCAAGTAAGTTCTGCTCAGAAGGCGAAAGATAAAGTGATAAATGTAAACTTGTTAGGAGATGCTGTCTCTGAGCTTGCAAATCTAGATGGAGGGATGCTAAATGCTTGGAGCGATGATGCCTCTGCGAGGTTTGGAAATCTTACCTTTTCCATTCTTTACACTTAGACAGTAAAGGAACAGAGGTCGAAGTGGCCATGGTCTGCGGCAGAGCAGGAATTCAAGTTCACATTTTTCAGTTCTTAGACTCATACCATAAAAAACAAACCACCATTAAAAAAAAAAAAAGGCAACAATAAAATGCAAAGGTCATTTTTGTTTTAAAAAACACATTAAAAATTGCAATGTGCGGTTCTGCTACCATTCCCAATTATTCTACTTGTATAATTCAGCCCTGTCCTACTGTCTCTGTCTTAATGGATCTTCAGGACTTAGCTTTATATTACACTAAATACACACAGTGTATAACATATGGAGGGCAGTCCTAAAGCACTGCTGGAAGTTACCTGGACAGGCTGGAGAGTTGGGCAGGGAAAAATTTAATAGAACAAGGGCAAGTGTAGAGTCTTGAATGTGGGCAGGAACAACCCCAGGTTCCAGTGTAAGTTGGGGAATGAGCTATTAGAGAGCAGTGTAGGGGAAAGGGAGCTGGGGGTCCTGGGGACAGCAGGGTGACCATGAGCCAGCACTGGGCCCTTGTGGCCAGGAAGGCCAATGGGACCTGGGGTGGGTTAGAAGGGGGTGGTCAGTAGGTCAGAGAGGTTCTCCTGCCCCTCTGCTCTGCCCTGGGGAGACCACACCTGGAATCTTGTGTCCAGTTGTGGCCCCTCAGCTCCAGAAGGACAGGGAACTGCTGCAGAGAGTCCAGCGCAGCCACCAAGATGCTGAAGGGAGTGGAGCATCTCCCGTGTGAGGAAAGGCTGAGGGAGCTGGGGCTCTGGAGCTGGAGAAGAGGAGACTGAGGGTTGACCTCATTCATGTTTACAGATATATAAAGGGTGAGTGTCAGGAGGATGGAGCCAGGCTCTTCTCGGTGACAACCACTGATAGGATGAGGGGCAATGGGTGCAAGCTGGAACACAGGAGCTTCCACTGAAAGAGGAGAAGAAACTTGTTTGGGGCGAGGGTGTCAGAGCCTGGCCCAGGCTGCCCAGGGAGGTTGTGGAGTCTCCTTCTCTGCAGACATTCAAACCCGCCTGGACACCTTCCTGTGGAACCTCAGCTGGGTGTTCCTGCTCCGGGGGGATTGCACTGGATGAGCTTTCCAGGTCCCTTCAACATTCTGGGATCCTGTAACAGAAATCAAATTCCTTAAGGTTCCAAACCTGCGCACAGCGATGCTGCCCACATGCCAAAGTAACTAGTTCCACTGTGATGAGAATTCAGAGAATTACTGAATTACAGCTGATGCAAAATGGCAAGAAACCGGGGTTTGAAAATAATTTTCCTTCCTTTTTTTAGTGCTCATGCCAATGCAGGGAAAGATTTGTTTTTCTGTGATTTTGATCTTCGCAGGTTGTCTGTAAACAAGCTTTGCTAATCTCCTAAATTGATAGCTGTCCTTTGCAAGCGTGTCGTATCTCAAACCAGGGCTTTGCTTACAAACTGAAGAATTAAAACCGTCGCTTGCTTTCTTCTCCAAATCTGACGCATTCCAGGTGCTTCTAAAATCGCTCCTGAAAGAAACATTAAAGAAATGCAAAGTAGAAGCGCTGAGCAAACCTGCGAAGGTGAAACCCAGTTACCAAAGACGTGCCGAGCTGCGGTTTTGAGGGCTGTGAGCAGATTTGCGCCGCAGATACCAGTTGCCTTCTCTCGATGCTGCATTTTGCTGTTTCCTTTTATGTGTTTGAAAGGGAAACTTTTTCCCTAAATAATTTCTATAGGAGAGAGTGGGGCTGGCCAGAAGAAGAATGGGCCGTCATCTCCATTGCGTTTAGAGTTACAAAGCGTAACCTGCTATGGGAAGGAGTGACGTGTGCCACAAGAAGTCAACGTTTGAATTGCCATAATACTTTGCCATCCCTTTTTTTCAGTATTTTCCGTGAGAAAACCTCTTGTACTCATTACACGTTGGTGGCCCGATGCTGAGCCTTCCTTGAGGTCCACGATTGGGTTGGAGAGTGAATTTCCTCAAGACAGCTGGATTTTCAGTACTCCAGAGAACTTATTAATCCGCTTCTGGCAGCAGGATGATTTCTTTCTGTATGTTTTCCTGCCAGTGCAATTTCCTAAAGCAGCGTGATTACCGACAACGTGACAGGATGGGACTGGTGCTACTCCCTGTGTCTCAATGGTATAAAACCCACTGGAGATGCAGAAAACTCTGACGTGACAATTTGGGGCTTTTTTTGATGGGAGTGAAGTTTGTGATTTAAGACACTGTGCTGGGATTTGGGAGATCCTGGATCAGTTCTGCTGCTGTGAGCTTGACTCAATATACGGTTTGGAATCTACAGTTTTGGGGACTCTGGATGAAAAACATATTCTATCTTTAAAACAAAAAGAGGAGGAGAAGTATAGGTAGGGGAAACCTTTAAGAAGCTCGGCTCTTACCACAGATCTCTGAAATGAGGAGAGAAGATAGAAAAAGGTGGTAGGAAATGGGATGTAAAGGGTCTTTTGTAAATGCGCCTTTTGGCTCCTGCTCCGTTGCTTTGTCTGGGGTGGGGGACATAGGGGACATGGGCACCGCTGGACGCCGCATCACGCACCGTTTGGCTTTTCCACCCTACCAATCTTATGGAAGATACTCAATCTCTATTTATAATTTCTTTAATCTAATAATGCTTTGCGTTTATATCTTACGTTGTTATCCAAACACTCGCCAAACACTAATTCACTGCAGTAAGTGGACAAGAGTAAGTAAGTAAATTAATGATGCTGCTGCCCATTGATTAATAGGAGCGAGACGCAAACATTTGTGTTCCACGGGACCGTAAAAAAACGGCTTTTATAAATAAGAATATCACAGTATCAGAGTATATTTGGGATTGGAAGGGACCTCAAAAGATCATCTAGTCCAATCCTCTGCAAAACTTGGTGGTTTCACTGGCAATCAGACATCAAGATTGAATGATTTCAACAGATTGAAGCCGTGTTTTGGGCTGGAGAGTTTTATCAACTTGGACTGACTTCTTTTAGTATCAGCTTGCACGCTCCCACAGTTACTTGATGTAAACTTGGCAGGATCTAAGGTTTGTGTTTGGTTGAATAATTCCACTTCCCTCATAGTATAAACTCCGTTATATATCCCGATTTGAGCCCTGGGGATAGTCAACCCTCGCCTGCCCCAGCTGGTTCTCAATTCTTGCCGCTGTGGGGCAAAATCAGTTGCTGGGAATGGGTGTTAAGAAGATAATGAAATGAATGGGGAACGAAACCAAACCAGGATAGATTTTGTGGGCAGAGCTCTGCTGAATGGCAGTAAACTTCTGTTCTCGGAACAAAACGCACCTCTCCCTTTTCCCCAGGACAATTAGAACTTCATAGGCTCTGCAATTCTGTATAAGGAAGAGCAGTTGAGAGCATAAACCGTGTGATTTAAAAAGATCTATTTGGAATAAACCCACCTGAATATGATGCCTGAGAGTCAAGTTTAATCATTCTAAAGTTAAGACATACAGTGTGCAATGTGCAAAAATAAGGCATAGTAAAACCTCCGTATTAGAAATGGTAAAACTACAGGGAGTTGTTTTTCATGAGTTAAATATGACTGTGAGATCTTCCAGAACCTTGATGCATCTCAGGAGGGGAGAGATTGTTGGGTTTTTGTGTGAAAAGCAGGGTTTTAGCTGCCTGGGGACGATCCCCAAGCAGGTGGTGGCACAGGGGGTGCTGAGCGGTCTATTGGTGCTGCAGCACCTCCAAAAACTGGACTTGCAATGTCCTTGACCCCTTCTGGTAGCTGAGGAACCTCGTGGAAAACACAGGGAGTCCTGCGGTGCTGCCTCAGTGATTCATCAAACCATGTATGTATTGATCATTCCAAATGAACCTGCAGTTCACCTCTTAGTGCACTTCTAAACCTCGCGCTTTGTTTTTTCTCCTTCTGATCACTTCTTTTCCCGTTCTGCATTGATCCTTCATTCAATGCCATGCTTTGGAAAAAACTACATGAACTTCTAGGGCTTTTTCCCTCTTTTCCTCTTCTCTTAGAAGTCTTGTTTTAAAACATCTGGAACTCTTGTCCCTGATCTTGCCCGGACACCAGAGCTTGAATCCTTCCCGTTCTGGTTCATTAGTGTTTTCTGGCTCTTATAGCTGCCAGTAGTTGACTTGCTCCATTCCTGGGCCCATTTGATCTATAGCACATAAACTATTTCTATATTTACTCCCTTCTTATTCAAACATTGAATGATAACGATCTCCTAACTATCATTATTTATATATCATAGTGGGTAAGGGACTTGTTCCCTTTTCACAGATGAAGACATTTGACAACCAGGGAAGTTGTGGACACTTCAGGTCAGCAGTAGATTGATTTGGCTGCCCAGTTTGTGCCCAGATTGGTTGTGCTGGTTCCAGGAGGTACCTTGAATAAGGCTGAAAATAACAACGGGGAGAAATTAAAGAAGTTAATGATGGGGGGGGAGCTTGAACTCTGCTTTTTCTGTGATTGAAACAGTTGAGTTCGTAGGCTTTGCAAGTCAACGCCTTTTATCAGTATATAAACCACTTCGAAATGTTTTTCAAAGAATGACTTTTTTCCTCTTTCTCTTGCTTTATTTTATATATTTTCGCAGGTATCAGCCAGAGCCGGATCTCCCATTGGCTGCTGCAGCAGGGGTCGGACCTGAGCGAACAAAAGAAAAGGGCATTTTACAGATGGTACCAGCTTGAGAAGACAAATCCCGGTAAACAAATACAGCCTAAACATCTCCTGCTGTGTTATTTACGGAAAAGAAGCCTTTTGTCACTGTTTATTATCACTGATCGTTCAGTTCTTGAGCTGGTGTATTGAAGAGGTGTTCCCTCCGACCAGAACAATCCATGAAGTTGTAGCCTGCTAACATGAACTATATACCAAAGCTCTTAAGAATGAACACATAGAAATCATTAATAGTGCTCCATAATATAAAGTAGTGAAGAAGAAATGCA
This sequence comes from Patagioenas fasciata, assembly GCF_037038585.1. Taxonomy (NCBI): domain Eukaryota; kingdom Metazoa; phylum Chordata; class Aves; order Columbiformes; family Columbidae; genus Patagioenas; species Patagioenas fasciata. The sequence continues at coordinate 123,576,690 of NC_092522.1, read as the reverse complement.
TATTTGGGCAGAGAGGAACTTTGGGATAACTTCAGAGGGTTCGCGGTTGGATCTCGAGCTCAGGGATGGGATGTTGATAAGTTGATGTGTCTCTCAAATCCCACCTGCTTCTCCAAATCTCAAAATAGATCTGAAATAGAAGAAGAGAAGTAAAGCTCCTCATTATCTTTAACTACCCAGCAATCTTCAGAATCACAGTTGAATTAATTTCCTTGCATTACGCTCCTCTATAGATTGTGTTTGACCGCAGTTCTTTTTGTTCCCTTTAGCGGTTTTATTGTAAAGATAAAAATATTTATGTTTAATTTCCTTTAAACAACGGCATGATTAAATTAACTGTGTAATTGTTTTATGGAATTTAAGCCTTATGCTCTCTAATGTGAACTTGGCTTTAATATCCAGAATTTTATTATGAACTATTCCACTGGAAAAGAGGTCCTCAAAACTCCTGCTTTGTGTGTAAGCTGAAAATCAAGCTACCAGTTGGCCTGAGGACACTTGAGCTTCAAGCCGGGTGCGTTCAAAGTGCCACCTAAGCCCGTCCTTTCTGTTAAGCCTTGAATTGTGACACCGAGGATCAGCAAAGCTACGGCTGTTGGGTGGTGGCTGCTTTGAAAACCACGTGTGTCGCACCCCACGAAGTAACACTCGGCCGTTTCCCTTTGATGGAAGGTGTCACCTCCAAAACAGTGAAGAGAGGTTATTTGGAAGGTGCATTTTGCCAAAAAAAATAGCCCCAAAGCCTCTCCTGACAATGAAAACTCTTTTCTTGCCAATGTTGTTTGGATTTGTTTAAGAAATAGTGTTGTGGGCTAAGAGAAGCCTTGTCAAACTTAGCACTAAACTCTTGACTTCTTCCTCTTAACCTTTCCCCGTATCCACAAGCTCACTCTTGAGAGGAGTTTAAGGAAGGAAGAACTTGCCCGCTGAATGTTACGGCCAAACTGGAAACGAACCACCGTTGACCTCTGCTCTTCCAACGCGTTCTCTTGCCGAGCTCTTGTTCACTTTTGTTAATACACAGATGGAGAAATGTCTTGGAAAGTGGTTGTTCGAGAACAACCTTTTCCGAATAAGAGATTTTGTACGGTATTTCCAAGACAAAAGGCACAACGGCTCCTCTACCTATGCCAAGCGACTATTCGGATGCACTTAAATTCCCTTTGGAACCAAATAATACTCAGCTTCTTTTTAGAGACCGAGGCAAGGAGGAGAGCCCCCTGTTTTCCTGGAGCTGTTGGGAGAACCTACTTGAGGAAAATGTGGTTGTATTTATTTATTTATTGTAGGATAATCCACTACTTTGAGTTATTGCCATCTACTATATCACAGGTCAGGCTGGCCAGCCAAGAGGTAACAAACACACATGTGCAAGTGCATACGGTGGATTAAAGAATCCTGGATTTAAATTACAGTTATAAAATCAATTTGGAGCCAAAGTTTTGGATACTGTTTACAGTATCCTGTGATTAGTAGACTAGACTGGTTGTTCTTGGATTTGGAAAATGAAGAGATTAGTAGAACCTCCTGCCACGTTCACAAAGAAGATCGTTCTCCTTCAAATTTAAGACATTAAAGGACTGGCATGTGTTTTTTCTAGGAAATTCCTAGGAAGTGATAGTTGGCTTTCTATTCTTTTCTACTCCATCTTTTCCAATTCCTCCTTCTGGGAATAAAATCTCAGTTCTTCTTTGGGTGATGGCACCAGGTCCCTGTGTGCGGAGGCACCTACACGTTGGAGTTACCCATGGGCCAAGTGAGGCCTTTGGGGGCTTTTATTCTCCCCATTTCTTCAAATTCCTTCTTTTGGGAAACTGGATCTTCAGCCTAAGTCCATTTTCTGGCTGAATTTGTTTAACAATGGGAAGAAAATTGAAAACAATCTGAAGGACTAGCGCAGCAGATATAATCGGTTTATGAGCAGTGAATGAGGAATAGTTGTTTAGCAAGGCAGGACTGGAGATCCCCTTGGTAGACCTGGAGTCTCTCCCTGGCTCTGCAGGTTTTCTGGATGACTCTTAGGGAATTATTTCACATTTGCACCTCCCTTTCCCATCTCTTACTTAAAGACGAGACCATTTCCCTGTGCGGGTCTTGCCTGTTGATTCTTCCCAGCAGGGAATGACTTTTGCTATTTTATATATTGCACCCAGCCAGAAGTTTCTAATAATATAGGGGACAGAAGGTGACTTATAAATACATCAAAAGAGGTTTTATTTTTCTTGTTTTTTCAAAAGTATAACGCTGCTATATGATGCTTTAAGTCATCCCCAGACAGCCCTACACCTGATAACAAAAGAACTTCACGTCGTGGCAATTTTGAGACATCACTGCTGTTGAGATGTTGCGAGATGTTGCTCCTGTACGGAAGGGACTCAGCAATTCCATCACATTTATTATTTACCAGCGTGTTTTGACCTCTTGAACACGCTGTTTGGGTTTGATCGCTGGTTTGCAGGGGCAGTTTCCTCCTGTCTGTGGCGCTGGGTGCCCAGCAAACTGGAACATTGCAAAAGAGACTCGAGTCTCCAACAGCAAACTGGAACATTGCAAAAGAGACTCGAGTCTCCAACAGCAAACTGGAACATTGCAAAAGAGACTCACGTCTCATGGATAAGGAAAATAAAACCAGGCTTTTTCTACTCTATGCAATAATCTTGCTCAAATGTTCTTGATCAATGTTTTCCTGGTAGGAGTGATGTGGGATTAACAGCAACACTGCGAATTCCAGTGCACTAGCAACTGTAATTTCTTCTGGAAACTCTTGCCAATTAGGGCGAAAGGCAGGTTTGTATTGAAGGGGAAAAATCAGTGCTAAATTCTAGTGTGTTAAAGGTCTTTAATCCAATTAATAGGGATGCTTTTCATTTAGTTCTGCCTTTATTTAGACAGGCATCGCACCTTTGGTGTTTTGTGGAGCACTGAGAGCATTTTGACAGCAGACAAACAGTATATGTTTCAGACAAACAGTATATGTTTCAGAAGCCGATATACGAATGCACAGAGTCCTACAATGTTCTGATTATTATTTTCGGAGCCCAGTAGCTTTAAATACCTAATTCGATATTTCATTTTACACTGGTAGTTGTTAGCCTGATTACTTTGGCAAGCATTGGGTCTTGGGCAACATGGAAAGTCTGTTCTAGAATAACTTCAGCGTGTCTGTTCCCTCTGTGCGCTGCAAACTGAAGCCAGCACCTAGAAATGATGTGCTGAAGCTACAGATGGACACAGACTGATTCCATTTCGGCTGGATATTTATTTCTGCTGGGCTTTTGTAATAGAAAGGCAGCTCTGGTCACCTTGGAGAAAACCGTGTGCTCTTCTTTCTTGAACAAAAGGGAAAAAGATAGTGATTATCAAGATGTAGCATCTCTTGCGTTATTCCCATAGCAGCTCTTGTTTAGCTAGAAAAGACAAGCCTACAAAAAAAAGAAGAAAAACTCAGGGGCTGGATCTCCTGTGAGATTTGCCCTGGAAATGGATTGTTGGTGATTTACTGGTTTACAGAGAAAATCGTCCCCGCTCTGATCCTTCCCATCCGAGCAGTGAGCTCTGGAGGGAGCTGCTGCTGATCCAAACCCGGCCCGGCTCTGTGCTGACTGAAGGTGGTTATGGTTGTCGAGGGTTTGATTGTGGGGTGACAATAAACCATGGCAGATGTATTGTTAACCCCCTCTCCCCCCTTCCCACTCAGGACAGGGGATTGGGAGGGAAAGACGGACAGAGAGGAGAGTTGGGAAAATTAACAGTGTTTTACTAATGCTACTGATAAAATAGAGAAAATAATACAAAATATACAAAACCAATCTTAAAAGTCCCAACAACTGCTCTGGCACCCAAAGTCCTGGACTGGACTCTGCAGCCAATGGAGCTGGATTCAGTCTGTCACTGGCCTCAGTTCGCAGGGACGACTCGCAAGGTCCTTTCCTAATGTCACCATGAGGAAAAGGGACGAGATGCTCGTGATCTCCCACTTTTATATGAATTGTCCCGTGAATGGGATGTTATGCTCCGTTGGTCAGTTTCTGGTCCCCTGTTTCTCGTTGCCCCTCTGGCGAGATGTGCATCCATCCTTATCAATGACCTCGCATTCCATTGCTGTGTTCAGCACAACATGGATCTGGTTCTCCAGGAAAATGCAGCTGATCTGAAAGCTTTAGCTGACAGGCAAATTCACTAAAAGAGAAACTTGGTTTTAACAAAACCAGGACAATGATGTGATCTGGGGTCAGGCTGGCTAAAAATACAGTGTGACATCTGTTCTTATCAGTATCATATCGGTACTTGCTGCAAAGACTTGACGGTAAATGGTTTCTCGGCGTGAAGAGGTGGCCTGAGGCTCCTCTGTGCACCCCCCTGTCCGAGCCGTGTGACATGGAGCAGCACTCGCATGTTGCTCCTTTTGGAGCAGCGCTCTTTCTTCAGGGTGGTGTTTGAGATGTGCTGAGAGCTCTTGCCATGGGGAATTCTGAGTTTGGAGCTGCATTCCAGCACCGTTCTTGCCTCCTCTCCCCAAAACCCACCTGCGGCATCCCCAGCGTTTGAGAGAACGCTGCCTTGCACAAAGAAGACACTGATACAAAAGATCCTCAACGCTGGCAGGTAGGGAGAGATCTCCCTTTTGATTTTGCTCCGCAAAAGGAGTTCTTCCCACAGAGTTCACCTCTCCACCCTCCATCTCTTGCTTTTTGATGCGTATACCAAGATGAAAATCTCATAGTGCGTTTGCTCCGCTCATTCTGCTCAAGAGAGAAGTTTCACTTCGTAAAAGCTGTTTGAGGGATTTGTAAAAAGAATCTGACCTGGTAACTTGGGATGTAACGTATGAAGTTGTAAAGCAGAGGAGCTGGGTGAATATTGCAGCGGAGCTTTGGAACAGCAGAATAAACAGGACCCCAAAGCGCTCACTTAATTGAGGGGGATGAAGAAAATCTCCATAGTTGCCGTATCGAATGTGACAACAGTGTATATTCCACCATTGATCAATAAATCCGAGCACATTTCGTGCCTCTCTGTGCGTTCGGATATTTCCATCTTTATGCGTGTGCAAAACAGGTGGGCACTTGCTTATAATTCTCAGCATACTTTGCTCTTACCTGCTGCTGATATTGATGTTACCCCATAGAACAGAGAAATATCTTCTATTCACTAAGTGAACATATCAGTAGCAGGAGAAAATTTAGGCTTTAAATGCCCTTTTTTTTCCCCCAACCTTTGAAAAGTAGAAGTATTTTGCATCTCTCACCTTGACGTGGGGCATCACTGATATTCCTATCCTCTCCTTGTGAAAAGAAATCCTCAGATAGGGAAAGTATATTGTGAAGACCATGCAGAGAAAGCTGGTTTCGTACCCTATTCTCCTATGCCTCTTTTAAAAAGTATTTTTAAAAGTTTTTTCCGTTTTTATATATATTTAAAGTCCAGCGACCCAATGCTGACCCAAACCCCCAACCTGTGCAAATACTAGAAGGAATAGATGAGGAATTTTCCTTGAAATGCCCTCCCAATAAATCAGTAGTATAGGAAGTAGTTCATGCGTCAATAGAATTTAGGAGTCTGGGTAGCTGGGAATTAGTGCGATTCGCTACCCGTTGTGCGTGCAAGGCGGAGATTGTGGGTGTCAGCTCCTACACGCTTCTCCTGGTGAAGTTTTTAGGTAGTTCTGGGCTCAGAAACAAACCCCTGGCAGGAGGAAAACACTCATCGTGTGTTTCTGGAGAGGAACGCAGCCAAATGCATCAATAGCCAATTTCTTGCCTTTTAACTCTAGGAATTCGTTTAGTGGTTAAACTCGAAGTTCCCCTAACCCTTTTCCTCTGTTTTCAATTAAAGCAGCAGTGTTGTTTTGCTAATGCAGTGTGTTTTTATGATTAAATCCTAACCATTTGGAGCAAGTCTGTGCACTTGGAGGGATAACTCCTTTACATGTTCTCCCATGCACACAGCTGCCTGCGGCTCTTCCATCTCCCCAGGCTGCTTCAGGGCATGAATTCCATAGCTCACTATGCATATGGGATATAGGTGGTGATTTATCTTTTCATCCACCTGTTTGCGTTTGGTTTGGGTTGGGCTTCTGAAATATTTTTGCACACAAGAACTGCTATTTCTTCCCTCTAGAGAAAGTCACCGATCACAAAGCCGCCCTTCACAACATACCCTTGTTTTCCCTACTAATGTCCTATACCAGGTTCCCATCCTCAACCAAGCGATATAGGAAGGACCCATCTCCCAGTGGGTCTTGATTTATCTTGATTTATTAACTTAGAAGCTGTTGTGGAAAGAATCAGGGGTAAGTTTCAAAGGGCTTTGCGCCCAGTTTTATCTCTTGCTTGATGCTTTCCAGCTCAGGCTTCTTGCAAGCAGAAATGCATCCATAGGAGGGGGACAGAAGAGGAAAGGTGTGGTGTTAATCTGCTTTCAGTGCCTTTTTCAGGCAACCTGGCACTCAGGAGCCCGTGTTTGCGCAGGTCACAGAGTGTGTTTCTATCAGTGGAGCTGTTTCAAAGTGTTTACTCAGCTCTTCAGACACATCAAAATCCCTTTGGTGTAAATTTACATTTTGCTTTTTGTTGTACAAAGAAATAGAAGCCTGCTGTTTCCCATTTTGTGGCAGAAGAGGTAAAAGCACAACCTGAATAAATCCTGGAGCGTAGATCACCCGTTCCGTACGACCCTTTTCCTCTTGCTGAAGACAGGACAGCTTTTCCTATCCGCTCCAATACAGATTTCTCCTCTACCTCGGAGGTTGGGGAGGGCTTTGTGTGTCTTTGTTTGATAACGCTTTACTATTTTTAGTTTGAATGGTTTCATCATGTCTTGTCTTTTTTTTCCCACGAGCAGGAGAGAGAAAACGGGCGTGATTTTTAATCCACTAGAAAACACAGTATTTATCATTCTTAGGGGCTACGTTAAGCATGAGACCCGCTCCTATCCCAATAGAAGAGCCAGAATGGAGACAGACGCCTCCCCCAGTCACAGCTACCTCTGGGACCTTCAGACTACGGCGAGGCAGTCGGTTCACGTGGCGGAAGGAGTGCCTGGCCGTGATGGAAAGGTACGTCACCGCGGGGCTGCCAACGTGCATATTAAAGCCGATACAAACATCCTTTTCCCTGCACTGCTGAACACCAGCTTCATTTTGCGTTGACATCATGCAGCTTAATAACGGTGTAATCGTTTGATTCTCAATGGGAGAGCAGGAGGAGCTATTTCACGCCTTTTGTTGTTTAAAAAGATGTTCTACTTCTCTGGACAATATCTCATATTTTTGTAGCCCCTAAGACATCTTGTTCTTACTTCAGTATCGGTGTGCAGCTCTTCCTTTGCTTTTGCAGAATCCTTTCCATCCAGCCCCACGCAGGCTCCGTCGCTGTGGGGCTCTGCATGCTCTTTACATTATACATTTCTCCTCTCCCAGCTTACCGATTTATCCTCATAATGCACCGTGTTATTTTCTAGCTTATACTGGCACTTCAGCAGCCCTATGAATCGTTCAGGATTTTTTTTGCCTAACAAGCACTAGATTCCTTGTCCAAAAATGCTCTTACAGCCCTTTTATGTGAACTGGGAACAGCACAGAGCAAAGTGGATCTTTCAAATACCTATGCAGAGTGGCAGGGGATCATTAGAGCTCCCAGCTCTCGGGTCCTGCGGAGACGGAGCGCTCTCCGAGCCCGGCTACCCGAGCGCTTTGCCTTCCCCTCTGCTTGCAGTAATGTCTCTTTTGTGGATAATATTGTATAATAGAACAGGGCCAGGGAACTCAAATGGAGTTTAGGGATGAATGCTTGTTTCTGTTAAGGGCTAAATGGCTGGGAGGAGTTTCCTTCTCTCTGAGGAACCTCAGATGACTGTGTGTGCTACGCTCCTCTCTGCTTTGTGACTCCATTAAGCCCGCGGCCAGCAGATTTTGGGGATGTGCTTTTGCTTTGTGTAATGCTCCTCTTGCTCGCACAAGGGTCTTTGGAACTGATGAGGAGCAGAGAGTGTCTCCTTTTCCCTAAGCTAAGACCCAAATACCAAGTTCTCTCAAGGACCCAAGGTATTCTACACACAAGATGGACATATCCATACTTCTGTGTGGCCACAGGCCATCGTGGGGGCCTTTGCAGTGCTGAGACCAGGATCTAAGTGTTTATTTCCATAATCTATCCTGGCACAGCACTGATGTTTTCAGGTTTGGCTGAAGGAAATAATGTAAATGTTCTGCTAATGCAAAGTCCTGAAACGTGATAGCACATAGGCTGTGTTTTTCTAGCGTCCCCTCCGCACAGGCCGGACAACATGCAGTGTAGGATCTTTAACACTTTCAAATGCTCGTGTGATTGTCCTGATTGCAGTGTGTATGATGGCAAAAAAGTTCCAGCTCAATGTCCCTTCTCCTTATTAACCCCCGGGCAGTGAAATATTTAGTTACTCCGAATCACCATTAGAACTCTGGGCATGGATGTTTTTCCTTCTTGGTTTCTGTCTCTCTTAAAACGTGATAACTGCTGTTATTTGCTGTTGGAATCACGACAGTGGAAACACAGAGCAGAAAGAGAAAGCTAAGCCAGCCAGGTCCTTCAGCTCCCTCCTAAAGCCGGGCTTTGCTGAGACACTCAAGGAGTCAGACAGCCTGTAAGGGTTTGGTATCTGTTAGAAAGACGTGAGGTTTAGTTTTGTGTATGGAAAGCAGCACGTTGGTGTTGATGGTGGAAATCATCCAGTTGTGTATGCAGATGCATAATCACTTGATCTAATTTGTCGTTACCCACTTTCTTCTTTGTCATTCTTGGGTTTGTTCGCTGTGTCTTGTGCTCTGTAAGGTCTTTGCTGCTGGGCTTTTCTTCCTATTCTGCTGTTCTGCCACATTGCCTTAGTCCTGGCTTTAATATCAGTTTGCAAAGCTCTTGCTGGGTCACCGCTAGCGCTGAATTCACAGCCTTGTGTGTGGGTGCTGGAAAATATGGCCAAGGGTTTGACTTGAGGCAAGAACACAGGAACCTCGAGCTGTGGCAAGAGCTTTGTATGACAATAACGCTACACCATAAAGCAAGCTGGAAATGCGGTTGTTTAACTGTTATGCTTTTAATAGGCCGAGTTGAGCTGTGGGAATGGAGCTGGTTTATGTGACAAGTTTTGAAAGAGAGGGAGGAAAATACCCCTTTGGGAGCCGTAGGAAGAAGGGAACTCAGTCACATACAAGTCACCAGAGTCTTCCAGGCTTGTCTGTGATGTGACTCGTATCACCAGCCAGGGAGGAGGTGGCCAGACCCCTGCAAATCGGGTTCGCTTGGTGCCATAAGGTGAGGAATTTGGCCCCCTAAAATGCTGCTTTACATTGCGTGTGTCCCGGTGCCATTTATCTGCTCATTTGCTTTTTCCTTTTGATGGTGAGTGAAGCCATCTTACCCAGTTAATCAGTATTTTCCTTAATTAAACACAAGTTGCTTTGGTATGTTCTGCAGCATCTTGTGCTGCTGCTGCAGGGGTTTAGACACCTGCTTTGAGCTGCTTATTTGGGAACGTCCGTAAAATGCTTGTTCATCCGGGCTTCGAGAAACGGAGATCCAGGAGACAATTCCATCCCACTAATGCAACTGTAAGCACCTTTCTGGCTACAAGAGAGGAACCTTGTGCTATTAGACGTAACTCTGGTGATCTTGTTCAATGCCTGAAGATAAGAGGGTTGATTCTAGACCTTAATGGCAACTCCTGGGGCGGGAATGCAGAGCTACTTCTTCCTATAAACTTCTGAAATGCTGCTGTGAAACCGTATAAACATATTTTGGAGGTGAGGATCAAAGTCTTGGGCTGCTCTATCAGTTGACTGTGGGACGTGGGTTTGACTTGGTAAGAGATGCAGTCGCTAAAAGTCGCTGTGGCAAAGCAGCTGAGAGCACTTCAAGAAAATAAACCCTGAACTTGATTGCGAAAATTAGAGAGATTTGCTTGCAAGAACAGGCTCTTCAAATGCACAGCACCGGTCAGGGTTTGGCCCAGAAATGAGAGGGTGAGGGCTGAAGGACTAGTTTCTCTTTTTTAAAAGATTTAAATCAAGCAAAATTCCAGTGCAATTAATTATTAGATTGCTGCCAACCTGATGTAATTAAGACTAGAGTTAGGGCCAGCACATGTACTTAAATGTCTCATGTACAGAAGTGTCTGTATACAGGCTATGTGTATTAAAGAAACTAATTGGTTTATACTGGATTTCCAGAATGCTGCTTGCGGTTTCTGTAATTCAATTCTCCAGCCTTTACTGCTTTTTTGGAAACCCTCCCAGAGCAGTTTGTTAGTCTCTAGGCTTACATTTCGGACAATAGATTCAGGTCTCTTTTTAAACATCTCTCGGAATATTTCTGCGCTGAAGGTTAAGAGGAGCAGTGGTTGCAGAAGGTGAAGCTCTATATTTAACTGCAGGCTAGGTGTGGTTCAGACTGCAGCACAAGCTCCTTCTCACCACGCTCCCCAGATCCACCTTGACCCGTTCCCTTCCCCAGCTCCCAAAATGTGCTGAGTTTTGCGTGCGTTTGTCGGCGTGTGGCTTTACCCTCCTTTGGGAGCTACAATAGACCTTGCTGTGAAAAGCTGAGGTTAAACTTGAAAGTCTGTTTCTGGTTCAGTTCTTCTGCGTTTCGTCTTGTCCCACAGATACTTTTTTCTCTGCTTTCCTACTTCTTTTCAACCCCTCTCATTAGAGCTACGAAACTGAAAATTCCCTTAGGGTTTCTTCTATTTTAATGAAGCTGTGTTGTCTTGTCTATCCTTTTTTTTTAAGTGATGCGTGCTTCTCCTCTAATCATATGTTAGTTGAGGTTTATCTTCCTTTTCAGACAAAAATACCACCCAGTATTGGCAGCAGAATCAATGCCAATACACCCGTTTTAAGGCACTTCCACTGAAGATGTTGGGCTGGGGGACTGTGTGTTGTTTTTTAAGTCTGTGCTTTATCCAAAGATTAAAATAACTGTACGTTCTGCTCTAAACAAAATGAATAATTCATCCGTTGCAAGTATTTCACTTTGTCTAGGCAGCAGGGACTTTGCTTTCAGGTTGAGGGTTATTCGGTTTGATTTTATGGCTCTGGTTTTTTAACACTTTTCTGTGCTTTCGAACCAAGATGTATTTAGATTAAATAAGACTGGATGATATAGATACCTATTATTCCCATTTCATAGATGGAAAAACGGAGTCAGGTGCTTCGTTTGGCCTTGCGATCCAAGGCAGCTTTATTCATATGAGAAATGGGTTTAGATTTCTCAAGATACCAAGGGTATGGTTTCGCGATACAGCTGAGCTGAATTAACAGTTTGTCACCATCTCATCCTTAGGTGTTATCCTGGCTCATCGCCCTTCTCCATTCCTCCTCCGTTTCCCTGCTCCTGCCTTGTGCCAGATGTGCTGCTTCCCTGGTTGAAATACCAGCCAATTCTGCTCGGTTCAGGAAAAAATGAATCCTTTTTATCTCTCCCCAGCGCTTTATGGAGTTGGTTCAGCTTGCTGTGCGATGAGGAGGTGCCAGACCTGGGATGTACAACAGGGGAGGGGGAGTTGGACAAAAAGATGCGCAGATTTTCTGTGGTGGGTTTGTGATCCACTCGCTTTGCTTGTGGTTTTTGCTTGGTTTGAATTGGATGCCCCATCCCTGGAGACATCCCAGGCCAGGCTGGGTGAGCAACCTGAGCTGGTGGCGATGTCCCTGCTCATGGCAGGGGTGGCACTGGATGGGCTGTGACTATCCCTTCAACCCAAACCATCCTGTGATTCGATGATTCTGTGCTGACAGTTGTGCTTTGTCCTTTGATTTTTGCCCAACAGCAGGAATATCTCGCTGTATCACCCCTGCCAAACTCTTTGTCTAATTTGACCCTGTTGGATTCTTGTTCCCCCTTTAAATCAGACCCAAATTGACGAGGAAAGTTGTCTCCCGTCCCTGCTGTGTTTCCTTTGCACCGCAGAGGATGGAGTGTTGCCCACCCTCCTGAGTCTTGCATCTGGGCAGGAACAACCCCAGGTTCCAGTGTAAGTTGGGGAATGAGCTATTAGAGAGCAGTGTAGGGGAAAGGGACCTGGGGGTCCTGGGGACAGCAGGGTGAGCATGAGCCAGCACTGGGCCCTTGTGGCCAGGAAGGCCAATGGGACCTGGGGTGGGTTAGAAGGGAGTGGTCAGTAGGTCAGAGAGGTTCTCCTGCCCCTCTGCTCTGCCCTGGGGAGACCACACCTGGAATCTTGTGTCCAGTTGTGGCCCCTCAGTTCCAGAAGGACAGGGAACTGCTGCAGAGAGTCCAGCGCAGCCACCAAGATGCTGGAGGGAGTGGAGCATCTCCCGTGTGAGGAAAGGCTGAGGGAGCTGGGGCTCTGGAGCTGGAGAAGAGGAGACTGAGGGGGGACTCATTCATGGGGATCAATATGGAAAGGGGGAGTGTCAGGAGGATGGAGCCAGGCTCTTCTCAGTGACAACCAGTGACAGGACAAGGGGCAATGGGTGCAAACTGGAACACAGGAGGTTCCGCTTAAATATGAGGAGAAACTTCTTCCTGGTGAGGGTGTCAGAGCCTGGCCCAGGCTGCCCAGGGAGGTTGTGGAGTCTCCTTCTCTGCAGACATTCAAACCCGCCTGGACACCTTCCTGTGGAACCTCAGCTGGGTGTTCCTGCTCCATGGGGGGATTGCACTGGATGAGCTTTCCAGGGCCCTTCCAGTCCCTGACACTCTGGGGTTCGGTGACAGAAGCACCTTGTGCCGCGGCCAGGCCGGCAGAGCCCTGCGCTTGGTTCTGGCCCTGAGCGATATCAGCCCTGACATGCGTTATTAGAAATTCTTCCGATTGTGAAAGCGCTATTACTGCAGCTCTCCTGAGCGCCGGGGTTTCCACGGCTTCCCTGGGGAAAATGAGAGCTCTATTAGCTCCTGAAATTCAGTTAGGAAATTTTCTTAGTTAATTTAATCCCATTACTCTTAGTTATGTCTTCTAGCAGAACCTTAATACCGGCCCCATAGGGGATCTAAGTTTCCTGTGCAAGGCTTTGGAGGAGATTTAAGTTTTGGATTCATTGCGTTTCTCCCTTTTCAAGCTGACAACAGAGCAGGAAGTAATGTCTTTCGGTCTCTTCCATTAGCATTGTACATTGTTAGGAACAGAACATCAGTTTCTCATCAATATAACGATGTCCACCGCTTGGCTCGGGGATGCTGCTCATCTTCCTCGGGTTTGTTTTGCAGGCTGCAAAGAGGTGAGGAGTGCTGAGAGTTCGGCTCGGCCGTCCCTGTGACCCTCAGGTGTCATTGAACCTTTTGGCAACTCGCTGTTCTTATCCCTAAAATATCTACGACCTGCTGGGGAGACTGAGCCAAAGTGAAGAAACTATGAGCAAGATGCTAAAAATCTGGAACTCGTGGCTCACTGACAAATATTGGTGTCGGGAGTTAAGGAAGAACTTAGGAATGGTTGAGCACTAAGGTTATCTACAGAAATTATGCAGCGTTTCCCAGGAGCAAATGAGCTAAAATCTGTCCGGTTGGCTCTGTTATATTTGATCTTAATGCAGAGGGAAACATCAGGTGACGTCTTACATGATTTTCCAGCTTTTTCTGTTCCGTCACAAGGTGTTTATTACTCAGCAACTTGCAGTGGGAGGTTTAACTTCAATAAATCCCTGGAGATGGTAGGGAGGGAGTGTTTTTTCAGCATCTTTGCCGTTCACTTTGCAAAGGCATTCAGGAAAGTTCACTTGACAGCTGAGACACAGGCAGGATGGGTTTATTGTCTGCAAGTTCAGATGGTTTGGCTCAGGGTCATTGCTGTATGTCTTCATAAAATGCAAGAGCAGCCATTTTATGCTTGCTACACAGTATCTTTCTTCTTTTGCATTAGATCAAGCAATGTTCCCTCTTAGACATGCATAATATTCCAGCTTCCTATTCTAATCAACCATAAGCAAATCCCAGTTGTTTGGCAGCTTGCATGCAGTAAAACACAGGGCTGGGCTGGCTGTCCAGAGCGCTCGCCAGACTCTGCTTTCCTGAAGGATCCAGCACCTAACAGGGTATTTTGCTTTTTCAACGAGCTCAGATGCTTTTTGTATCTTTATGTTCTCTTTGTTTTATTTTAATAATAAAAAGAGCGATGTGTGGGAGGGGCAGCTGCTTGCAGCAGACTCCAGATACAATTTTTGTACCTGCCAAGGTCACAATCATTGAAATCAACATTTGCAAAAGGAGCCTTGTCAGTCTGACCTGCAACAGCCCTGGCTGCTGCAATAACCCTGCGTTTTGACAATGGGAATTCTTCCAGTCCAGATATTCTACGTTTCTGCAGGACCAGTTTCCTCTGTGTTCTGTCTCCCTGCTCGTGAAGGTGAGAAGCGAGATCTCACCCCGAGTTATAACGTTGTCGTCTCGCAGCATCAAAGCACTTGTCGTGCAAATGGGATTGAAACTCTCTCTGGAAGTGCCCAGATGCTTTCAGCGCAGATGTAGAAACTCAGAGCTGCTGTTTACTGTGCAGGCTAATGTCACTTTTACTGGCTCCAGTAGCACCGGTGTGTGGGAGGATCTGTAAGACCCAATTACCTCTTAACTTCGCGTTTGTTTTTAAGAACATCTGCTGGCTCGTGCTCACAGACCCCATATTCAGAGTGTACCCCCGAATACCACACGTGTGACATCCAGCTGTCCTGCCTGTCCGTGCGGTGATTTCATTTGACCATCTCCAGCATGTTATGTTGGGACATTGCATAAGGAGAGGAGGTACAGAAACAACCTCAAATCAACCCGAGTTCCTATTTGGAAAACACAAATGTGACATGGCAGGTCTGAAGAGCACTGTGAACAGAGTCACAGCCTGGTTGTGGTTGAAGGGAACTCTGGAGATCCCCCAGTCCAACCCAGCTGCTCACGCAGGGTCACCAGAGCAGATCACACAGGTGGGTCCAGGCGGGTTTGAATGTCTCAGAGCAGGAGACTCCACACCCGCTCTGGGCAGCCTGGGCCAGGCTCTGGCACCTCCCAGCAAAGAAGTTTCTGCTCATGTTCACATGGAGCCTCCTGTGTTTCAGTCTGTGCCCGTTGCCCCTCACCCTGGCGTTGGGCACCACTGAACAGAGTCTGGTCCATCCTCTGACACCCACCCTGAGATATTGATCCATTGATCACATCCCTCTCAGCTTCTCTTCTCCAGCTCAACAGCCCCAGCTCTCTCAGTCTCCTCATCACAAAGATGCTCCAGACCCCTCAGCATCTTTGTGTCCCTCCCTGGACTCTCTCCAGTAATTCCTTGTCCTTCTTCAACTGGGGAGCCCAGAACTGGACCCACAACTGCAGATGGGGCCTCCCCAGCGGAGAGCAGAGGGGGAGGAACAACCTCCCTCCACCTGCTGCTCACACTCTATTGCAGCTGTGGGCATTCTTCTTATTCGCATAAATATGTAGTTCCTTCTAAATCCTACTAAGGTCTTCATGGTACTTGGGAGAACCAATTACATACGTAGTTTCATTTTATATGCTAAACTGTGTTTAAAAAGTTGGAGGTCCCTTTTCCCTGAGTCTCATGAAAAACAATTACAAAGAGCTTTCTGTTTACCTTCCCGTCATCTCTCCTTGTACATACTGCTATCAATATGCTGCTTATTTATCTCCTCTCTGAACTAAACAGTCATTCTCTTATCTCTTTTTAGATGGCGAGTCTTCCCTTGCCTCTAATACTGTTCATTCAGCAGTTACAACTCATTTAGAACCAGTCACATATGTCAGGAGTTAGAGTTTGTTCTCTATCCACATTACCCTTTTTGTGAAGATAACGAGTGAAGTTCAATCGTGGGAACATTTAGGTTAGAAATTCACACCAATTATCTGCTGTATTTGTATCCAATGTAAATAATTCACTTTTCCAGAGCATTATTTAATGTAACTATTAAAGCCAATCATTTTAGGTCACAACTCTTCTGTTCGTACAGCGAGCCTGGTGCAGTGGGCTCTCCACAATCATGTTGAGACCTCTAGATACTGCTCATTGTAAGGACAGCGTGAAAGTCTAAGTTTAGTGCTGTGGTTTATCTCTCTTTGAGCTTTCTTCTGTGCCAGCACTAAGCTTTCTCTAATCTTCCATGGTATTCTTCTTCCTATGACTCTTCTGTTTAATGTACGCGGAATGGAATAGTAACAAGAAGCTCATATTAATTAGTTACGTCGTTATTTTCTTCACCATGATTTCAGGAGGCAGGGCAAGTCACAGAAACTGCGAACGTTCCGTCTGTGTTTTATATGCTGTAGAACAACTATATTCACTATAGACTGGAACAAAATCTCTTGGTCATTTACCAACCCTTGTAAGGGCGACGTGTCTTTGGATGTGCACAAGGGTATAACAGTTATAATCCACTGTCCCTTTGTCCTGAAGGAGTGGAGACACCGCTGGGGAATGTGCTCGCTCTCTGTGAGCAGAATGCGGGGACACGTCACAGGTAAGGCAGCGGCAATGACAAACACAAGTGACCATAAAGCTGCAATCATTCCCCCTTTGGCTCTTTTTCAGAGTCTTGGGAAAGATCTGGGCAACCCTGGCGTGCCAGGGAGAACTGTTCCAGATCTAAGGAATAAACATCTCTCAGAGTGAGATTTCCCTGATGTGGGTGTAATATTACCCATGGAATAAACCCGCTTCCGTCAATTACAAAAATTAACTTCTTGAGCGACCTGGGAAGCGTTTGGAAGGAATTAGTGATCAGGTTGGCACCTCGTTGCCTCTCGCTTCGATGGGGCGGCTGTCGGCGGGAGCAGCTCCGAGCACTCCCACATTGGCCCATTCCTGGTTTATAGATGCAAAGCGTTGTGCCGACTCCTCTCTGAACACAATCCAAACCTACCTCAGCGCAAGGAAATTCTCCGCCATCCAGTAACAGATGGGAGGGCTTTATACAAGCAATAAACAGAGTCATTACGAGGAGAAGTGAGGGAGCAAAATTCCGAAGTACAACTCCTAAGTATTTTGCATCATGTATTTATGGGCTCTTGGTCAGGCTGTGGAGCACTTTAAACAGCCTGAAAAGAATGCTTTGTCAGGCAAACATATGGGCTTTAACCACAAAAGTCACTACTACACCCTAAATTCTTTTGTATCCTTTTTTTTCTTGTAGTCCAGGATGGCACAATTGACCTTTTTTGTTTCATTTTCCTTCGGAACATGCATAACTTTGAATTTGTTTTGAATGCTCTGCCATTCCTGACAAACTCTGTCAACAGAATAAAAGACATGGACACGTTCCAAAGAGCTTTTTTAATACGATTTACTTATGAAGAAAAAGAAAATAAAGAAAATAAGCTACACAAGTAGAAAACATATAGAAAAAGTCATCTGATTTGTTGCTGATTATGTCCGTCGGCTGGTGCTCCTTCAGTTTTTAAATGCTCCCTGATATTCTCTTCATCACAAGGGCTTCCAGTTTCATGTTCAGCTTCTCTTTTCAGTCAGACATTATTATCTGTTTCTCAGAAAGTGATTAAATTCTCTATCTTAGAAGCAGGTATAGCCAAGGGTACAAAACCCCAACACAGCAGACTCTGCTTGTTTTAGCGGTTAGAAATCCACATTCCCATTGCTGTTTGTGACCAGTGTGTACCCATCCATATTGAAGCAATATTATCATTTAACTAAAATAAATCCTTCCTTCCATCTCCCGTATTGGTCACCTTCATGTGTTCGTGCTAAACCGCATCCTGATCTCAGCCTTGAGCTTAGCTCAGCTAAAACTTGTTCTATCTCCTGCAAAACGGGCTTTTCGTTCCTCTGGCATCCTACGATCGCTCCCTGAGATGTTCGCTTTGAAATTCATCTTTCTTGAATGTAGGAGACCAGGATTGTAGAATACTTAGTCCAGGTGAGGTTATTACCATGTTCAAGATCATCAAGTGTTGTTGTTCTTAAGATAGGCTGGAGTTGGTACCCGAGGAATAGCACTGATAACCATTTAAAGTTTCAGCCCAGTTCTTTGTTTCTTTTCTACCCTATCTCACAATTATACTAATCTTTGTCTTTTCTAAAATTATGAACGATTTCCCGTATGCTTTACTGAAGTCCAAAAGTGATAAGAGTTTATTTTTTGAGACATAGGATATATAGTCAACTACTACCAGTATTATTCTACTCCCACTTTCTGACGAGATGAGGCTGTCCCCAGGGAATTTGCCTTTTCTGAGGTGGAGCGACCATACTTTTGAGTCCTCGGTGCTTATTATTTCCAAGGTAATTATTTGCAATCCTATTGGAGAAAATAAGTATAAAGTGGATAATAAACTCAACTGCTTCCCTACAGATGATGAATGGTCATTGAATAATCTGTAGAAAATAAGTAAAAATATATTGCTCCTGCCAGACTTGAGAAGTAACACTCTCAAGGATCCACAAGGCGACCTGGTTGCTTAAAACTTCCCTTAAACCTTCTTTTTTGCTGTGACGTCTACAAAAAGCCTCCTGAAACTGGCCTTGGCACTGTAGTCGCTTAATCAACTTGCATGCTGGCCTGTGCTAATTAATTATTTCTTGTTCTCGTTTGCTGATATCCATCTCGTTGCATTGCATTTCAGTTGCAAGGCAGGGAATGGATTGATGTTTAGAAACCAGCTTATTCTGCTTTGCGTCTGTACAGCATTTATTAGAGGAACAGTTCTGGTCCAGATCTTGTAGATACCGGGCAATAGGAGAAATAGAAGTCCTGAGCCCAAAGTCAGAAGCTTTGATCCTGAACCTTTTGACTTTGGGCACTCGTTACCCTGCAAGAATTGGCATTATTGTGTCTTCTGAATCCTGTAGGGTCCTTTCATTAGCAGCAATGGTGCTGCAATGGTCTATGAGCTTCTAAGCTGAGCAGATTGAGTCTGGTCCAATACTGGACATTGAAAATAAAAGCGTGCAGATCTTTGGCTGGAAATGCCAGTGGTGATGCTGGAGGTCGGCAGCTCATACGAAGCTTTATCACAAATCCCATGTTGGGTGATTTTCCTCTCCCGGAGGCTTAGGACAAAGTGAGACTTCAAGGTTCACAGCCAGAAGGACTATAACATTTTGAAAAACACGACCTTACCGAGGCCAAACTAAGAACAGCTTGAAGGACCTTGCTGCTTATCCTTCACATTCTGTACATACTCATTTTTTGTGTGATTCAGTGCTGAACTTCCCATTAAAGCCCAATTTTGAGGCTGTTCCTCCAGATGAGCTGAAAACTGAGAAAACTGCATCTGATGCCTTTAATATGTATTTCGAAATGTTTTGGATTGAGTCACGTGAAATCCAAATCTGACAATTTGCTGTTTATTTGCGTTGCCAGGTGAAGCCTTGAAATCCTCTGCTGTCTTAAACACAATATCTCTAATGACTATGGTGTCGATTAGAGGAACATCTCGTTGGAAAGGTCACGAGTGGGTGGGCTCATTTCTGCAGAGTCCCATCTCCTCACAGAATCCCAGAATGTCAGGGATGGGAAGGGACCTGGAAAGCTCATCCAGTGCAATCCCCCCATGGAGCAGGAACACCCAGCTGAGGTTCCACAGGAAGGTGTCCAGGCGGGTTTGAATGTCTGCAGAGAAGGAGACTCCACAACCTCCCTGGGCAGCCTGGGCCAGGCTCTGACACCCTCACCCCCAACAAGTTTCTTCTCATATTTAAGTGGAACCTCTTGTGTTCCAGTTTGCAGCCATTGCCCCTTGTCCTGTCACTGGTTGTCACCCAGAAGAGCCTGGCTCCATCCTCCTGACACTGCCCCTTTCCATATTGATCCCCAGGAATGAGTCCCCCCTCAGTCTCCTCTTCTCCAGCTCCAGAGCCCCAGCTCCCTCAGCCTTTCCTCACACGGGAGATGCTCCACTCCCTTCAGCATCTTGGTGGCTGCGCTGGACTCTCTGCAGCAGTTCCCTGTCCTTCTGGAGCTGAGGGGCCACAACTGGACACAAGATTCCAGGTGTGGTCTCCCCAGGGCAGAGCAGAGGGGCAGGAGAACCTCTCTGACCTACTGACCACCCCCTTCTAACCCACCCCAGGTACCATTGGCCTTCCTGGCCACAAGGGCCCAGTGCTGGCTCATGCTCACCCTGCTGTCCCCAGGACCCCCAGGTCCCTTTCCCCTACACTGCTCTCTAATAGCTCATTCCCCAACTTACACTGGAACCTGGGGTTGTTCCTGCCCACATTCAAGACTCTACACTTGCCCTTGTTCTATTTCATTACATTTTCCCCACCCAACTCTCCAGCCTGTCCAGGTCTCTGATGGCAGCACAGCTTCCAGTGTCACCACTCCTCCCATCTTGGTGTCACCAGCAAACTTGCTGACAGTCACTCTATTCCCTCATCCAAGTCATTGATGAATATATTGAATAATACCGGCCCCAGCACTGACCCTTGAACACTCCACTAGATCCAGGCCTCAGCTGGACTCCGCCCCATTGACCAGGGTCTTCTTGGAGATGTTTCATCCGTGGGCTGATCCTGCTTTGTTTTTCATTCTGAGAAGTGGCTGATCCAGAGGATGGAACTTTAATAACTCATCCCCTATAGAAGGTTTAAAAAAATATAGACAGGATGTTTGTTTCACTGGTGTCTTCATAAAGATCTTTCTATATCAAGCCGTTAAGTCCGGAGGATTTAATTCACATCAATATCCCTGTTGTGCGTAGGTCTCAATTTAAATATTGCAAGTAAATAAAGGAGAATAGAGACACTATTATTCAGGCTTAGATGCCTTGTTAGGAAGAGCTTCGAAGGTGCTATATGTTCACACCAACGCGTTGTTGAAATATCACACAATAATTCTCACTTTATCATGTCTCGATGTGTTAGCTGCTTGCTGGTTTCAAAAATTTCCCATCTTTGTTTTTTTCCTTTTATTTTGTGAACAATTTAGTTAACTACCTTTGTTTTGGGAGCCTGCGATACCATTAAGCTTAAGGAGAGTCATAAAATGTTACCTGTTGGCTGCTCGTCAGCGATTCCGAGTTACCTTAAGCAGAAGGTGTGTTTCAAACTGCTAAATCCTGCAAATCTTTCTGCTCAGAAGAGCCGTTGTGTCATTTCGGAAATATTCTTATCACCAAATCCAATTACAAGGAAGAGTAAATCGCCACCTCCGATGTCTTAACTATTCTTATTTTAAATTGTTAATTATCTCGCCAGTAGGGTGCTGTAGATTAGGAGGCAGAGATTATCTTTTGCAAGTATGAGGCTTTCAGAGCTATTATCAATTAATTCTGGTCTTAAACAAATTTTAGGATAATATTATTCATAATAGCTTGATGGGATTGTGTTGGTGCTTGAGACCGCTGTCAAAACACTGAGAGAGTTATTTTAGAATTGGAAACTTGATGATGTTGTAGTAGCTTTGAAGGTCGTACAGTTTTACACACTCCGGTGCAAGGTGTATTTTTGACATTTTAATCTACATTGCAGAGTAGATTCCTGCTAGGAAACATCAGTTAAACGACTGTCTCGGAGTTTAGGCGCTGATTTGTAAAACCAAAATATAGTCAACTATGTTGTACGAGGTTTTTATAACATGTAGTGGAACGACTGTGCAATTTATGTCCACAAACACATACTGACAAGAGAAATAATTATGGTTTCTATAAGTCTGGTGGTTTAAGTGATCTAGTCCTGTTGAGATCTCATCTCTAGGTTTGCACTTTGCATGAAAAGAAGTAGAAGAATGAAGCCTCTCTTCCAGTAAAAGACTTAGAAGCCGTGCTCTGGGGTGAGCGCTCAAGCTGGGAATGAGATGGAGATCTTTGAAAAATGAGCGGTTTTAGTTTGGTTCCAAAGCTTATTTAAAGTTGGGGTCGATTCTTCATCAGATAAAATCCTAAATTGTGATGTTGGGGCTGGATATCTCTGTAGGTTGAACCTGGACTTAATGCCAGGATTGCGGAGAAACCTCTGGTGAGATAAAGAGTCCTGCAGTGGTTTCTTCAGTCCTTAAATTGCACAACCCTACGAAAGCCCCTGGCTAAATGACAGCACTGTAGGGAAAACCGGAGAGAGCTGTAGCCATCGCCTTCATCAGGGTGTTTTTGGGGCTTGGGATTCTTATTGAAACTTGTCTTTTGCCTGATGGAAGGTCTGGTTGAGCTGGTGCTGGGGGGATGTCTCACGTTCATCTCTCGCAGCCGCATCCTCAGCCCATCTCAAGTGGAAAAGGACCTCGCCAGATGTTTCCTGTAGCGACTAAACCGGTGGTTACATTTTGCAGAGCTGCCAGGAGGAGAAGATGGTGTTGTCAGTGTAATCCTCAGCTCCACCAGAGTTTATCTGCAGAGACGGTATCTTTGAGCTTTAGCTTTGCTGTCTAGAATAGAAATGACTTTATATTGCAGCACACACTTTAGTTGACACCCATGCCATTATTATAGAATCTGTAGAAATATCAGTAGATAAAAGGGATGGTGTCATCTGTTGACCTCGCTGACAATGGCATTAGTGACACTCTTGGCCAGTATTTACTGGGAAATAAACCAGTCATTACACTTCCCGATGAGATTATGCTTTGAATGTCACTTCTCTGTCTCATGCCACGCAGCGATAAGATCTCGGGCACAGATGACAGTCGAACTTCAGAAATCTTTCCATTGATTTGACAGCCTGAATAACAGTTCTGTGAAAAGCCACAGCGACTGAAACGATGACCTCGTGCTACTGGGTCATACTGCGTTGATAAATATACTAATGAGTGATAAAGTAGGTAATGGTATTCGAGTGTTTCGTGTAACTTGTCAATGGAAAGCAGAGGTGCTGTTCGAAGGGAAACCGGATAGGGAACTGGAATTACAGGCAGCCTTATCGAAGAGAAAACAGCAGCTTGCGCTCTTGTGTATTTTGAGACAGCAGAAGGTTTGGCAGGGAGCTCAGTCCCTGGGGGCAGCAAGATCTTCTGTTCCTCACCAAGGGTCAGATGGGAGCCGGGGAAATGGGATGGACCGGAGGAGCACGTGGACAGGAAAGCTCCCCCCAAAAAGGGAATCGAGAGGAGAGGATAGAGCTGTTCCTTTGTGCTGAAATTGTATTAAGCTGGACTGCAGCCTGAGCCTTGGGAAAGATGGTCTTGGGTGGAGGAGGTGCTGGGGTGAGAGATCGGCCATGACCCGGCCGTGTGCGCTGGCAGCCCAGAAACCACCCGTGTCCTGGGCTGCGTCCCCAGCCCCGTGAGCAGCAGGTTTGGGGGGGATTCTGCCCCTCTGCTCCGCTCTGGGGAGACCCCCCTGCAGTGCTGGTCCAGCTCTGGGTCCTCAGCACAGGACACACATGGAGCTGCTGGAGAGGGGCCAGAGGAGCCCCAGGAATGACCCGAGGCTGGAACAGCTCTGCTGGGAGGACAGGCTGAGAGAGCTGGGGTGTTCAGCTGGAGAAGAGAGGCTCCGGAGACCTTAGTGTGGCCTTTCTGGACTTAAAAGGGTTGATAAGAAAGATGGGACAGACTTTAGAGCAGGGCGAAATGATTCTGATTTCTGAGATAAAGATTCTGAAAACGCACATTTTGCTGCATCTTCACCAGTTGAACACGTCGTGAAGGACAAAGAGAGACGGAGGCAGAGGAGGGAATGCTTTAAAATGAAAAGCCAGAGAGCGGCTGGTCACACAAGAACCTGGGGACATTTCCATTCTGGAGTCACTTTCTCCAGATGCAACTTTCTGATCCAATATTTCCTGAATATCCAGAGCGATGGTGCAGCTGTGAAGCTGTTTGACTGTGGAAGAACCACTTCAGAGACAATATATACTACAAACTCAGGCAAACAATACGGCGTATTCTTTACGAGGCGATTCTGTGCCAGAAGGATGTCTGTGCAGAGAGATGGGGGAGAGCTCAGTGCGGCCTTTCAGACTTAAAAGAGGCCGAGAAGAAAGATGGGGACAGACTTTTGAGCAGGGCCTGTTGTGCTAGGACAAGGGGTGATGGTTTTAAGCTAAAGGAGGGAGATTCGGGCCAGACATGATGCAGAAATTGTTTGTGCTGAGGGTGGTGAGAGCCTGGCCCAGGTTGGGCAGAGAGGTGGTGGCTGAACCATCCCTGGAGACATCCCAGGCCAGGCTGGACGGGGCTCTGAGCAACCTGAGCTGGTGAAGATGTCCCTGCTCATGGCAGGGGTGCCACTGGGGGAACTTGAAGGTCCCTTCAACCCAAACCATCCTGTGATTCTATGAAAAGCACTGGGACATTTCACTTGCTTTGACAGAAATGGGAACCCAGAGATGCAAACACAAAGTTCAGTAATGGAGTGAACTTACAGCACATCCGCTATTCTTCAATAAATATCCATCCGTGCATTCTGCTCTCCCTTTAATTGCAAGTTAAATTATTCTCCTTTCAGCGCCATTGCCCTGGTGTCCACGTACCTGAATTACCTCACCTGGGGTGTCTGTAATGGTGCTGTGAGTTGTTACCCTGCAACACATTTCACCCTATATACTCTGAATCATTTCCACACTTTGAAGCTTTAACCAATACGTCATACTCTAAACTAAACCTTTCCCCAGCAGTTCTGGGTGGTTTTATCAGTGAAAAAGCACCGAAGCCGCCTGTCCTTCCGCTGCTCCATCGCTCCGCTCCTTTCAAACGCTTCCCTGGCAGCTGCAAAGCTGATAGAGAGCAGCAAAACTTCCACCGTGGATTATCAGGAGCACTACCGAGGCGTTGCTTAATGCATCTGATATCTAAGCCTGGATAACAGAAGCTGTACAGCCAAGCCGAAAAAGAAAATAAAAAAGAGATTGGCAGCTATTGCAGGAATTGAGATGGGGCACCTTGGTAAAGAGTTGGGGGGATGCGTTTCCTCCCATTACAGAGCCGAGGGCTGAGATGGATTCTCTCTCCATCATTGTCCCGAGCACATTATCCCTGAAAGAAAGAGGGTTTCTCTGAATCTGCAATTTTTCTAGGCTTCAGTGTTATTGAAATGAAACCGCTTCAAGGATATCTACATTCTTTACCATCGTATGGATTCTCATCTCATGTAAATTATTTGGCCACTTTTCATTTTAATCCTCCACTGTCATTTTCTACAAAAGAGATCATTTGGTGTCTTCATGGAAGGTATTCAGCCGACAGCTGCCCTTTGTCTAGAAAGCAGTTTGCCTTTGCAGGATTTACTTGTGCCTGCTCTTTTTCTTTCTTTTTCCCTTATAATTTCATATTGCTTTATATATTTCATCCCGAGGTTTCAGGAACTGCGGTTTCTCGCTGCAAAGACCAACTCAGACACGCCGCATTCTTTCTCCATCCCTTAGCACAACTATACCTGACAGATAAGTAACGAAACTGAAGGCAGATTAATTAATTTCCTGCTTGCAAGAAGAACCGTAGTCCAAAAATTCACAGTGTGTTGACAGCAAACCAAACCAGTCAATGGCGAAGTATTGAATTTTGTGCCGTGGTTTCCATATCTTGAAAACCCAGTTACTCTCACCTACTTTCTGGAAGCATTAGGAGGTTTTAAATGTATTTTATGTCATGACACGTCACCCACAGGTCCTGTTAGAACATCGGGATAAGCGATGGGAATGAAACGTGAGTGTGTATATGGAGAATTTGGGGGTTGAGGATGAAAATCAGCGCTTGTGCTTGAGATTCTATATTTCTGGCTACTTTTAACTATGGGGCCTTTTTCTTTTAAGACTCAAAAACTCCTGAGCACAGTCTCTTCCATGATAAAACCAGCTGACAATCTCTTCCATGATAAAACCAGCTGACAATCTCTTCCATGATGAAACCAGCTGATGGTCTCTGTTGAAGGTTAAAATCACAACGTGGGGATGGAGAACAGAATATTAGCAGAAGTGGAGAAGAAAGTCCAGTTTTGGGGAGCACGAGTTGAGCGATGGACAAGTTCATAGTCAGCTCGCATCTATGGGAAAAGGAGGAGGCACTTCATTAATGTGGGTGAGGAACAAACCGGGAGATGGTAGGAGAGGCAGGCACTAAAATCACTACAGAAACCAAATTTGACTATTTAGTTTCCTTCCAGCTCCCCGTTGATACCCACTTCATGCTTTCCATGAAAATGTCGTATTTACCACAAGAGCTGCCTCAAAACTGCTCAGTTTTTCTATTCAGTTGTAAAATACGTTGAAATAAGAATTACTGTTTCAGTAGCGAGTTTTTTAAATCACAGAAGCAATTGGACTAGTTGATTGACTCTTGTGTTGTCTTCATTAATTGGTGTTGCGGTTTCTTGTGTCAATGGGCAGTTCAAGTACACACCGTTTATTAATTTTACATCTTCTGTCTAACAATTTGTGATCGCAGATGATCTACATCCATAATATCGCAAGATATCAGGGTTTCACCTCCTGGCTTCGCTACATCGCCTTGTAGATCCGTCGGGTTTTCTAATTCTATGGGGTTTCTTTTGTGGTGACAAGTATTAGAAACAGGATAGTGGTCAGCAAAGGGAGGCCCTATGAGAGCTGTTATGGCTACCTAAATTTGTGGAGTTAATTTTTGTACACAACAGCGATGACCTGGATTCCTGATCAGGATTTCAGACTGTACGATATATTCATGTAAGTATAACAGGGCAGTTTTCAGCTGTCATGTCTTGACGTTCCTGGATCTCATGGCACTTAAATAGTTCTTGGAGGTGGGAGAGCTCAGATAGGTAAGGCAGCTGGACTTGGGGAGGGATGAAAATCAAGTGGAAGGACATTAACAGTGCAATTAACTGTGTGTCACGGAGGCACCCCGAGGCTTATTTAAGGGACAACAGGGTTCAAAACAACTTTTATTAAACCGGTGAGAAACAGGGTTTTAGCACTCCAAAAGTGACTTAAATATAGGTTCAGGTATCAGTTGAGGAAAATTATTAAGGGGCAGCAACTAATACAACAGGAGGTCCACAGAGTGCATGCACGTGGCTTCACCCAGAACAATGCCGGAACCGCCCCTGAGTCCCAGAGGAGAACACACTTGCCTGAACACGGTGCGGGATTATTCTTAGAGATATAGATACTCGTAGTGAGTACAAAAAGTGTACGCTCGTGATTGTGCAAGGGTAAATTTATAATACACTCGCAATCCTGCGAGGGTTAATCTACTTACACGTGCAAATATGCACGGGGTACTACACGTGCTTATATGGAAGCACGGGAGGAAAATACACTCGCGATTGTGCGAGGAAGTAATTTAAAGTACGCGTGCAAATGTGCACGGAATAAAGTTACACTCACGATTGTGCAAGGAAATAATTTTATACGTGCTTGTATTAAGCACGGGAAGTTACACGTGCATATGTGCACGGAAAGGATAAATATACTTGCAATCTTGCGAGAAGTTTTACTCACACCTGTGGCGGCAAGGCAAGCGGGGTCTCCATCCCGGGGAGGGGGGCTCTCGGCGGCAGCATCTTCAGCTCGCGGTCCAAGAAACCGGCGACAATGGGCCCAGTCTCGACGAGAGAGTCCCGTTTTTATACTGGCTGATCAGACCTGACTGTAGGCATTCTAGAAGCTTCTCTGCACCCCCACACCGTGTGTGGGGTGCCCCTGAAGCCTCCAAACATCCCCCACACTGGTCACAGGTGCCCAGCGGCTCACTGGCGCCTCGGCAATCCCTTCTCCTAATGGCCCTGGCCAGGGTGCTCTGGGGCCAAACAAAAGAAGCTGTTAGCCTCACACAGAGAGAGAGGGAGATGTGGCTACGCCTTCCATGATGAAGGAGGGAAGGGGAGAAAGTGGGGTTTGCATTCTGTCACACTGTGCTAGTTAATTGGAGTAAGTTTAGACCGTGTTTGGGGTGACTGTAAATAACACTGAACAACGGGGTGAAGAAGCAGCGGCTAAAATTCAAAGCGAATGTTCAAAATGTGTATTTACAGTGAACTGATCTAAACTGGAGGTGAAATAGTGAGATCTGCGTTGGTAGCGCTTACTCAGAATAAAGCTGGACACAAAAAGGTGCTGGATGGAGTAGAATCCAGGTTTCCATAGAACGTAACTGTGCTGGGGAGGAGAAATATGACCATGGAAGTAATAATTGCCTGAATACGCCTGACTCCGCTGCTACCAAATGGTCCACAATCCAAGGAAATCTCTTGATTTTCCAATTCAGAGCAGCTGTGCAGCAGCTGAACCTGCTGCTGATCAAAGTCGATCAAAGAGTTTGTAGGATTATATATTATGGACAATCCACAGAAAAGAAATGGTGGTATTGGCTGCTTATGGCGTGCTTATCACAGCCCATTGAAGTAAACAGGACTTCTGTTGTTTGTAATGCAAATCTGATAAGCTCTGTCGAATGGAAATCAGTTCATTAAAATTTGCAAAGCACTTAAATGAAGTAAAAGAGAAAACAGTTTAACTTTTAGAGGGTGTTTACTGCATATAAAGTGCAAGAAAATCACGATTATTCAGAAATATATAGCATTAAATATGCTCTGCTCAATTGGTCCTGCAGAAGGCTTAGAATTTTTGTATTGTGATTTACTATAAAATAGTCGAACTCTAGAAATCTGACTATATTATTGGGTAATTTTGTCTGTACAATCTTCATACCTTATCTAAAGCACACAATGTTTGTGTGCAATGTATATCCAAGTATTTATGTATGTGTGTATGTATTAACCCAGCGATCCAAGTGAATATTGAACAGCTCCATTTGTACGATGCCAATGAGCTGGGGGTGAACATCAGGAAAATATAGAAATAAATGATAATAACCAAAAGCAGCCTCATGGCCTGTGGTGTTTCTGCTGTGATGCTTCGCCTGACGGTCTCAATTCTGGTATTTCTAGCATTACCTGCTTCATTCTATCTCCTACTACAATATTCCGAATGCCGAGTTAACACCTTTTAGTGAAGCTGCTTTGGAGGTTCACGCTCTGATTTCTGACAAAAACCTTCTTTTATTCCCCTCCTTGCAGTTACTTCAATGAGAATCAATATCCAGACGAGGCAAAGAGGGAAGAAATTGCCAACGCCTGTAACGCGGTTATACAAAAACCAGGTGAGGAGCCCATCGCCGCATCCTTTCCAAAGGCAAACACAATTAGATTTCCATCTCCCGCTAAATTCAGCACATCTCATTTTACGGCTTTTCCTAACAAATATAGTGCTCTCAACTAGTAGGAGGTTTCTTGAGTATTCTATGACTCGTGTTGTTCAGAGCTGTGTTTGGATAAACACGACGCTCAGTGCCATTTTCAAACCTAAATGCCGATGTCTGCAACTGGAATTCCCACCAGCCGCAGGGCAATGAAGATGCTGAAGGTAGTGGAGCAGCTCCAATGTGAGGAAAGGCTGAGGGAGCTGGGGCTCTGGAGCTGGAGAAGAGAAGACTGAGGGGGTACTCATTCCTGGGGATCAATATGGAAAGGGTGAGTGTCAGGAGGATGGAGCCAGGCTCTTCTCGGTGACAACCAATGATAGGACAAGGGGTAATGGGTTCAAAATGGAACACAGGAGGTTCCACTTAGAGATGAGAAGAAACTTGTTTGGGGTGAGGGTGTCAGAGCCTGGCCCAGGCTGCCCAGGGAGGTTGTGGAGTCTCCTTCTCTGCAGACATTCAAACCCGCCTGGACACCTTCCTGTGGAACCTCAGCTGGGTGTTCCTGCTCCATGGGGGGATTGCACTGGATGAGCTTTCCAGGTCCCTTCCCATCCCTGACATTCTGGGATCCTGTGAGATATGAAGTACAAGTTGTGCATCTCAACTTTTCATCTATGCGGCTTTGTAAATGGTGTTGCTGAGAAAATAGATATATCTGAAAGATTTTCATCCTTTACATTACATTATTTCAAAACCCTCGCACTCAGTAGTGACCTGAGAATTTTATTGCACTCCACGAAAGTGGATTTTGCCAGTTTCTTTTTACAAATTGGAAATTTTAGGTTCGCAGACTGAGGCTTGCTGGAGAATATACTTGGAAGAATAAGAAGCACAACTTTCCTGTCTGTTGGTTTTCTTTACCGCTTTTAGACAGTAAATCTCCTACTGGATTCTGGGTGTTAACAGAGGAACTTGTATTTGGGTCAACAAGTTGCATTTTCCCTGTTCCTGGAGAAGTTTTACTTGTAGAGGATCATGAATATCCAATGGACTATTAGTGGATGCACCTGCCCGTGCTTAGTTTTACTAACCAAACATTTACATAGTTTTCAGAACTGGTAAAATCTAAATAGATCCAAACTACATAACCAGACTGAAAATGAATGCAAAACAAAGCTAAGGCACAAGTCCTGAATATTGGACCAGTTACAGGACAACACAGAATCCGAACAATTTAGGCTGGAAGTGACTCTGGAGAACATCTGGTCAAGCAGAACCAGCTGAATATGGTTGCTCAGCATTTTATATCATTCAGTTTTTAATATCTCCAAAAGCAGAGGTTTTCCCACCCCTGGGCGCTTGTTCCATGATGTCTCATGGTAAAATACTTGTTCCTAATACCTGGTCCAAATTTCTGGTGTTGCCTCTTTTCATTGTGGAAGCAGAAAGATGCACCAAAGAGGTTCAGGATCTTATTCCTTCTGGTTGGTTTAGCCCTTTGGAACAAGCGGCGTAAACTCTGTCTCAGGTTGGTAAAACACTGCAGGTGGCACTGATGTAGAGCGTTAGGAGACAGCATAGCTATCATATATATTTCCAGATTTTTCCTTTTCGCTTCTCTCTCCTTGCTTATTTAAATTTGCATTCAATTACATGAATGTTTTGTATGCTGAATAAATGAAGTCTGAGAAGCAATCTGAAGCAGAGGAGTCTCTCCCCCATGCAGCCTGCAAACAACTGCTGGTGCAGCCACATAGAATATTGTATATTATATAGGGTCAAGGCCAACTGAAGAGGTTTCCACGATGTCCTTGCAATGCTCAGACCCTCCGCTCTTCCCTCTTTTATAGTGATCAGAAACAATTATTTCCTGTAGCTGCCCGGTGGTTGTTGGAATTAGTTTTTATTGCCAGTTTAAGTGTAAACCTCTGGTTTCCAACATCTACCCCCATGTCCCAAAAGATCCCAAATGTCCTGGCAGCAAAAGCAGATTTGAGGGGGGAACACGACATTTCTCCATTCATTTTGCCGCTGAAGAAAACATGTCATGGAACTGTATCATAGGAAGAGACTCGCCCGAGGGGATGCGGTTTGCGGCAGCGCTGCGAAATGAACTTGAGGTTTCGTGCTTGAACCAGCAAAGCAGCCCCCTGGTCTCTCCCAGCTCTGCATTCCCTTGATTGAAGCTGCAAAGAAATCCCTGTATTTCAGATTTTTATGGTTTTTTAAAAGAAAAAAGGCTGCTTTGTTTTTTAGAGCGATATTTGGCATTTATTGCCATAACACCTGGGCACAGTACCCACAAAACTCACTGTATTCTCAGTAACTTTCCAAGGACCCACCTCTGGAACCCAGTGAGTAACAATGCTGTATGTTATTTTTTTCCCCCCATTACTTCCATAGGAAAAAAGTTATCGGATTTGGAGCGAGTTACCTCCCTGAAGGTGTACAATTGGTTTGCCAACAGAAGAAAGGAAATCAAGAGGCGAGCCAATATCGGTAATGTATCAGAGCGCCTGCTTTCAGGCTTTAGTACATAGGCTTGCTCGGGAGAGAGGGAAATGACGTAAGATTATATTAATGAAAACACTAGAGGTTCTGACATTCTCGGTAGAAATGTGGAGGAATTATTGAAATGAGTCTCTTACTGTTCCAGGTTGTTTTTCTAAAATATGAGTAGGGATTTAATGTATAGAATCCCATCATCGATACGGGAAAAATGGTACAGTCACAGTTTTACTGGAAGATCAATCTTAAAAACCAAAGTGTGTGTTCTGTTGGTGGAAGGATCATCATGCTTGAGCTCCTTGGGCGTCCAAAGTAAAATCTACAGTAAAACCTCGAAATATCTGCATTGGAATTGAGGGAAATGGAGCTGATTGCAGCTTCACAACCTTAGCGTGCAAAGGTTCTGCAAACCAAGTGTTTGTTCTGGTTACACCTGCTCTCCTTATTGCTTTCCAAGGGTTGCACAGTGACAAGTGGTTGGTGTCACGGACCGTTCGGTGATGGACTCGTGATGGTTCTTTTAACTTTGATCTCAGAGCGCAAAATTTAGGCGACCAAAATGCCAAGGGGTTAGAATTCAATCAAGCAGTGTTACTTTCTTAATTTGCCCGTAAAGCGGCATGCAATAGAGAGAGTGAGAAAGAGAAAAGGGAAAAGAAATGGGGAAAAATAAAGGTAAAGATGAGAAATGAGGTTGCATTTCTCACCAGTCCAGTTCCAGAAGCTCCCTGTGGTCTCCTGTCCCATGGATTCCTGCTGGTCCTCCATCGTGGTTCGGGATCCTCTGGTGGGAAGATCTTCAGCGGTGTCCATTCTGGAGTCACCTTTTATGCTTCTTCGCCCCCCTTGCTCCCATTGTTTCAGCCCAGTCTCCGCTTTGATTTCACAACCCAGGCTCATACTGCACAGGCTCGAAAGATCCACCACGCTTTCTTTTGCCAGTGCTTACGTGTCCAGCATTCAGGAGTCTTTCTCTGGTCCATTGGGTGACCTCAGGACCCTTGGCGAGCTGCTGGGCGTGCTCCTTGTCATTGGCCATTGTTTGGGGGAGCAGGTGTGGGACACGTGTAGCTGAGACTGCAGGTGAGGACACATCTGGATGGCAGCTGTTGTCCCTGGGTCGAAGGGACCCTCATAACAATCCCTTTCAGGAGGCTGGGGCTGGTTTGGCTGAAGCAGCGAAGTCCACCCAGCAGCCATTGTGAGCAGCAGCCCCTGTATTGGAGAAACCAGTGCAGCACAGTGCTGCTCCTCGGGCCTCGCTCCAAGTCATTGTCCATCTGTTCTTTCTGCCAGAGCCTCAGTTCTCTAAGTTCTTGCTGGCGATGGTCAGGCAAATACTGCTCCATCTTCAGACCGACTCTCACAGTTGGAACAAAATGATGATTTTTCTTGCTGATCAGGATAAAATCAAAACCACTTCAGAGTTCGTCCTGTGGGTTCTTAGAGTAGCTCGTCATAAGAGCTTTAGAAGCGACTCTAAACTTGTAGACCTAATGAGAACAAACAGAAGACGTTTTAATGTGAAAAAACACACATTAGTGGCCAGGACTCAACAAACTTCTTCATTCCTTGCAAAATTTACTTACTTTTAGGTGCTATGCAGGATCACGTTTGCAATACACAGATGAGCAGAGATCCATGCGTGCTTGTTCACCACTATTTTTGCACACGTCAAATGCCCTTTCGCTGCCAGCTGCTTTTTGCCATATTTGTGAATGAGGAAAATGTCTTTTTATATCGTTTAATGTGTTACTTGAGATTTAACTTGAATTGATTTTTTCTAAAAATGAAACCTAATTGTCAAAGGGTACAAAGCAAAGTTGATCTGAGGTGGGTGGGTTTACAGCTGGAGATTAAGAACCAAAGGGAGCTTTAGCTGCATGGATCCTACTGGAAGATGAACATATGTGTGTTTGTACATCTCTTAAGTGCTTTAAGAAATTTCTCCATCTATTTTCAGACACTCCCCCCCTGCCCTCAAGTCCAAACTATGTAGGAAGATCTCCAGGCATTGCCTTTGCCCCTCCAGTGCATTAGAAATTAAGCGAATTTCTAGTAGAAATTACACTAATTTCTAATAGGACTGGCTGGAAAACAAGGATTCTCACTTGCAAATAAATCTGTTAGTTGGCAGGGAAGGATGGAAAAATCTGGAAAAATGGGCTGATTCCAATGGGATGAAGTTCAACAAGGCCAAGTGCCGGGTCCTGCACTTTGGCCACAACAACCCCCTGCAGCGCTCCAGGCTGGCACAGAGTGGCTGGAGAGCAGTCAGGCAGAAAGGGACCTGGGGGGACTCATGGACAGGAAGCTCCACATGAGCCAACAGTGTGCCCAGGTGGCCAAGAAGGCCAATGGTGTCCTGTCCTGTATCCAAAGCAGCGTGGTCAGCAGGACAAGAGCAGTGATCCTTCCCCTGTACTCTGCACTGGGGAGGCCACACCTGGAGTATTGTGTTCAGTTCTGGGCCCCTCAGCTCAGGAAAGAGATTGAAGTGCTGGAGCGGGTCCAGAGAAGAGCAACAAGACTGGGGAAGGGACTTGAGCACAAGACCTATGGGGAGAGGCTGAGGGAGCTGGGCTTGTTCAGTCTGGAGCAGAGGAGGCTTAGAGGTGAGCTCAGCACTCTCTAGAACGACCTGAAGGGCAGTTCTAGCCAGGGGGGATTGGGCTCTTCTCCCAGGCAGTCAGCAATAGGACAAGGGGGCATGGGCTTCAACTCTGCCAGGGGAAATTGAGGCTGGAGATGAGAAAGCAATTCTGTGCAGAGAGAGTGGTCAGCATTGGAATGGCTGCCCAGGGAGGTGCTGGACTCACCGGCCCTGGAGGTTTTGAAACTGAGATTGGCCATGGCACTTAGTGCCATGATCTGGTCAATGGACTGGAGTTGGACCAAGGGTTGGACTGGATGAGCTCTGAGGGCTTTTCCAACCCAGGCGATTCTGTGTGTGATTCTGTGTGATTTCAGGCAAACCAGCATCTGTACACGTGTTACCTTCCCCAGTACTGGAGAGTGAAGAAGAAGAGGCTGAGAACTAACTCTGTTCTTTCAGTTATTCTAATTTCTTGGAAAAAAAAAATAGTAATTGCTTTTAATGACTCCAATGCATCAGATAAATTAGGGATCCATTTGCTTTTTTCGAAGAAGCAGCAATCCTGGAGAGCCATGGAATAGATGTACAGAGTCCGGGAGGTCATTCCAACAGTGACGACGTGGATGGCAATGACTACTCGGAACAGGTGAGCCCAAAAAGGGGGAGTTCACGCCTGAAGAGGCCTCTCGCAAATCGGATCTCTCTCGTTTTAATTTTGCTCTTGTGTAATTGTAATGGGGAAAGTGGAAGAGCACAGCTCCCCTGTTTGAATGTCTTGAGCAACCAGTATTCACCCACATGGATTTATTGTCATACAACAGGACACTTGGCAAGTACGCAATGGGGAGGAGGAGGGAAGATGTTCAGAGGGAGGCAGAGAAGCAGAGAAGGTAGAAGAAGACAGGAGGATCTGCTCCAAACAAGCAAGTTACACCATTCACACCACACGCAATGTATGAAAAACGCTAGGAGAGCCTTAACCCGCCCAGCACACCACGAATAACTTGCGCTCTCCTTAGCCCGGCACCATGTTCTAGTTATCGGTACTTGAGGAAGGACGTACGGATTTTAACCGTTCCTCCTAAAAATCAGGCACCAACGTGCTTCCCTGCAAACCCGTCCCTTCCTCTTGCACCTGGTCTTTGTTTCTGCGAGAAATGTCTCCGTTACAGCCCGTGCCGCAGCCTCTGTGAGTTGTTGATCTGGCACCAGGCGAGCGCAGCAGCGAGCCCCCGCCCCATACGTTTATACACATATTTATATATACGCAGGCCGCTGCCCTCTACCCTTTCTAATCCCTTTTGTCACCCTTGCCCAGCGCGATCCCGAGCGCCCTCCTGCAAGGTGCCGAGCGCCTTGTTTGTCTGCGGCAGCACCTTACTGGAGCGGCTCAGGATCCGTCCCTGAGACACTGACAGACAAAGGGTGACGGGTGGGGGGAATTAAATCGATTCACCAAAGTCTGACGTTTATTTGGCCCCGTACCTGTTCCATGTTGTTCTGCTACAATGTGCCACTATTTGGATTGCTTACCTATTATCTGTCTTTTTTATTATTTTTTTATTATTATTTTTGCATTTTAACTCTTGCCTATTCTCTTATTTTTCTTGGTTATTTTTAACCCTTGACAGCGACTTCTTTTTTAAATTCTCTAGCAAAAGAATACCCCTTCCCGCACTCTGAGCCCTCACCTACCCTAAAGTTGGTGACCCTTCCTTCACACACCTTCCTGACAGGTATTGCACCCCCTTCCCAATTTTCCTTCAGGTGTCAGTGTTGGCCAAACTCCCCCCAGGGCTGTGAGTGAACTTAGCGGTTCACTTTTTAATTGTGGTTTTTGACAGGAGCCGCGTCTGTGCTGCACCCAACAGGGTGGGCAGGTGGCTTTTAATTACCCCGTTTGGGAGGAGTCGGTAGGTCTCCCTCTATTAAAGGCATCGGAGAGGCCTGGATGAGTCCCTGGCACACTTGGCGCTGACCCCGTTGGTCTGGCAGGGGCATCCCCAACCCCTCTGCTTCCGATGGCCATTAAATCCCTTTTTACACGTCATCGCCAGCAGATTTGGTGCAACTCTGATCAGTATAAACTATTTCAGAATTGCTGCCGACCACAGATTAATTGTCAGTCAGACACAAGACCCGAAGCCTGAGGTGTTACATAGACTCCCACACTATGTTTTCCTTCTGTTTGTTAACCAAAATACTTTGAAAAGCGAAATAAATTCGTTATTAAATATCTTTGTTGAGAGTCCTTAAGAGTTACATTTCTCAGTAATCTCTGTGAAGCTTAATTACAGCGAAGCAGATGAAATGGCAAACTCTCCTGGTGACCATTTAACATCCCTTAGCCATTAGTTTAAAATCAAACTTCATCCAAATACTGATGAAGTGACTAAACCTCCACAAGTCAGGACTTTGTAGATCTTGCCATGGTAAAGAATACTGAGAGGGCCTTAGAGTGTGTGCACGTAACGCTATTCGCCATGCATTTGTTGTAAATGAATGTATTCCTTTACATAACCTCCAAATTTTGCCAAATCTTGGCTTTTCTGTCCCTTTCAGCATTTGCCACCTGTCATTTTAATTTAAAAACGCATAATACGCATTTTAAATGTCACAAGTTCATCGCTTAAAGGCTGTTGGAAGACTGGTAAATGTTTATCATTGCCTTTCTGTAAATTAAAAAAGAGGTGAGGTGGTGATTTGTTAACAATCAGTGCCCCCTTTTAAAGAGGGGGAAACACTGTGATTTTACCCAGTGTCCCAGAAGAATGAATTTAACAGATGGGATTAGAGATTAGATATTGCTGGTTCTCCTTCCTATCGTTCAAAACGCTATTTCTGATGTAGGCTGAGAAAGATGCGCAGCTCGCTGTAAAATTTATGGTAGAGTTGTCAGATTTTCAGGTGTGCTCTTGTATGGCCGTTCCGCACCTGTTTTGCTTGAGTCCTGTAGCAGCAATTGCTCTGTATTGCTTCCCAAGCCATCACCACAGTGCTTCTCTTACAGCTGACAGACTTTGCTCTTTATTAAATAGACAAAGAAATATAGATATATAAAATACATAGATTAAAAAGAAAATATATATAGATATATATGGCAAATAGTTCAGTGGGCTGGAGAACCTGGCAATATCTTCACCTGGATATTTGAGTTATTCCAGTCCCCTGAAATCACTGCACGTTGTCCTGAGCGGTCTAGGAGTTTATCAGCATCTTTTTCCCTATATATTCTGTTTTTTAGAGTAGCCTCTGGAAATCAGTAGTTTTGAGAGGCTTCCCAAGCCAGGCAATGTCTCTCCTTTCAGTTTTGATAGTTTCTAGTGAACTAATTTCCCCTGCACTTGTCCAACCCCCACCTTTTAAAGCCATTTGTACTTCCCATTGCTGCTTTGGAATATATTGTCATTCCCTTGCTTATCCGATCATGACAAGTCACAAACAATTGTTCTTTATTTACTCATTATTTGTGATAAACATTTAGCGTATCAACCATCAGCCATTTCTTTTCCAAACCAAAAAACCCGAGTCTGTTTGGCCTCCCATCCTAAGGAATCCACCCCACGCCTCTTCCCCCAGGCCGTTCTCTCTGCCTTTTCTATAGTGTCCTCTTTAAATGGGATGAGAAGTGTATATTCAAAACCTAAGCATAGCGTGAATCCGTGCAGTGCGTAATAATCCCTATCTTAGTTTGGTTTCCCCACCCACCTTTATAACTCAATATTTTCCTCAGAATATCCCCTCTCCGCTCAAATCCCTCTTGAGAATTTGGAACGCAGCTCCTCGGCCCGTTTCCCTTTGTCTGCACAGTGAGGGAGATCAGTCCTCTATCCATTTTGTCCATTCCTATCGATGTTTCACCTTCTCCCCCCGTAACCAATGCGCGGTTTGCTGCCCCGTGTCCATCACTTCACGCAGTAGTTTTATCGGCCGGTTCTCTGCTCCCGGAGTAACGATGCTTCTCTCTTCTCCTTTGCGTGCACAGGATGACAGCACTAGCCATAGTGACCACCAAGACCCCATTTCGCTAGCCGTGGAAATGGCAGCGGTAAACCACACCATCCTGGCACTGGCCCGGCAAGGAGCCAACGAGATCAAGACAGAGGCTCTAGACGACGACTGATACAAAGAAAGGGGAGGGTCGAAGCGAGAAGTAACTTAGTTTTAGACGTAGCACCTTAGCAGACTTTCCTCGGTCCTTAATATGTGTTCTTACAGTATAACTTTGCAGTTTCTTGTACGTCAGTTAGCTGTTAGGGTCTTGTTCTGTGAAGATGGCATGGTGCCCTCAGCCTTTGCATATACTCTCTCAGTATTAATTCCCAATCAATAATCAATCAACCAACCAACCAACCTCCCTCTCCCGGCCCCAGTGGCTAGAAAAATCTTGCTGCTCTGTCTTAGCATTCAAAGTGCTTCCAGGTATTTTAGACAGTCCTTAATTACAAGTCTTAGGCTACACTTAAAATCTTGGATACCCTTAGAGATTGTGTTTAAAAGAAAAACAAGTTTAGTCTGTACGCTTCTCCTTCTCTGAGACTGCAAGGATGCAAGCTGAGGTAGTGGCACAGGGTCGATGGACACCAGGTCGGGAGTACCAACAGAGAGTAAAAAGAACACTAGAAACCCCACTTCAGCATGGGAATAAGTGATTTCCAGCTGCAATAAGCTGTGCCTCACTGCTCGTACAGTGACTCGATCTACTTCTGGGTGCTGTGCTGGGAATGCCCGTTGGAAACACGCTCACATAGTTGGTCACATATTCACCACAGACATCCTCTGCGTGGCTTAGTGGATAAGTAACCGCCTTCTGCCTCTGGGACCGGGATTGAAGCCCAGCCTGGGATCGTGTGACAAATGAGCCGAATGTCTAATGGGCCACAGTCCACTTCTCAAAGCCGGTGCTGGCGATGCGGCACGGCTGGCAGAGCCTGCTCAGAAGAGGCCTAGACTCTTAGCCATCTGTCATTCGCAATGTCACCTTTTCAGTTCTTCCTCTTGCCTTTTCCGTCCCCGCCCTGCTCCCCCCTCCGCTTTGCCACTTTTCCAAGCGGTGTTTTCCAGGAAGGTTGTCGAGGTCGCGGAACGGGTGAGTGGATTTTTACACGTCTGTGTAACTAACGCTTACGTCCTGACTAGCCTGAAACGTTCTCGGAGGACTTTTGCATCTGACCTGTGCTAGATCACCGTCATAGCATAAATACTCTCCTATATATGGACTTTTTTCTTTGTTCAAAGGCAGGAGGATCTCTTACCTGAGAAACGGGGTGTGAATGGTTTGTGTTCTCTTTACTCTGTCCTCGTTAAGATGTGAGAAAGCTATACTGCTACGAGCAATTTAATTAATAATTGGAAGCCATACTGATAATGGATGTGGTAATATTTGTAAAGCGAACCTACTTTAAGTAGCAGAAACTAATGGAATTGTTTTCCTTGATCATATGTAGCACTTTTGTTACTTTTTTCGTAAAGATATTTATATTTGATAAGTCTTTTTTTTATCATTTGAGAATTCAAAATACCAAACAGCGAAGTTGCATTACAGAGTCACCCTGCGATCACCTTGTCATCTCGTATCTAAATGATGAACTGTGTGTGCATCTGAGAAAATTACATCTGCTGGCATTGTGTGGAAATGATCTCCTGGCATCCTGATGAAATGATACGTTGCTGCCGGTAAGAGGAAACATCTCGATGGAAGCAGCATGGGAAGCGTTAGAGACGGGCAGGACTGTGCTCCATTCAAAAATAAACATTAAAAACCTATGTAAATTTTTTCATATATAGCTACGTGAAAATTTGCATAGTGTTGCCACAACATTCCATTTTGATCTTCCTAGTTTATAGCTCGAAAAGAGGAAAAAGGCTTAGTGTGATGGGTGGGTTTCCTTTCCTCCCCTCCACTTTTAAGGTGGAGGGAATGAAGCAAAGTTGCTCTTACTCATCTTGTTCTCGTCCCTTCCTCATGCTTCGCTGTCACATAGCGTTGGGAACTCCCGAAATGCGGCTCCTCAGCAGGTTTTTAGCCAACCTAAACCCCTTAACCAGCTCATCTTCACCTGTGTTCATCTTGTGCAAATTGCTTAGGTAACTGCA
Source organism: Patagioenas fasciata (assembly GCF_037038585.1). Lineage (NCBI taxonomy): Eukaryota > Metazoa > Chordata > Aves > Columbiformes > Columbidae > Patagioenas > Patagioenas fasciata. The sequence continues at coordinate 123,536,491 of NC_092522.1, read as the reverse complement.
GAGATTTTGCGCTTTCAGAGGGCACCGAGTTGGCGTCTCTGTAACTTTGAAGATAGAGAGGTAGGGCTTGGCCTCGTCTTTCATTTATGGATTTCAGTGGGAGATTAATGTGCTTGCCTCAGATATACATCACCCAAGCAGAATGAAGCCGTCTTGTTTCAGTTTTATTGCGTTGCTGGAGTAGGCAAATTCACAAGTAGCATCAGGGCAGACTCAGGAAAGAAAGGAATTGGATCAGCCACCATTGCAGTTTTTGTCTTAATGTGTGTATGAATGTTTTGGTACTAAGGACCGAAAGGACGGGGAGAGCTTTTCTTTCTATTTTTGCACAGCAGAATGATCGAGCAAACTTTAGCCTTAGTGGAGTTTTACCTGCTTATTCATTCCGCAGTCACACACCAAGCTGACAAGCAACATCCACGATTTATAGTAAGGAGATTTTAATAATCGATGGCCTCTTTGCGTTGGGATTGCCACCACCATTTGTTCTGGCTGTTTCATTTTAAAAAGAACAGACTCAAACTGTTGGACAGCTGCAGTTTTAGAAGAAATATTGCTTACTATACCGTCTTTAAAAAAGTCATTGTCTCGAGCATCGCCTTTTTAAAGCAATAGGGAAGAATACAAATAGTACTGGAACTTCTGTATCCTGATTATAGGTTCATGCGATGCAGGATCGAAGTAACACCATTAAAACTGTGTGTCTGTACCATCTAACGTAGAATAATCTGATCTTCATTCAGGTAGCTGCCGGTCTCATCCTGCATCACTATCCCATCTGAAGGTTAAACCGTTCAAACCCCTCGTGAACAACTGGAGATGGGCAGATCCTCCTTGTCTGTAGCTTCCTGGTAAATACCAGTTTTCTGCTTCCCCACATCGTCATCTCACCAGAGAAAAGAACAAATAACTGGGGAATCAGACGCTTAGTTCCATGGTGTCAGCTTTTGGGTTGCCCCCATCTATTTTCTTTGACCGTCGAGAGGTACGAGGAAAAGAGTTAAGAGTTCAGCTGTTGTCAGGATGCTCACACAGTCTTATTTCTTTTATTCTCAAAGTTCATCATGAAGAGTTTGCAGTTGGTGAATACTTTTTGGTTTGAATTAACTAAAAAGGAGCAGAGGCTGGTGTGATGATACCAGGAGAAGTGTACGTGATCTGGAGTAAGTGCAAGAATTGGTGGAGAGCGTGTCGTGGACTTTAGGCTTTGTTCTAGGGGCTTTTTCTGCAATATTGAAGTCGCCTTTGTCTTTCTGTCTCTGGATTTTCTTGAAGATTAAGCCTCATTTTTGTAGCGTTGCAGTTCAGTTTGCAATTTGTCGTAGCCAGTCTGGAATTACCGCAGTTTGTTCTCATGTGGGTTCCCTTGAAGTGGGTCTGGTGGCCGACTAGATCCACCTTTTTGTTCTGTGAACAGAGAAGAAATTATTTAAGGTGCTCCTCTTCTGTGATGGGCACAGATTGCTTTTAACTTTGTAGCCTGAGTTCTGGCTGTTATTTTGTCGCTCATGAAGTCCTTATACTTGAGTTGTCGTCTCTTACCGTCTTCTTCAAACAACGATTTCTACCTCCACTAACGTTTTGGGGTTTGGTTTTGGATTCAATCTTTTCTTTTTCATTCCCCCGCCTGTTTCCTGAAGTATGAGATCCCAGACGTTTGCAAAAGCGTTAGGAACTGATGGAAACAAGTTGATGTAGCAATGAGCAGACGTGTTATCTGTTGATTCCCTACTTTTACGGAAACATCTTCTTAATACTCTATAGCAGTCTCTAAACATCCTTGTTGTTACAGTCACATCCCATTGTGGGATACGAACAGGTTGGTCAGCAGCGCACCCTTGCAGCAATTAAAGAAGAGCCTCCAGCAGGTCAAGGAGAGCAATTAGTCCCCTCTGTTGATTACTTTTGGGACCATGCCTGGGGTACGGCGTGAAGCGTTGGGTCCTGGGGGCCGCTGGGACCAGAGGGTTGGAGCACACGTGGCGTCGCGAGTTTGCGAGAGCTGGGATTGTTCCGACTGGCTCTGGAGGCAGCTTCTGTTCTGATTATCATCTCTCTTAATGGGCGGATTTAGAGAATATGGAGCCGGGCTCTTCTCAGAGGTGCATAGCAAAACAGTGGGGGGCATTAAAGAAAATCCCAGATGAATGTAAAGAGAAAGACTTTGATACTCAGTGGTAGAACAGTGAGCAGGAAGGCAGTGGCAACCCCATCCCTGGGGATACGCCAGACTCAACTGGACGAGGTGGGAGGTTGATTGGAGACCTCCAGAGGTCTCTTCTGACATAAATTATTCTGTACAAACCTGCTCAGGTCGAGATGTTGGTTCTGGTCTATACATGTTGACTTGTTTAAAGAAATTGTCTTGTTTTTTCCTATTCATAAACAATTATCTTTCCTATTCTCTTAGCAGAGGGGAGCTTTATTTGCAGGGTCTGGCTCCAGGCTCCAATCAAGCCATAAGTAATAAATTCCATTAGTTATTTGTTCTGTTTACACAGTTCTTTCAGGGATATTGGAATTGTTCTGTTTGTTTCCTTGCCTAACACCACACTGGTAAGTTTTCCGTGTTTCGTAACGTTTGTGCTGTTAGATCGGTCTTCACCTTCATTTGTGAGGATTTATTGTCTTGCTGCTCTGGGTGCAGGCGAAAAATTTCACGTAGGTGAGCGTATTAGAGGAAAAATTGTAGTGACTACTATGATAAACTGGAAATTGTTGGATCAGTACATCATTAATTGGTGATTCTCAGAACCTGCAAGGGTATGACTGGGAAAAAACGTCATGTTATACTTGCTTGGATCCTCCTTTGCTTCCCTAAAGTGTTTTCCTGCGGCTACTGCTAGGAAAAAACAATACAATACTTTCTGTTAGGTCTGATTTGGATGTTCTTTTGAAGAGAAATCGCAATGGTATTTGCCAAAATGGACTGGATGGGGTCAGGTAACACTCCTAAGTATTCATTTCGGCCTTTAAGAGCATGGAGATGATTTCACCAACATTTTGAGTTCCCCTGTGTGGTATAAACGTTTTCCTTCCCAATGAGATGCCGCTCGCAAAGAAGTAAAATAGAAGCAGCAGAGTAGCTGAGTCACCGACGTGTGCTGCTTGTAACTGCTTTTCATGTAACGTTTCGTTTTTCGTATAGATAAAACCAGCAGAATTAGGAGGAGGGTTTTCCAAACTCAAAACCGCTGCCCCTAACGCACTTAGTGCGGGATGTGTGGAATCTGAACTCGGATACAAAGCTGGATTCACACCTCTGTGAATGACTAAGATTCGGTGTGAGATTTTGCCCGTAGTACTGAGAGCTGTGGATGTTTATTACAAGATATTTTCCCCCGTTTATCCCTGGAATTCTGCTTATTTTAGGTGGTTTTCTTACCAGGAGGTTGATGTTCCTCCTCCCGCCCCAGCTCCATCACTGCGCCGCCTCATTCCCCAGCGTCCATCAGCCGCTTGCAACCTCATTGGAATAATTACCAGCAAATTCTAGGGGTATTTTTGTCAAAATAAACTTGGCTTTTATTTTAGACAAGGCTTCCCACCCAAGTAGCTCTTGCACTCTTTGAAGTCATTTAACTTGATAATATTCTTTTGATCAAAGTCTTAAGCTTGTAGGCAATAATCTTGAGTTTGGTGTAGCTGTTATCGCTTGGCAGGAATCTTTGTTGGTCTTGAAAACTGTGTTCTGTATCTGTGACCTAATATGTTCGTTTGAATTAGAAAGCTGAAGGTTGTGTGTGTGCGTGTTCGTGGCCGTAGTCGGGGTTGTATGGAGATCCCGGCTAATTTAACGGAGTTTTGTGGATTCGGGTGTTTTCACTGTGATTTCTTGGAAGGGAAGGTTGATGACCCGACCAAAAAGAACTTTGCAGATCCCAAGAAGGGTTGCAGAGACGTTTCAAAAGAAAACATTCCCCTTTGGGCTTTTTTTTGCAGCTGGGATGTTTACTCAGGATATTGAATCAGTTGTTGGCCAACAGGCATTTGGCAAGCAAAGCGTAACCCTAAAACCTTCATTTTAGCCTCTGTTACTGTTGTCTAATTTATGGGGTTTAATCTGTCCGACTCAAGATGTTGCACATTAATGAAAATTGAGGCATTCTGGAGGTGGCAGCTATAAATGCGAATTTAAGATACAGAAAAATTATTATTCTCCTTTGTGAGAAATGTGATAGAACGGTTTTGAGGGCTGTCTGTAAAGTGACAGCATCTTGATGTTGGTTTTTGCTCAACAAATATAAATGAAATTAAACACATGGCACCAGGGAAACAGAGATATGGGGAGAAAAATTCAAGCATCACTAGCCTTGGACTTGGGTTTTATCGCTTAAAAATAACCTAGAATTGTTTGCTCATGCTTCTTTTCACATCCATGATCATAGAATGTCATGAGCTGGAAGGACCCACCAGGATCATGGAGTCCAACTCCTGTCCATGCACAGGACACCCCCACAGGTCACCCCGTGTGTCTGAGGACACTGTCCAGTCTCTTCTTGAACACTGTCAGCTTGGGGCTGTGACACCTCCCTGGGAGCCTGTTCAGTGTCCAGCACCTCTGGGTGAAGAACCTTTTCCTCATGTCCCACTGACCCTCCCTGGCACATCTTCCTGACATTCCCTCAGGTTCTGTCGTTGATCACCAGAAAGAAGAGCTCAGCCCTGTCTCCTCCAGGCTGAACAAACCCAAGAAGGCCAGTGGTACCTGGGGTGGGTTAGAAGGGGGTGGTCAGTAGGTCAGAGAGGTTCTCCTGCCCCTCTGCTCTACCCTGGGGAGACCACACCTGGAATCTTGTGTCCAGTTGTGGCCCCTCAGTTCCAGAAGGACAGGGAACTGCTGCAGAGAGTCCAGCGCAGCCACCAAGATGCTGAAGGGAGTGGAGCATCTGCCGTGTGAGGAAAGGCTGAGGGAGCTGGGGCTCTGGAGCTGGAGAAGAGGAGACTAAGGGGGGACTCATTCATGGGGATCAATATGGAAAGGGGGAGTGTCAGGAGGATGGAGCCAGGCTCTTCTGGGTGACAACCAGTGACAGGACAAGGGGCAATGGGTGCAAACTGGAACACAGGAGGTTCCACTTAAGTCTGGGAGGAAACTTGTTGGGGGGTGAGGGTGTCAGAGCCTGGCCCAGGCTGCCCAGGGAGGTTGTGGAGTCTCCTTCTCTGCAGACATTCAAACCCGCCTGGACACCTTCCTGTGGAACCTCAGCTGGGTGTTCCTGCTCCATGGGGGGATTGCACTGGATGAGCTTTCCAGGTCCCTTCCAACCCCTGACATTCTGGGATTCTGTGAAACCCAGTGACCACATATTCCAGGATGTCCTCGACGCTTTGGTTCTCTGAAGCATTTTGGCGTGAGGATGCTGAATGCCATGAACTGTCAACCAGAATCCCCAGATCCCTCTCCATGGAGCTGCTCTCCGGCATCTCGTTCCTCAGTCTGTATGTACAGCCAGAATTGCCGCGTCCCAGCTGCAAAATCTGGCACAAAACCCCCGTAATCATTACGTACAGAGCGTGTTGGCCCATCCAGGCACTGCACTGCGCTGGGTTGGCTCAGCAGCAAACCAGAACTGGATTCAGGGATGCGCGGTCTGGAACCAGGCCTAGGATCAAAGAAAGAACAGGCAGGGACTTCTTCACTTGGTCACAGAGTGCGAGACCCTCATCATCTCCCACTTTTACACGGTGTAAGGCATGGATGGGATGGATGCTTAGCTGGTCAGTTTTGGTGACCTGCTCTGTCTGTCACCCCTCTCTACTTACGGGACACGCAAAATTCATCACCAACCTCGGCTGCCGCAGCAATAAGTCTAAACCTGGGCCTATTCTGCACACCATTGCTGCCGTTATCAGCTTCGGAGCAAACGGGGTATGAAAAAAATGCAGCCAACTTCAGTAAGGTGCAGTTGATTAAAAGAACTTGGCTGAAAGGAAAATTCACTGAAAGAGAACTGGTCTTGTTTTAAACAAAACCAGGACTGTCTCGCTCCCTTTGTGAAAATCCGGATCATACTCGAGCTTGCTGGATGAAGTAAACAATTACACTTTGCTCTTTCAAGGTACCGAAAGACGCTCTGTGACGTGCTCATGGGTGCAGTAGCCGGGCCATAGCATTGACAGCGTATGTCACAGAGATAAAGGATTTTCCGTATTGACTGTGGGGGAAAAAACATATTTCAGAATGCCTCTTTTAATCAGGCCTGTGGAAGAAAACTTAACAATGAGTTTGATTGTGGCAGTGTTGTGCTTTTCCCCAGTCTTTCCAGGAAGGTTTGGGGCGCTCTGGTCAACAGCTTCTGCAGGAGTTGAACTGAAACGGTGGAACTGGGGCGAACCGGGTGACAGACCTTTGATATTTCGGTATGTTCAGCGCGTCGTGGCGCGCTCAGCTGCCTTGGCAGGAGCCTTGCTCTGCCATTCATTCCCTGCGCCGTTAAATGGCAGCGGGTGTATTCTGATCAAAACACCCAACGCGCCTCTGCTGGATCCTTTCAAGCCGGGGTCATTGGGATGGGTGGGATAAATGGGTAAGAATATGGCACTAAAAGTGATGGCAGCTCTTCGGAATGACTGGGTGTCCTCCTGACATGTAATTAGCCGCTTTAGAAAGATGTGGATTGGCGTGGTCGTAATTAAAAGGATTTCTGTCTTTTCTGTGATTGAAAACAGAAGATCTTCCGCCCCCTAATTCTCTTTAATAGCAGTGTTATTAGTGACACTTGGAACACAGCTACTTTGGATACTTAAATAATGACCTGTTCCTAACGCTAGCTTACAACAGCAGGGACTGAAACCGAGTTTAGTTTTCTATGCAAAGCTGATTCTCTTCCTTTTATGTGTTCCCCCGCCCCACTCGTGTGTGTTACTTCTCAGTGGGTTTTAGAAACCAAACAGGCTCTTAGTTCTGTGTGACAGCGTGATTACAGGTTACCCCGGGTTCTGGTTTAGCTCTCCGTGGTTTATCTTAGAGTTACGGTGTTGAGGAGGATGCGCCGTGGTCCAGGACTCTGCCGAATCGCTCATCCTGTGGGTTTTTACCCATCGCACAGGTAGAGGGACCGGTGGCACTGGTGTCCCCCCATTCCCGAGACAGGGAATGTAATTGGGCTCTTCTGCACCATTCCAAGTTGTCGTTCATCATAGCTCAGTCTGAAAGCCTTACCAGCGGTTGTTGCCAAGTATAACATGTAACCATATGGTCCTCGAGTGTGTGCTGTCTCCTGTTGCCCTTAGCGTGGCGTAGGGTTACAAGCTAATCCACCTTTTCTTAAAAAAAATCTCAAAATAGCCCACAATGGAATGCTTGGATAGTACGACAGGAGAGGGATATATGATGGTGACCTGAAATAACATGGTAATCTTTCTCTTATACGTTGCTGGATTCTGAAAAAGCATCTGTCATAGGGCCTTTTGTGCCTTTTTATTCTGTGTTTTTGTGAGAGGTGCTGCCTGTTGACCACGTCTTGAACATTTTTGCCCTGAAGCCTCTCGATGATATTTTTCCCTAGTGCTGTTCTTCTGCTGTAGTAAATCATCAAACAGGTTCCCGGAGTTGTTTTGTATGCAAAGATGCATATGGAGACTCTTAAATCAAATTTAGAAAAGATATCAGATTCCTAACAGATTTGTGCAAGAAGTTAGGAACTTCTCTTCTTTAGGCTTTTGTTTAAATCCTCCGGTTATTTTCAGCTTCTTTGTACTGAAATACCCCTGTAAATCTTACCCAACGTCACTGTGGTTCGGAACAGACCTGTGGGTCTCAGGTATTTGAGTTCTTCCACCGGTGGCACTACACTCACTGTAGCAATTTCTTCTCGAAAATGTACATTTTAAGACATTAACTTGCTGCTGTCACTGTCACCTCAGTTCAGCTTCCTCCCCTCCCCATCCCTTCTCCTTAACTAATCCAAGTCTTCCATGTTACGGCAAGTTGGCGTATGTAGCTTAAATAACCCACCTCTCTAATTACGAGGTTGACCTCAGCCTTCTGAGATATATTTTACATCATTTGAGATTTAAAAATACGTTTCACTTACAAAGTTTATCTGTCGAATCGCTCGAGGAGGGCAAAGAGATAATGAAAGTAAATTATTAATTAATATTGCTCACCCGGTATAGCCCATTAAGAATATTAAGCATATATTCCATTCCCCAAAGCACATTTTGCTTTGGATATATATATATTTTTTGAAGTCTGCCTGCTGATAAAGGTGCTGCTATCTCTGTTTGACAGGACTGTGGTGACAGTACTGAAATACCCTTCAGGAACCAACCCAAGCCAGGAACTCAGAACAGCTAATTCACTGAGCAGGTTTTCCTATACCAGGGTGCAAAACCATTTTGTTGATGCGTGATGGCAAGTGAGTAGATCTTTTCAAGACCAAAATGCCGTAGCGTCCCCCTCACCACATTCAAGCTGTGCTTCTTTTCCATGGGTTTGATGTCATTTTGGAGTGGAAAGCAGGAGCATCTCACCCTTCTGCATCATGGATAGGTTGAGTTTAGGTGGAGCTACGCTGGATGCAGAACAGCAGAGTGGAAATTCGGTGTAGTGCTGGGGAACACCAGGTGTACTGTGCAAAATACCTAATCACTGCTTGAGAAGGATAAACATCTTGGATGCTTCATTGATGAGACAGTTGAAGCAGTTTATGAAACGCTCTGAAATCTCCATTTCTTTGTGCCAGGATGTGTTCATGGCACGCCGTATCGCATTATAAACTTCATCCTTATTGGAATTTGATACATGCTATTGTTCCGTAGTTGCCCATCAGTTTAACTTAACATTTCCATCTTGGCACACGGCTGCTCTTTGGTTTAATTCTGCGACTCTTCCTTCCTTTTAGAGCAATTTTGACTCGCAATCCTCTTTCTGCAGGTGCTTGGAGAAAATAAACGCTATTGAGATGTGAGAATAGATCCCCTCATTTGCAGTTATCAGAGTCAACATCAGTGGAGAATTTGTCCCACAATCTCAACAATACTCATTTATTGATGCTGGGATTTGTAGCAGAGCAAGAACGAAGCAGTCCTGGAGTTTCATTGTCAGTAATTTAGTTTGGTGATGTAGGCTTGAAGATTAGGTGTGTGGCTGGGAGTTAAGAGTCAATGAAGTATCCGTGGACGTAATGAAGGTATTTGTAAATGTGTTGAGAAAAAAAATACATTATTCCATATATGTTTATAAATCCATTGGATACAAATGGTGGAAGTTGTAAAGAGTCACATGGAAAAGGCAGACACTTTCCATTAGGGGATTTTGATTTTTTTTGCATTTGGAAGGGCAGGATGGTTCTGTGATTCTGTTCATCCCGTTGGATGCAGTAGATAGAACGGGGAGTTTGCATCAGGAATCGGGAGACCACTTAATATTCAGGGTCTCATTGTAGGTGATAGACTGGTCCCTTCTGGCCTTAATTGCAAAACTCTGATTCCAAAGAGGTAGATTTGTCTTTTACCCTTAGAACCTGTTCGTAGTAGTTAATGATTTCTAGAGATTTGAGTAGGAGAGGGGTTCTCTGCAGTAAGAACTTCCTTAGAAAGTCTGACTTTCCATCCGAGAACATATTGTGCCTTATGTCTCTGAACCACGTGAAGTTCCCGTTGGGTATGATAAATGTCTTTTTACACTTTGTACTCCTGCCATATCGAACAAATGTCGGTGTAATACCAGGTGGTTTCTCTGCGCTGCCGTGTTACTTATTTTTGCTCCAGTATCTCACAGATTCAGACTGTTCTGCTCGAACAGTGATTCGGACTTTCATACCGGTCAATGCTGTAGCTCTGGAACAGCTTTATATTCTGTTCAACTGTTCTTTTTGCTTCTTATTTGAAAATAAACAGCAACAAAAATTCCCTAACCGAAAGCCCAGGTCAGTCTGAATTTCTAATCCGGAATTCTTTGTTGCTTTTCATTCCATTAGACATTCAGGCACGTGAATTCCTGTTGTTAAGGGTACCTTGTGGTACTTTTTACCGCCACCCGAGAACACTCAACACAAAACTGATTCGCTGTGAGTAGAATTTGATGAGTCGTGGCCATTGCCTCAAGCAGCTGGTTTGGGCTTTGTTCGCTTGGGTTTCTTTTCAATACTTTCATCAATTGCCAAAGCGCTTCAAAAAATATCGCAGGCAGCAGAAGTCCCTTTGCTTCCATTCATGTCTCCTCTTATATCCGCACTGAGCCGTCATTTCCTTGAAGGAATTCCAGGCGAGTTTTGGGCTGAACCCTTTGCTTTCCTCTCTACTGGATTCTTCTCGGCACCCAATTTGTCACACGTTGTCTTCCCAAACTTCAGTTCTTCTCATCGAGGCAATGTCTCTTTCCTCCAAGCTCCTTCACCCCCTGCTAATCCCGTTTTCTCGTTCCGAAGTGCTCTGACCTGCACCCGTTGTTCTTACAGTCTCTAAATAAGGACTATATTTACTTTCCAGCCTATTAAAAAGCGATCCCGTGTGATGCTGAAGCTTGGATTTGGCTCAGCCTTAGGAAATCTGCCAGCCAAAAGACCTTGGGTTTTTCCAGCGTGGTTCGTTAGCAGCTCCTCCCTCCCCTCATTTCAGTTTTGACGCTTAGATTAGCAAATCAGGGAAATAGTAGCTTTGAAGTATAATCTTAGTTTTTTGATTAATACTTGGGCTGCCTTTCGAACTGGGAAGACTGATACTGGGTTCTGCAGATACTCAGCAACCTTCTAGGAAACACAGATGTATCTCCCAAGCGGCACTGCTTCGAAACAGACTAATTGGAGGTTTCTTGCACACAATTCTAGCGCTCAGGTTTATCTTTTCTCCTTCGTTCCTTTGATTTTCACCTCTCCCGCTCCTGCTAAGACTCACTCGTTGCTCTCCATGCCCTTTCAGTGCCATTTGGCTTTTCTTCCCTCTTTTTTCTCCTTGTTGTCTTTTTCCTGTACAGGCACTTTATTCCCTTCACACCTCCAAGCGGCGTATTTAAGCTTAGACGGTTTCTAACTCCTTTAATCCAAATCCAGAGCCGTTCACCTTTCCTTTATGCCTCTTAGATGGTGCTGTATCAATTACATACTTGAAGCCCAAATACACATTGTCCGCGGTGTTGTGTAAATACGAAGAACGTTGTCTGCTCCCACAATTAGCTCATAATTCAGCCAATTTACAGCAGGTTCTTTAATTGCACCCTCCGGTGTGAAATCAGGTAGTTCCAAGGTGTTGGACCACGGTTAACAGAGAGGAACAAGGCAGTGGGGTATTTTTCTTGAATCTTATTTTGTCTTGCAGCACTGGGTGTTGGAAGCCATCTTCATCGATGCGTTGGTTCTTTAGATAGTCTGCTGTTGTCTGCTTTCTTAGCTTTTGGGACAAGAAACTTGGATTTATGTGGCTTTTCTGAAGGACGTTCCCCACGTCACTTATAGAAGGGTTTGGGACCTTTTAAAGCTCATCTCATCCAACCCCGACCTCATTCACCCAGGGCTCACGATCACCTTTTGCAGCCAGAAAAGCTTGCTTTCATTATTTTTTTTCAAGTTGTTTTAGATTTGAAGATCATTAGGAAAACTCCAAGTTACTTTTCCAAATGACAAATGAGAGTGAAAGCAGAGCTTGGATTTTGGGCTTCCCATCTCTCCGTAGTTCCGATCGAATTTTCTCTTTCGGCTTGTGCGTAAATTTAAGCCTCATGGTGAGACAAGTGCTGGACTGAAACTGTTGGGTCAGGGCCCCGTTGATTCTTTCGGGAGGGACAGGTTTTCCATTTCCTCACCCGTCGCAACACAAACTCAAAACCAAAAACGCCCCTTTGGCTCTGGCCGTAGCGTTAGGAGCGTCTTTCCGCATCTCGTCAACTCCTTAATTTGCTGCTGGGCTTGTTCTGGAGGGTTACGGGCTGCACTTCTCACCCCGGTACAAACCCCGTGCGCTACTGGTTCAAACTGGGAGAGCGCCGTGTCGCTCTGGATGGCAAATCCCATACGGCAAAGCCACCTCATCGTGCCACAGACGGGCTTGTACCTTAAAAGATAATCCGGGAATAACAGGTTTAATCAGGATTTAGTTCAACAGCTGCTCTATCAAAGGGTGACAAACAAAAGTCAGCCGTGTCCACGGGGAGCGCTGTTTTCATGACAAATCGCCTTGGCTTGTCTCCCTCTTGGTCTTTATGATCTTCCCAAGGCTGCCGAAAGCCTGGGACGTGTGAAATATGTGCAGTACTTTTCTTAATTTTATATATATGTATTATTATTCTTTTCTTTGAGTCAATTTAAGAAGTGCCTAAGTGAGTAACAGGACTCCAGAGCGAGCTGGAGGAATAGGATTCGACCTCATGTTTAAGAACAGAGCACGTACGACTCCGACCGAGTCCGGAGCTTTGCAGAACCCGGCTGGACCGTAATAAATCTCCGCTCCTCCCTCTCGCCGCCCACCTCGCTGCTCGGGATCCCATCATCCCACCGCATTTCTCAGCCAAACCTTCGCCTTCTCCCATTGGGGGTGGACGGTGAAGAGCGGGGGAAGCTCTGAGCGGAATCGGGTAGGAAACCGCCTCTGGGGTTGCAAATACAAACAGCTCCGTGCATCTGGGTAAGGGCACGGCTGCCGCTCGGGATGGAAACAGCAAGTATACACATTTAATCATCCCTTTTTGGAATCGCGGAGGCAGTTTCTTCCTCTATTCTTAATTATTTCTAGGCTTATAATAGCAGCACCTGCTTGACATTCTATCAGAATAATTGTACCTGTCGGCGGGTGGTTATAATTTTGTAAACGTACGTGAGGATTTTATGTGGTTTAAAACAAATACGTATCGATGCTAGTTTAAAAAATCACATTGAAGGAGGATTTCTTCTGACCGTAGTAAAAGGAAATAACGGAACACTATTAAGATGTATTAGTACCACTTAAAGATTCAGAAAATGAAAGCGATCCATATGTAGATGGTTTATTTTTCATTAATAACAAAATGTTTTCACTCTGACAACTTAATAGCGTCTGAGTTGGGAAAGCCGAGGAAATGACTGTTGGCAGGAAAAGCTGTGAGGACGTCTGAGAGAGCAGCAAATGAGCTGGTGGGATGCTGATGGGTGTTGATTTAAGCCATGATCGAATGGGAACGTATCGCTGGGGTGCTAATGCAAATCAGGTCTTTATGGGGCCTGTGGCACACACGGACCGTTGGTTGTGCCGTCGTCCTGCTCTAGAGATGCCTTTTTAACCGTGATTTTTGATTTTCTTTCCTAAACGAAGTGATTGTCAGTAACAGTGGCTGTAAGTGGAAGGAAGGATTCATGTAGCGGTGAGTGTTGCAAACCTCAGACAGCGGAACGGTGCCAGGGGCACAAAAAACAAAGCAAAACCCCCCAAAAAACCTGTAGCGAAGCGCGGAGGAGTCATGGTTTTCATTTCCAAACTTGGCGCGTCTTGATTTTGTTCCACTGTCGCGTGGGCGACAGTCACCCGTGGTCGCTTTGTCACCCGTCCCGCCGGTCACCGAACCCCCGGCGGGTCCTGCCCCGTCCGCCGCTCCTCTCTCGGCATCTCGCGGCTCTGTCTGTCCTTCCGCGTGTCCCCACGGGGGTGACACCCGTGTCTCATCTGCTGTAGGTGTCTCACCTACCTCAGGAGCCCGTCGCGGTTTCCAGGGTCGTCCGTTCGCCGTCCGCTCCTCTCGTCCCCGCGAGCACTCGCGCACGCACACACACACACACACACACACACACACACACACACACTGGAATGTAGATTCTCCTCTTCTCCTCCCCCAGATCGCCTCTGGACCCCATCCTTGCTGTAGCCACCACCAACTCCTCTTGCAAATTGGATGCTGCTTTAAATGTGAAAACAAATGTTTCAAGAAGCTATAAAACCTGAATGAAAGCTAAAGCTGAATTTATAAAGCCTTGTTGCGTATGAGCCAAAAGTGCAAAAAGCTCTATATAATGAACTAACCTGCCACTCATATAAATATAAATATATATAAATATATTAAAATCAGACTGTTCTACAAAATTGTGTATTTGTATTTTTGTGTACGTACAATTTTCTGCTAAGCAGAAGGAGGATGTAGTATAGGATGATGTGAGAAGAGATTTTGTTTAATCATATTTCTTTGTTACTTATTTTTGTTAACATCCAGCTGCCTGTCTATGTCTTCTGTGTATGACACTGTTCCAAGGTGCAGTATCTCTCTCCCATCAAACCCCTTCCGCCCCCAAAGCGCCGGGGAACACGTCCTCATCAAACCGGGTCTCCACCTTCATTAACAAGGGCTGTTCGTTCAGCTTAACGACTATATGATAATTTTCTATCGGCGCATCGTGTCGTTGCTCCTCGTAGCCACGTCAAACACTCACAAACGGGTTGATCGCTCTTCACGCGGGGGTTCCCCGAGCACCTCGTCTGCACCATCCATGGTCTGTAGGATCGTCGCTGCCGCTCCTCAGCCTGGAATTTCAGGGGGAAAAGAAGGACTGAATGTAGAGGTTGATCAGATCTTTGTGTTGGGAAGCTGGGGAAAAAAGCCTCTAGGGCAGCGTCGCGGTGAGCGACGGGGTGAATCTCGGGCACCACCGCGTGGACGATGGAGCCGCGTTCCCCATTGCTGTGCCACCAAGGTGGGTTTTGGCTTGGGAAAGGCGGCTTGGCCATGTCCGAGGTCACGTCCCCTGTGCCACCTCGGACACGTCCTCCCACCCCAGGCGCCCCGTGCATCTCCGGTGGCTTCGTGATGGCTCGGTGCCTCATGAGAACACTTGTGGCAGCCGCACTTGGGGAGCTCCATCTTCTGGCTTGCAGCAAAGATGCTGATTTTTCAGACAATATTCTAAAATCTTCTCCAAATCAGCACGTTTATCTGCCAGCCGCCGAGCGGGTCTGCTCCATCACTTGCTGAGAGGAGAGTTTTCCCCCTCGGTGCACCGGGGAAGCGTTAATTACTCATTATAGACCAGAGAACGACCCAGGGACAGAGGGGGGTCGGAGGAGAGCGAGATAACCGGGACGTTGTGGCCAAACACCGCAAAGCGTTGGGTGCGAGGTGGCGAACGTTCTTCCCTTGGGGCGAATCGCCCCTCGATGTCCCCGTCTCCAAATCTTCCTCCTGCTGCCGAAGCGCCAACCGCCAGCCTCTTCCCTCGTGTCCTTCCGTTCCTATTTATTCCTTTTTTCCATTTAAATTCTAACACTGTTTGAATTCTGCCCCGGGGAGAGCGATACTGCATCTTTACATGTAGGGCTCATATTTATAACAATGTGTAATGACTGTAGCAAAAGTCCTTGTTTCTATTTGTGAATGGACAGAGAAACAAGTGCTCTATTGTATTGATTAAAATAGTTAAAATGAGTCCTGTATCATTGTATCTCCTATTCTGGATTAGTGCCTTTTGGACAGTAGACTGTTCTGTAATTAAAAATGTAGTATAACTGCTTTTTTGTACAGTTTTGTTTTAATAAAACTTTTTTTTAATTTGTGTTTATTTTAGTATTGTACCTATTAGAAAATAAAACCGTATAACTCCACCACGCCGCGTTGCCTCCCTGGTCCTTTCTGAGCGGAGCTGTCGGGGTGTGAAGGCCCGAGAGAGCCCTAGGATGTGAACAGGGCCTAAAATATGTCTTGAGAACTTAATAAGCATAGAAACATTAATTTAATGAGGGAGACGTAAGTATTTGTGCCTTCCCTTTTCCATCAGGAGGGTCTGGGGAGGGATGAGGGTGGTGGACGTTGCTGTTTGAAGTGGTGGCATCGCTGGAGTTTGGCCCGTGGGCTGAGGCCTTTGAGGGCGCTTTCCACTAGAAAAACCATCTTAAAAGTAGCGTTTTATCTACTTATATCAACTTATTTGCGTGCGGTTGTGTTTGCCACAACCTGCTTGGGGTAGAACGGATGAGGAGATGGTGCAATAAGCCACAAAAGTGGGATTTTTCTCCTCAAAAACCCCACAAAGGGCCCTGAGTCCCATCCCCGCTCTGAGGGGCCGCGGGGAGCGGAATATGGGCCCATTTGGGAATAAAACTGACAAGATAAGAGATAACGGGGTGTGATTTTGAGGAGGCACCGCCTGCCCCGTTGTCCCAGTCTCGCTCAGCAGCTTCAGGGGCTCCAAATGGGGAAGATTTGTGTCAAAATGGGAATGAGTTTCTGGTGGGGCTGAACAGACTCTTGGTGACTCAGGAATTGATTTATTAATTGAAATGGTGTTCTGCAAAATGGATTAAAAATCAGTTTGTGCAGGCACCAACGCGGGGGGACGGACAAGGATGGAATCGGGGATGGGGAAACTCCCTTTGGACAGAGGGGTTTGTTGGTTTGCTTTTGGGGCGGTTTTTGTGTTGTTTGGTTGGTTTGGTTTTGTTTTTACAGAAACAACCATTGGAGACGGGAGCTTTGCACAAAGCTCCATTTCCAGCCCGTTTTGGTTGGTTGGTTCTGTGTTTTGGGGGTTTTAATGGTTGGTTGGTGGTTGTCTGAAGGTTTTCTTTTCCTTTTTGCTTCAGTTTTGTTTTCTTTTAGGGGGGGTTGATTTGTTTTGGTTCTGGTTGGTTGGGTTGGTGTTTTTGTAGCGTTTTATTTCTTTGTTTAGTTTTTTTTTTGTTTGGTTGGTGTTTGCTTTGGTGGTTTGTTCTTTTTTGTTGGTGGTTTTTTTTTTGGATGGGGATTTGTTCATTTGTTTTGGTTGGTTTTGGTCTTTTTTTATATGGTGTTTATTTTTTTGGTTGGTGAGGTGGATGTGAACTGGCTGAAGGGAAGAACCAGAGAGTCGTGGTCAATGGGGCAGAGTCCAGCTGAGGCCTGGATCTAGTGGAGTGTTCAAGGGTCAGTGCTGGGGCTGGTATTATTCAATATATTCATCAATGACTTGGATGAGGGAATAGAGTGACTGTCAGCAAGTTTGCTGGTGACACCAAGCTGGGAGGAGTGGTGACACTGGAAGCTGTGCTGCCATCCAGAGACCTGGACAGGCTGGAGAGTTGGGCGGGGAAAATGTAATGAAATAGAACAAGGGCAAGTGTAGAGTCTTGAATGTGGGCAGGAACAACCCCAGGTTCCAGTGTAAGTTGGGGAATGAGCTATTAGAGAGCAGTGTAGGGGAAAGGGACCTGGGGGTCCTGGGGACAGCAGGGTGAGCATGAGCCAGCACTGGGCCCTTGTGGCCAGGAAGGCCAATGGTACCTGGGGTGGGTTAGAAGGGGGTGGTCAGTAGGTCAGAGAGGTTCTCCTGCCCCTCTGCTCTGCCCTGGGGAGACCACACCTGGAATCTTGTGTCCAGTTGTGGCCCCTCAGTTCCAGAAGGACAGGGAACTGCTGCAGAGAGTCCAGCGCAGCCACCAAGATGCTGAAGGGAGTGGAGCATCTCCCGTGTGAGGAAAGGCTGAGGGAGCTGGGGCTCTGGAGCTGGAGAAGAGGAGACTGAGGGGGGACTCATTCATGGGGATCAATATGGAAAGGGGCAGTGTCAGGAGGATGGAGCCAGGCTCTTCTGGGTGACAACCAGTGACAGGACAAGGGGCAATGGGTGCAAACTGGAACACAGGAGGTTCCACTTAGAGATGAGAAGAAACTTGTTTGGGGTGAGGGTGTCAGAGCCTGGCCCAGGCTGCCCAGGGAGGTTGTGGAGTCTCCTTCTCTGCAGACATTCAAACCCGCCTGGACACCTTCCTGTGGAACCTCAGCTGGGTGTTCCTGCTCCATGGGGGGATCGCACTGGATGAGCTTTCCAGGGCCCTTCACATCCCTGACATTCTGGGATTCTGTGATCTTTTAAAAAAACAAACAAACAAACAAATAAACAAGAAAAATTAACCAAATCAACCACTCCCCATAGAACAGTGGCCAAAGATGAGCAGAATTCTCCTTTAGCAATGAGCCCATATCGGGCACATCATCCCTTGGGTAGCGACAAAACCCCCCTTGGCAAATGTCCCTGTCCCCACCACTCTGTTGTGGCCAATGGCTTCAGGACAACGACCACGGCGTTGATTTAAAAGAAAGCAGGGGAAAAAAAATAATAAAAAAATAAGGTGTTATTTCTTTGTGGGTTTATTTTTCCTGCTCTATTTGATCGGTGCCTTTTCCGCTTTGGGTGCAGAACAGAAGGTGTTGCAACCGCCTGTGGGAAGAGCGAGGAATGAACAAAGTGAAGCGGCTTCAAAAGGCGCCGGTGCCGGCCTAAGAGTTGCGTCTCTTTCCTTTTTTTTTAGAAGATAAAACATTAAAGGAGAAAAAAAAAACAGCCGTATTTTCTGTATTTTCATGCGCTGACTGCGAGACAACGTGGATAAAAGATATCCTCTGCTGAATGGCTTTGGTGGGATTGGGGAATCAACGCGGTGATAGGTGCTTAAAAAAGGGGAAAAGGAAAATAATAACACAACAACCATCACAAAGCCAGAAATGAAACCACGCAATAGAAATCCATGGTAAAGCCTGACGGTGTGTGATGGGAAGGGGTAGTGTGGGGAAAAGGGCTGGCAAAGGGGAAGGGGAAAGGAAAGGGGAAGGAAAAGAGGGAAGGGAAGGGAAGGGAAGGGAAGGGAAGGGAAGGGAAGGGAAGGGAAGGGAAGGGAAGGGAAGGGAAGGGAAGGGAAGGGAAGGGAAGGGAAGGGAAGGGAAGGGAAGGGAAGGGAAGGGAAGGGAAGGGAAGGGAAGGGAAGGGAAGGGAAGGGAAGGGAAGGGAAGGGAAGGGAAGGGAGGGGAAGGGAAGGGAAGGGAAGGGAAGGGAAGGGAAGGGAAGGGAAGGGAAGGGAAGGGAAGGGAAGGGAAGGGAAGGGAAGGGGAATGGGGAAGGGGAATGGGGAAGGGGAATGGGGAAGGGGAAAGGGGAAGGGGAAAGGGAAAGGGAAAGAGGAAAGGGAAAGAGATAAAGAAGAGAAAGAGAAAGAGAGAAAGAGAAAGAGAGAAAGAGAAAGAAAGAGAAAGAAAAAGAAAGAAAGAAAGAGAAAAAAGAGAAATAAAGAGAAAGAGAAAGAGAAAGAGAAAGAGAAAGAGAAAGAGAAAGAGAAAGAGAAAGAGAAAGAGAAAGAGAAAGAGAAAGAGAGAGAAAGAAAGAGAAAGAGAAAGAGAAAGAGAAAGAGAAAGAGAAAGAGAAAGAGAAAGAGAAAGAAAGAAAGAGAAAGAGAAAGAGAGAAAGAAAGAGAGAGAAAGAGAAAGGACCTCGGGAGGGAGTTTCAAGGCCGTGTTGCTGCATGGGTGGGTGCATTGGGTCTCCCATTGCCCCAAAGCCATTTTGGCCTTTGGTGGGTGGGTGCACAGAGTCCCCATTGCACCCCCAGAATCACCCCCGAACCCTCAGCAAGGCAGGAAACCCCGCAGGAGCCCTGGCCCTGCATCACGTGGGGACACCAGGGGACAGTTTTGTGCCAGGTCTGGGACACAGTGTGACCTGCGGGGTGTCGTGTGCAGGGACAGGAGTTGGACTCCATGATCCTGGTGGGTCCAGCTCAGGATATTCTGTGATCCTACGATAGATTCTGTGCTTGCAGCAGGTCCTGTGGCACCACCACGGCCGCTCCTCAGCCACCAGCGAGTTCTCGGAGCTCCAAGGGACAACGTGCAGTGCGTCCCACGCGCTTCAACCCTGGTGACACAGCCGGGAGGGCAGAGGGTGACACAGAGCAGCGGCACCAAGCAACAGGGATTTCCTGGGGGCTGCAACGCCCTGGATGATGCTGCAACTTGAACAACTCGTAATTTGGATTTTAAAAAAACTTTATCAGATTTTTTTTTTTAGTTTACAGATTTGCTTCCATTATGTTAATTAGAGCCATCGATAATCTGTAAGAGACGCCTGCCCAGCCTCTCACTGCTCTGCCCGAACCCCAACAGAGTCACAGAATCCCAGAATGTCAGGGGTTGGAAGGGACCTGGAAAGCTCATCCAGTGCAATCCCCCCATGGAGCAGGAACACCCAGCTGAGGTTCCACAGGAAGGTGTCCAGGCGGGTTTGAATGTCTGCAGAGAAGGAGACTCCACAACCTCCCTGGGCAGCCTGGGCCAGGCTCTGACACCCTCACCCCAAACAAGTTTCTTCTCATCTTTCAGTGGAACCTCCTGTGTTCCAGTTTGCACCCATTGCCCCTTGCCCTGTCACTGGTTGTCACCCAGAAGAGCCTGGCTCCATCCTCCTGACACTGCCCCTTTCCATATTGATCCCCAGGAATGAGTCCCCCCTCAGTCTCCTCTTCTCCAGCTCCAGAGCCCCAGCTCCCTCAGCCTTTCCTCACACGGGAGATGCTCCACTCCCTTCAGCATCTTGGTGGCTGCGCTGGACTCTCTGCAGCAGTTCCCTGTCCTTCTGGAACTGAGGGGCCACAACTGGACACAAGATTCCAGGTGTGGTCTCCCCAGGGCAGAGCAGAGGGGCAGGAGAACCTCTCTGACCTACTGACCACCCCCTTCTAACCCACCCCAGGTACCATTGGCCTTCCTGGCCACAAGGGCCCAGTGCTGGCTCATGCTCACCCTGCTGTCCCCAGGACCTGTGACACAACCCAACCCCGGGCACCTCCAGCAGTATTAGTGTCCGGGGACCCCGGGGTGCAGTGGGACAACCCGGATGGGGCCACCTTTTCTTATTTGTTATTTGCTTTTGTCTTTCAAAACCAGCCCCAGCTTTTCATCCCTGTGCCCCGTGTCTCTGGCCCCTGCAGAAGGTCCTGCAGCACCAGGGCCACGTTTTCAGGCTGTGGGACACACGTTATCCTCATCAACAACTAAATGAACCTGCAGCTTTACCTGCAATGGGGTGACCCTGGCACTGCTGGGATCTCCTGCGGCAGCGACAGCTCCGGGAAACAGCAGCTGCTCATTGCTTTTTCAGACGGTGGTTGCACAAGCCCAGGTTCTCACGGCTCTTAATCTGGACACCCAGTTAGAAAATAAATCGCTTCTTCAGCCTTATATTCCAATTCTTGTTGCCAATTCCTAACCAGCTCGGGCAGTGCTCGCTGTCCCGCCGCCCTGGGGATGCAACCCAGCGCTGAGCCCGCTGCTGCACCCCGCTGAGCACCCCTGTGCTGGGGAGATCAGGTAACGCCGGGCTGCAAACACATTGAATAAGTGTGAGCACTCACTTCATTCTCATCCACTTCTCCACAAGGAGCAAACCCCGGTCCAGCTCCCTCCCCACTGACCGGGTCATGGATTTTTAAGCAGTTTCCCTGAAGAATTGCACCATCCCATCCCATCCCATCCCATCCCATCCCATCCCATCCCATCCCATCCCATCCCATCCCATCCCATCCCACTCTGTCCCGTTCCATCCCATCCCATCCCATCCCATCCCATCCCATCCCATCCCACTCTGTCCCGTTCCATCCCATCCCATCCCATCCCATCCCATCCCATCCCACATCCACTTTCTCCGTCCCCAAAGCATTTGCCCAGTTCAGGTTGGTTTTTAAAGCCCAAAAGAGGAGCAGAAGGAATAAAAAGCACCACAGTGATTCAGGGCACGGCTGGTGGCAACAGCCCCTTGTCCAGGCTGGAGAACACGGGGAGCACGACCAGAACCCACCTGCTTTTATTTGGTGGAATGATAGGGAATGCCAGCATTAAATCAAGCTGAGCGTTAAATCAAGCTGAGTATTAAATCAAGTTGAGCATTAATTCAAGCTTCTCCCTGGCTCAGCACCCCCTGAGGATCCCCACACCTGAAGGTAAAGCCCTTCTGGGCTCCTGCTCATCAATGGGAAGGTCCCTAAACTGCAGGTGACAAAGGCAAAAGTCGCGTTTGAACCAGATCTCAGCACCTACGAGCGGTGTTGCTCCACTGCCTCACTTCACCCACCCGATTAACGAAGCGCAGACTTCCCGGCTCTAAGGATGATGTTTATTTAAGCACAGCAGGCCGCGCTGGATGTATAATACAATATTACAGTCATAATTAAAAACTTTACAGCTCATTACAAAGTCATCTTTGGATTTTTAGCTCGTTTAAAGTACACTGATGGACACGTAACACCACGGGGCAAAGAGCCGCTCGTTATATACAGACCCACCACATTTACAGAACTCAACAGGAAGACGAGCTGGAAAAGGCTCAGGACACGGCGAGAAAAAGGGAAAAGGAACGGAGCTGAGTACGAAGATGTTTGAATTGGGGAAGGGTTTTCCCCCCAGCGGTTATTGCTCAGAGGGTGGAGAGAGCAGAACCCAAAGATGGGGAAAGTGGATGGAGGAACAAGACACTTATTGCGACCCCAGCTCAAGAGGGTTTGGTATGTGACCAACCTGCACCTTCGCTGATGATGTTTCTTGCCCAAATCCAGGCGGACGGTGCCAAATCCGGCCCGGCGGCTGCTGACCTAAGGCACTGTGAAAACGGAGCTTGTGCAAAGAACCGGCACAACAACACGAGCATCAGCACGGAAAACTCCTCACCAGCACAAACGGGTCCCCACAACACCCCAACTCGTCTCGTGCGGGTTTTCACAACCGACAGGCGGGAACGAGGATATGTGTTGGATTCTGTCCCAACCACTAGGCAGACAAAGAGGAGTTGGATCCCAACTCAACCACTGAGCAAACAAAGAGGAGTTGGATCCCAACTCAACCACTGAGCAAACAAAGAGGAGTTGGATCCCATCTCAACCACTGAGCAAAGAGGTTTTGGATGTTTGATCCCATCTCAACCACTGAGCAAACCAAGAGGTGTTGGATGTTGGATCCCA
The DNA here is from genome assembly GCF_037038585.1 of Patagioenas fasciata. Classification (NCBI taxonomy): domain Eukaryota; kingdom Metazoa; phylum Chordata; class Aves; order Columbiformes; family Columbidae; genus Patagioenas; species Patagioenas fasciata. The sequence continues at coordinate 123,513,841 of NC_092522.1, read as the reverse complement.
TTTCAACCATTGAGCAACCAAAGAGGAGTTGGATCCCATCTCAACCACTGAGCAAACCAAGAGGTGTTGGATGTTGGATCCCATTTCAACCACTGAGCAACCAAAGAGGAGTTGGATCCCATCTCAACCACTGAGCAAACCAAGAGGTGTTGGATGTTGGATCCCATTTCGACCACTGAGCAAGCAAAGAGGAGTTGGATTCCATCTCAACCACTGAGCAAACCAAGAGGTGTTGGATGTTGGATCCCATTTCGACCACTGAGCAAGCAAAGAGGAGTTGGATTCCAACTCAACCACTGAGCAAACCAAGAGGTGTTGGGTGTTGGATTCCAACTCAACCACTGAGCAAACCAAGAGATGTTGGATGTTGGATTCCATCTCAACCACTGAGCAAACCAAGATGTGTTGGATGTTGGATTCCAACTCAACCACTGAGCAAACCAAGAGGTGTTGGATGTTGGATTCCAACTCAACCACTGAGCAAACCAAGAGGTGTTGGATGTTGGATTCCAACTCAACCACTGAGCAAGCAAAGAGGAGCTGGATCCCATCTCAACCACTGAGCAAGCAAAGAGGTGTTGGATGTTGGATCCCATCCCAACCATTGCACAAACTCACTTCTTAAGGACTTGGGCAGTATTACCACAACTACGCTTTTCCTCAACTAAACTCCATCAAAGAGCCACGTCCCTTGAACCGAAAAGGTTAATATTTTGGACACAGAGATGGAAACACCTCGAGAGCTGAACGTAACGCAGGAAAAAGTTGTGGCTTGGGTTAAGAAAACCCAAAAAAGTCTCTCCGAAAAGCATCATCGTCGTGGCTGAGTGGAGCAAACACCCCGAGCTCAGGACTTGTGGAGACACCAACACATCCCCAACATCAAGTTTCCAACCCACCAACACCGTCTTCTACCCCCGTCCCCGGTGCAGAACACAGAAAGCAAAGCTCGCCTCACCAGCGACAGTTCCTGCATTAAATATCCTTCTTCTCTTGTATAAAGTGCATGAAAACCTTGGAAAATATGCATAGCTATTAACACACCAGCCTCAGCTGCTGGGCAGTTCCAGTTAAGAGCACCTCCTCCTTTATGCTGAGTGTAGAGTTTGTCTAACGTTAGTTATCAATAATAATAATTAAAAAGATATCTATGTAAGCTACTCTATGGTTTTAAACTGTTTTCTGGTTAGCTGGTGCAAAGTAACGATGGCTTTTAGAGGGATGCGCACTCACCGCACCAAAATCTTGGAAAATATCGTTAGAAGAAGCCTCGGGGGCCCAGGAACGCTGGACTGAGTGGGATGGAGTCCGAGAAGAACGTCCTCAAATTCCATTTGTTTGGCTTTCTGGAGCTTGTGTCCCATCGGGGTGACGCATTTATAGGGTGGCGTCATTTTTTGGGTGGAACTTGAGAAGAGGTTGAGTTTCCAAAGTCAAACGAGATGGTAAAACCCAAGAGAGCTCCGAGTAAAATCCCCCAGTAAACCCAGCTGGGCGCTCTGGTGACAGAGCCGCTCCGTTATCCTCATCACCCGCTGGTAATTCAAACCACACCGGTCGGATTTAACCCCTTTGCTCCCAGGATAACTCACCTGGAGGAGGCGGCGAGAATGTTCTGTTCCAACCCCACTCAATACATGTTTTTTGTAGAAGAAACCCAACCATATCGGTCATCGGAGCCTCCGACCACGCGTCCCCGATGGGCAAACACTGAAATTCGTCCCTATGCGGTGAGATGTAAGAATATGGCTGGAGGAGTTGCTAGTGGGTGGTGTTATTAGCGAACTATTAACCCAACGGCATCTGCCTGACCCCTTCGCTCCGGCGCCTTCGCTCCCGTCGCATCGGTCCCGGAGAACACGGAAAAGAGGCTTCCGAAGGATCCGCAGGTTCTTCCCTTCGTCTCTCCACCCGAACAGCAGGAAATCCTAAAGATATCCCTGAATCCAGTCCATGAAATGCTGAGACTAAAACAACCCACAGCTCGGGCAGGGGGCCTTTTCACATTAACGAACTTTCTGCAGAACAAAGTGCAATTAGGAACACGGGAAAGATGGGGTTGAGAAGATTCACAAGGCAAGTTTAAGAGGCATCGTGTTAATTAGCGACTGGAATTCATCAGCGAGACTCATCGTTTCCCAAAACAAGGTGTCGTTTTCTAGTCACATCTATAAAAACAGTCACGACTTTAAAAACCAGGATTATGCCGTCTGAATTCTCTGCTATTAAATTCCTCCCGTCGCCTTGGCTTGAATGGACAGGAGCTTCGTGCAAAGGACAAGGAGGGAAAACTGTACACTAAAAATGTCTTTTAAAAGCTGGTCTGTACATTTTATATTAAGATTCCTTTAGGAAACACTGAAACTACTCACAGAAAGCTGCAAGGACACCCAAATCCCTATGCATGCCGCATTGTAACCCAACCCACTTATTGCTGCTACAGATTAGTTTCTATTTTAATTTTATTCCTTCTGTGTAAATGATATTAATTACAGTAAATCAGCATAATTATCTCCTTCGCTAAGCATCTCTATCTCCTCTGATGACAATATATCTTTCTCTTGGACCCCTGAACCAGATGGCTAAGGCACTTGGATACCCACAGGCAGCGATTAGGTGCATATTAAAGTTTAATCATTAATTTAGCATCCGAAATATTCCCCACGTAGATCAAACACCTATTGCTCAAGCTGTCCAACGTGGTGATTAAACAAGACATAGCTCAGAATACGAAAGTCTGTGGTCTTGATTTGTTAGAAAATGCGTGTAGGTCGATATGTGCACATTTATATATAGGGGCACACAGTAATTTGCGCCATGGTGAAAAAAACCAGCGGGGGTTACCAAAAATAAAACCCAGTTTAATAAAAGCCGGCCCAAACCTCATGCTTTTAAGAGCAGGATTAGAGGTGGGGCCGAGGTTTGGGATGGAGGATCCTCCTCTCGGGGTGGCGGAGCTCGCCGTGGGTGATTGTAAAGCGCAAATGTTTCGTGTTTTAAAACAATAAATAAAAATAAATAGAGAGGGTTAATCCCATTGCGAGGCCAGCGACCCCCTGCTTGTGTAACTCCTAAAAACCCACAGGCCGGGGGGGAACATCGCGAAAATCAGAACCTACGAGAAGGTCCCGGCACTTTGGAGCAAGTGAGAGAGGGGGACCCCATTATGGTTCAATGGATTAGACAGCGAATTCACTCAACTCCCCTCTTTACTAAAAAGAAAGGGTCAAAAATACAGATTTCTCCAATTCCCTGTAAATCAGCGAGAAATCTGCTGATTTCCACAGGACAACCAAGGGCCCAGGTCACACAACAAAAGAGCTGTTGCTTTTTAAAAATAAAATGGGTTTGAGGGGTTCTTTATTTCCAAATAGTTTTATATTTGCTTCTCTACCTGCCTGGAACCATTATAAACCTGCCCTTTCACTATACGGACTTAAAATTAGAAAATAAGTTATTTTGAGGCTTCTTTTTTGTGGAAAATGCAGTCGCAGTGAGAGGAGCGTAGTGTGTAAAGTGTAGTGGAAAACAACGCCGTAGTTGGAACAACTGACGTCTCTCTTCGTTGTCTGAAAGGTGGAAGAGAGCAGAGCTCACACCGCCACCCGAAGGGTCACCATCTGTGACAGGAACCGAAGGACGTAGCCCCAGCACCACGACAAGGCCAAGAATTAACGTGTCAACCACCCAAAGCAGAGGAAAACAACAAAATAACCTTCATTAGCGTTTGCCACAAATTCAAGTTCGTGTGGTTGGTTTATCACCCTGAAGGTGGAGGAGCTGCTCCCCCGTCTCAATTCGCCCAAGATTTCCTGTTCTCGGCGTTTTTCTGGCTTTTCTCCGGTCGCGATGTGGATGCTCCATCGGGTTTGGCCATGGCGGTGAGGGACGCCAGGCTGGAGCCCGAGCCGGAGAAGCCGCTGCTCTTTCTGTTCTCGGCGGTCGCTCCTTGTAGCCGCAGCCCGGCGCTTCGCCGTCTCGCCGCTCCCGTGGCCCTTCGCACTCTGCCGGGTTTCACCAGCAACCCGTAGCCCGGGTTGCATCGGAAATATTGCTTCCCTCCGATCGAACCGTCGTTCTTACCTTAAACAAGAAGAGAAACGACAGAGAAAACGGATTTTATTCTGTGCGTATGCTGTGCTACCAGAGGGACAAAAATAACAGAATCCCAGAATGTCAGGGGTTGGAAGGGACCTGGAAAGCTCATCCAGTGCAATTCCCCCATGGAGCAGGAACACCCAGCTGAGGTTCCACAGGAAGGTGTCCAGGCGGGTTTGAATGTCTGCAGAGAAGGAGACTCCACAACCTCCCTGGGCAGCCTGGGCCAGGCTCTGACACCCTCACCCCCAACAAGTTTCTTCTCAAATTTAAGTGGCACCTCCTGTGTTCCAATTTGCACCCATTTCCCCTTGTCCTGTCACTGGTTGTCACTGAGAAGAGCCTGGCTCCATCCTCCTGACACTGCCCCTTTCCATATTGATGCCCATGAATGAGTCCCCCCTCAGTCTCCTCTTCTCCAGCTCCAGAGCCCCAGCTCCCTCAGCCTTTCCTCACACGGGAGATGCTCCACTCCCTTCAGCATCTTGGTGGCTGCGCTGGACTCTCTGCAGCAGTTCCCTGTCCTTCTGGAACTGAGGGGCCACAACTGGACACAATATTCCAGGTGTGGTCTCCCCAGGGCAGAGCAGAGGGGCAGGAGAACCTCTCTGACCTACTGACCACTCCCTTCTAACCCACCCCAGGTACCATTGGCCTTCCTGGCCACAAGGGCCCAGTGCTGGCTCATGCTCACCCTGCTGTCCCCAGGACCCCCAGCTCCCTTTCCCCTACACTGCTCTCTAATAGGTCATTCCCCAACTTACACTGGAACCTGGGGTTGTTCTTGCCCAGTTACAAGACTCTACACTTGCCCTTGTTCTATTTCATTAAAAGGTGAAGAAGAAGATGCTGAGAGGGAAAATGTTCTTTATGAACACGCTGTGAAGGGAAACACCCAGGAGGAAAGAGCACTGTTGGCACGAGAGGACAAAGCTGGGACGAGAGCAAACAAATCCCGAGATCGATACGCTTATTGATTTCAAGTCTTCCAGCTACCAGAGAGGTGGAGTCGCCTTCCCACAGAAGATTAAAAAAACAACAGTCGCTTTTGTATCTGAACTTGATAAAATCAAGAGATTAGAGGAAGCAGCAGCCTTGTGCTCCAGTGACACCAGTATAGCTCACTGCCCCACACCAGTAAAGCCACTGTATGGAGACAGTTACTCCACATGGGATTTTCCATCTTATTCTCCCTCCCCGCTTGCCATTCAGTGGAATTCTTTAATTTCACCAGAAGTGTTAAATAATCAGTTCAGCAAGAGATGCATTAACAAACCATCAGGAAGGAAGGAAAAAAAGACAATTAAAAGAGCTTCTGGGTTTCTGAGTTGATGAGAATCTGAAGTTGAGCAGAGTTACTGTTTCCATATCCACAAACTTCCCCAGAACAGAAAGAATAAATTTATGTTGATGCTGTTCAGATTGTTCTATCTGACCCTTTAGATCATTCAAAGTTGGCATGGTCATTGTTCTGGGTACCGGGACAGGGACCGCTGCCATCTTTAAAAGGAACACAAAAAGATACTTCAAATGACATAAGGACACCCCTTTTGTTTTACGGGTGTTTCCTTCTCTCTACAACCACCACCACGTTGGGTCCAATGTACCCGCACGTGGCTGAGGACTTGGACTTCTACTCCAAAGACACAAGTTCGTGACCATCTTTCCCCAGTGAAGATCCAGAGAAGCCAGTTTTGCTCCAGCAAACCAGGGACTTAATCCCGGTGGAGACAGAATGGGGGGAAATAAACATATCCAGTAACACCGGCAGTTGAGTCCTCAACAGACCAAAAACCTCGTAGCCATTCGACTCGCCGATGGATGGAGAAGCTGATGCTCAGCAGCTGTGTGCAAACAGCTTAAAATACGGGAAGGTGGCCTTCCAAAATCTAAATGGATCTGTAAATATATATATATATATATGTTGTTTTGTTGTTTTTAATAGGGCATGAATTCGGGACTGAGAATCAGCTCTACAGCTTTCAAAGGGATCAGAGCTCCAGTTTGCTTTCCAGCATGGCCAACTCCAGAGAGTTTTCTGAAACCAGACACCGTCTGGTGTAGCTGTTCTGAGCACACCCGTGTGCAGGAAGATAACTGCTCGTTCAACAGGAGCTCGGGATGCTTGGCGTGGTATTAATCCCGGTGAACAGCCCCAACCGCAGGGAAACGCGCGGCACAGACGAGCGTTGGTGACTCCCTGGGTGTCCTGATTCAGACCTGGAGTGCTGGAGCTTGGTCAAAGGTTTTCAATAAAGAGCTTTATGCATCCTTGCTAAACCAAACCCTCTTACTATCAAGGGTAGCGGTATCTACTGCTCATCTCCGGGATTTTCCGCTCGCCTTCCCGCAGTCCTGCTTGGTCTTGGAGAAAATGAGTCCCATGGGAGCGGACATGGTTTACTGCTGGACTTGACAGTGTGAGGTTCATGGTTGGACTCGATCCTAAAGGTACTTTCCAACCTAAACAATTCCACGATTCTATACAGACACAAACAAACAGCCTCTTGCAATTTTACAGCTTATTTTAAAATAGCTTGTGGGAGACGAGGTAATGCAAAGAGACTTTGCATTTATCTAGCCTGATGTTCCTAAATGTTTTAGTGGGATCTGTTGCGACAGGACAAGGGGTGATGGTTTTAAACTAAAAGAGGGGAGATGCAGACGAGATATGAGAATGAAATTGTGCTGAAGGTGGTGAGAGGTTTACACAGAATGGAAAAAAGATCACAGCAAAGCAAGATCTTTCACATTTCCCTTCTCAAAATGTACCCAGTAACGGTTAATGAAACTCCCCCATCGAAAGGCAGCGTTGAAATGAACGCTGTGCACTTTGACACGCTGTCTGCTTTACATCATATTTTACCTGAAGGTAAATCCAGTTCGACACCAACCCACGTTCCCTCCTGAAAGTCTGTGGGCCCAATGTATCTAACTGTGCCCGTCTTATTTGCACCGACGGTGACGTATTCTCCCTCTTTCAGCCACTCGGGAACTTCGTTGGCATCTTCTGAGTCGGAATTCACCTCCAGTTTGTCCTCTGCCGTGTCTGCCCCATTGTGGTTCATTCCACGGGTGCTGGACGTGCTCTTTTCTCCTTCTTGTTGCTCTTCTGTGTTTGGCCAACACGGGGGATCCGTCCCCAGCATGCTGGTGAAGGACTTCAGCTCCGACGTCTTCACTTTCTGGATTTTGAAGGGGGAGGCTGCGACGCCAGGCTGGGACAATTGATCAGGATGAACCTGTGGTTTGGGAAACCCCAGTTCTGAAGCCACAGATGATGTTTCTTTTATCCGAGTTTGTCCCGCCGGCTCCGTTGATTGTTTGGATAACGACTCCTTCTTCGGAGCGGAGGTAGAAACGGAGGTTTTTGCATCGGTGGCCACAGAGGCGTCGTTTGCCAGCTCGCTTGCAGTCACAGATGTGCAGGACTTTGATTTCGAAGCATCGCTCCCGTTCACTTCAGTGCCATCTTTAGCTTTCGCGTGAGCGCTCTGAAGGCCGAAGGCGGGTGGACTCTCTCGTTTAGTACCAAGAAAGCTTTCTGGGTGCCCTGGTGTGTCACAAGAAGCGGTTTGAGCCGCGCCGGGAGATGAGGAGTCGCTCACCGTGGGCGTTTGGCCTCCCGGCGGGGCCGCTGCGTCGCTGCCCGCTGCCAGGGCCTCGGAGAGCGTGGCCGTGGAGACGCTGTGGGAAAAGTACCCGCTGGAGGCTTCGCTCAGGGGGCTTGGAGGCCCCTCCTGGGTGTCCTGCGCTTGGGCCTCTCCTGCGAGCTGCTGCAAAGGCACTTTGGACGACTTGTCCGCACTCTTGTCCATCTCAGACGTCTGTGCCGCGCTTTCCAGCGGCCGTTCCCCTGCTTGCTCTTGGATAACCTAAAACAGAAGAGAATACGCACCGTGGCGCTTTGTTATCCAGAACATCAGGGCTAAAAGGACGCAAGGCCTCGGGGAAGCACTAAGGCCTGAGCTTATCTAAATCCCCACCTAGCGATGCGAGTTGATATGAAGTCAGCTTCACAAACCCCGTAGGATTGTCAGCTCGTTTCTTCCGTCAATAAGAAAAGTGTCGACGAAAAAGAAATACGTCCCCCAATATTTACTGGAAAATTATTTATATTACAGGAACGGCCATTTGCTGTTTGAACAGCAGGATTTATATGAAAAGTGAAACAGCCATGATCTATAAGTCTCCCGCAGTTATTTGGCTTAACTCGCGGGATTGATAAATCACGTCTCTCCAACTAAACCGTCATTTCTGTCCCCGTTTCCAAACGCCATTCCCACCTCGACGCCGCCAGCACCGCGCGCTTTCAGAGGACAAAATTAACTGCACCTTGTGAGATTAACAGCCCGTTTTAGTGATGTATTTCTTGGCTGTAAAGTTTACTAAATCTGATGGATCAATATCTTTTGCCAGCACATGTACTCTAAAAGATTAGGATGTCTCTAAATCTCTTTGGGAGGGAGGAGGTTGTTAATATGAAGGACAGATTTGTACATGTCCTGTCTTAACTCCTGGGTGTACATTTTATTCACTGTTCAAAATCTTGTGGTTTATCCCATCTAGTGGTTAAGTGTCCCAAACTACAGGATTTTCAGCTCATTCTGATATGCCTTTTCTGCCGGAAACAGAAGCGAATTGGGATTTGGTTGAATGACAGGAATTTCAGAACCAAAGTCTAGCTTGCTATTGCTAAGTGAAACGTCATACAGAAAGGGGTTTTTTTTGTAATATTCCTGTGGATTAAAGGCATATTTTTAGCTTTTCTATGGGGAGAAGGGTGTTCATGTGGACCCGCGAGCTCTGCTCTTTGGGTTTTCCCTTTAAAGCGTTCAGATAAGACAAGGAAAGTGGAGTGGGCCAAAGCTGCTTCGCTATTCATCAGACTGAAGTTGTGCTGAACTGGGGCAGATCACGGGCTCTATTTTCCCTCCCGCTTAGCAAGAGCCTGTTTTTCATGCCGATATCATGAATTGGCTTGAAATGTAGAACTGAAAATTGTATCATTGCGACCGGGACGCGCTCACCTGTTTGATCCTCGCGGCGCTGGCGTCGGTACCGGCCGACTGGACCATAATCCGTGGGACAGCCTGCAGGAACGGAACAAAAAAAGAGCATTAAATATAAAGCACATAAATAAAAACCGGAGGATTGAATATTAAATATTGTCAAGCTGGTTAAACATTCAACCTTATATTGGAAATTCTAGAATCGCAAGCAAACCTTTGTCATGAAGGGATGGCGCGTTGCTAGTCTATTGCGTTCTGATATACAGAAGGTGTGAAACATTAAATATTGAACCTTATATTGGAAATTTTGGAATCGCAAGCAAACCTTTGTCATGAGGGGATGGCGCGTTGCTATTTTATTGCGTCCTGAGATATTGAAGGTGTAAAAACCTTAACCAAGGCACCCCTGGATTTGAACCACGAGCAGCTACAGGTACAAATTCACAGCGTTAGTCAAAGACGGATGGAGGAGCAACCGGATGAACCAGATCTGATCAGTGAAATCCATCACTTCGGTCCATCTCCAAAACTCTTTCTCCATCTCCAGCATCTTAATTCAGCTTAGATTTAGCATTTCCTGCTTTAAGAAAGCCAAACCCAAGACCTGTGCATCCTCTTTTTGAAGGTGGCATCACCACGGTGAAGATGATACGTGCCCTTTGCTATCACAATATCTTATGGCAGAAGAACCAGTTCTGCCTGAAGTCCGTCGCTTGCTCCGTATTTGGGTTTTTAGGCTAAAGATTTGAAATAATCACTCTCCTAAGACTGTAACAGCAAACTGTGACACTTGACTACAAATCTTAGGCTAAGCTGCCAACTTAGGCCACCAAGTCCTGTTGGCAGAGGAGGGGAAGGGGCCACCAGGCCAATGGAGAACCGTGGAGAAGGAAGAATGAAGAATAGGAAAGAGGAGAAAAAAAGCAGAAACATCGCTCCTTATGACCATTAAATAACGTACAGATTCATACTTTGAGAGAAAGAGCTCTTAAAGTGCAAAATATCATACAATTTGGGAGGAATATGAGTAATCCCGTCCCATAAAGATACAAACATGGGAGAAAAGAACAGCGATTATCTATACAGAGATTGCCAGGCACTAAATAAAACCCACGGTTGTTCGAGGGAACAAATAAACAGACAAAAGATGGACAAAAACCCCAACAGGTTCACAAGGGATCAAAATGATCTATTTTAAAGGCATTAAAACTTTGCTTGAATAAAAGAGAGTGGGAGAGGAGGGGTTTGCGTGTCATTAAACCCACTCATTGAAAGCACAACACTGAAGTGGGGCTCAGAGGAGACTGATTTTGGGTACACAAGGCGTCCGCAGTTTGAGATCCTCCAGGGGACCCAAATCTGAACAAATCAATGAAGCTTAAAAATAAGCTCAACCCAAGAGGTTTCAGACACCTGACAGTCCAGTTTCCTTTGGAATCACGTGGGAACCTTCTCAGATCTAAGTATTAACCTGGAACTTGAGATCGAGACCAGCGGTGGCTTAAAGCAATGAGCTGTGTGAGTATCCAGGCTCGGCCTAAGTATCGTCAATATTAACTCAGACACACAAGGATAATTTGATTATCGTAACAGCCAAGTGCTTCACTTTAAGAAAGACTAGAGAGGAGATGGATTAACCTTCTTGCAAATTTTACGTTTAATAGAAGCTTATGGGAGAGTATTTGGCAGAACACTTATTCTGTACTCAACCATCTTTCAACCATGGGTTGGTCCATCTCGGGAGCGCAAAGCCAAGCTATTAAATATCACCTTTTAACAAAAAAAACCCTATCTGCAGTCACAAGGCATTAGGACTAATCCCTTGGAGAAGCCAAAGCTCTTAAATTCAAATGATCCCAGTTAAATATCTCCATGCTCCAATGCTAAAAGCAAAGCATTTCAGCATCGCGGAAAGGTTGTGTGATGGAAAAACTCTGTCCTTGCCGCTTCTACGCTACCGTTTGTGATCTGGTAGATATAGCGGGGAAATCAGCTTTTCCTTTTCTTCATTAGACCTTGTATCAGGAGGTAAAACCAGCTCCAGGCACTGTAACAAAACCTGGTCTTTTTGCCCCATTTTCTCCCAGTAAATGTGTCACCTCTGGGATGTGCTATGAGGTTGAGCATTATTAAGCACTCAAAATTGCAATAAGCATTTGAAAATATTTCTCGGCTCCTTTGATTTCCTTTTCTCGCTTTAAAACAGAGAAAAGTGTTCGGTTGGGTTTTTAATCTCTCAAAACCCTTCAGTCTCGCAGCCTGTAAATCCATGAAATCTAAAAATCCAGCTGATATCAAACAGCGAAAGAGAGGAAACCATCACACTTCAATCGCTCGTCGAGTTCTCCCACTGAAATCTCCAAACTACAATAACTTTGCCAAGGAACATTTAGAAAAACACGGAGAAAAACAAAAATGCCATTATGAGAAGTGGCGCTTGCCCAAGTTTGGTGTTGACAAGACCCAGATGGGCACAAACCCCTCAATGGGTACAAGGGAGCTAAACCAAACCATTGTTATGAAATTTCATCAAGTAACTTGGGGGTGATACTGAAAACAACGTGCTTGACTATCTGGGAAGACATTTATTGGATGAAAAAGTGATTCTGAATCGAGAGCCAAGTTCTGTTATTAAACATTTGTAGATAGCGAGGGCTAAATTAGACATATATATTTACCCCGTGGCAAAACGTGACCCTTTCACAGCGATAATTTTTGGCACAATTTCTTCAACCAAGCTGACAAGAAAATACAGAGTAAGAGAGAACATGAAAGCAATTCGCTTTAAAGAATCTTTATGGAACAAAAATTGTCTTTTTTTCCTCTGTGCAGCGAATTTCTAAGGGTTTCGCACTATTTTCTGGTCAGCGAGGGTCAGTTTGCATGGACGTTAAGGTGACCAAAAGCCACGTAGTCACTGGTGATCCGTGCAATTTGGAGAGCAATCCGCTATGTTGGTGAGCTTGAAAAGGAAAAGCAAATGTGTATTACACCCCACTCCCAGAGGCACCAATATTAGTCCTAAACGAGCTCTTTTTCATGCCATTTATTACATATATAATGGCAATGAGCTCAGAAAAACACATTTGGTGTTTCTATGTCGTTAAGCACTTTGTAAAATGCCTCTGACAATGGTGATGGATGACTTTGGTACAAAGCTGTTTGACTTGGTGTCGCTGTGTGAAAACCCTTCAACGTTACCACCCAATATGCAGAAAATGGGAAAATTCTGCAGCAAGACGTAATATTTGCTTCATTAAATGGAGATTTAAAGCAGTTTTGAGCACTCGGGATGAAACAGTTCCACAAGACATCACAGCAATGCTGTAAGGATTCAGAATCCCCCAGTACGTCACCAAAAAGTTGAATTCATTTTAAGAACGTCCCCTATTTTCAAAAGGTCCCCCTCAGCAATAGTGCTCCCTGCCCTCTTTTTAAAAGTCATTAATCATTAAAATATAACATCATCTGCATTATAAAATGAGATCTGAAAAACAGTTAAATTTTTTTTTTAATTTGTTTGCTTGGCTTTTTCGTTTGCGCTTTTTTTTCTTCTTGTTGTCCTCTTTCTCTTTCTCTTTTCTTCTTTCTTCCCCTTCTCTTCTTCTTGTCTTCCTCTTCCTTCTCTCTCTTCTCTTCTCTTCTCTTCTCTTCTCTTCTCTTCTCTTCTCTTCTCTTCTCTTCTCTTCTCTTCTCTTCTCTTCTCTTCTCTTCTCTTCTCTTCTCTTCTCTTCTCTTCTTCTCTTCCCTTCCCCTCCCTTCCCTTCTCTCTCCTCTCCTCTCCTCTCCTCTCCTCTCCTCTCCTCTCCTCTCCTCTCCTCTCCTCTCCTCTCCTCTCCTCTCCTCTCCTCTCCTCTCCTCTCCTCTCCTCTCCTCTCCTCTCCTCTCCTCTCCTCTCCTCTCCTCTCCTCTCCTCTCCTCTCCTCTCCTCTATTCCATGTCAAACTCCACCTGCTCCAGATGTGGCTTCTGAGCAGGATCTAATGCTTGCTCAAGAAGACTAGAAGAAGCTACTGTCTTTAAAAAAAAACAGATTAAATACAGAATCTCATTATAAATAATATCTCCTTTAATTGAGAGTTTATTTATAAAGGAATAGACCCCTATAGTGTAAGTCTGGAAGACCACCAGCCCTGGAGGTGTTTAAAGACAGACAGAGACATGGGTTAGTGCCAGAGATAACTTATGGTTGGACTTGATGATCCTGAAGGTCTTCCCCAACCAAAATGATTCTGTGATAAATCTAGAACAGATCTCACTTGTTATAGTTTGTGGCAGTCTGTTCCGTCTATGCTTCGTTAACTATCCAGCTTATCCGTTGTCGTCATCTTCATTTGTCGGGGGCTCTGGAGGCACATCACCTGCTAACTTAGACCTTTCCTCAGCCATTGACATGCAGACAAATATTTTAAAGGCCATCTTTTTCAAAACAAACCCTTAAAATCCCCAAGCAACTATGTTTTTGTGGTTGGATCCAGACATTCTGCTCCGTTGTTTGCTACAACTAAACTCGCTGCTATAAGAATGCCCCGGGGCTAAAGGAAGTTATTTTGTCCTTGTAGAAGTACGGTGAAATATTAAATAAATAAACAGACGTAAAATAAATCAACCAACAAGTAGATATTTTTAAAAGTAACTTAGACCCTGCTCAAATAAAAATAAGGTGGATTTTAAATATTTTTAGTTTCATTGTGGTTTTATTCTCGGCAAAATGAGCAAATTTTCATCTCGAATCTTTAATTTAATAATCACAGAATCCCAGAATGTCAGGAGTTGGAAGGGACCTGTAAAGCTCATCCAGTGCAATCCCCCCATGGAGCAGGAACACCCAGCTGAGGTTCCACAGGAAGGTGTCCAGGCGGGTTTGAATGTCTGCAGAGAAGGAGACTCCACAACCTCCCTGGGCAGCCTGGGCCAGGCTCTGACACCCTCACCCCAAACAAGTTTCTTCTCCTCTTTCAGTGGAACCTCCTGTGTTCCAGTTTGCACCCATTGCCCCTTGTCCTGTCACTGGTTGTCACCCAGAAGAGCCTGGCTCCATCCTCCTGACACTGCCCCTTTCCATATTGATCCCCAGGAATGAGTCCCCCCTCAGTCTCCTCTTCTCCAGCTCCAGAGCCCCAGCTCCCTCAGCCTTTCCTCACACGGGAGATGCTCCACTCCCTTCAGCATCTTGGTGGCTGCGCTGGACTCTCTGCAGCAGTTCCCTGTCCTTCTGGAGCTGAGGGGCCACAACTGGACACAAGATTCCAGGTGTGGTCTCCCCAGGGCAGAGCAGAGGGGCAGGAGAACCTCTCTGACCTACTGACCACCCCCTTCTAACCCACCCCAGGTCCCATTGGCCTTCCTGGCCACAAGGGCCCAGTGCTGGCTCATGCTCACCCTGCTGTCCCCAGGACCCCCAGGTCCCTTTCCCCTACACTGCTCTCTAATAGCTCATTCCCCAACTTACACTGGAACCTGGGGTTGTTCCTGCCCACATTCAAGACTCTACACTTGCCCTTGTTCTATTTCATTACATTTTTCCTGCCCAGCTCTCCAGCCTGTCCAGGTCTCTGATGGCAGCACAGCTTCCAGTGTCACCACTCCTCCCAGCTTGGTGTCACCAGCACACTTGCTGACAGTCACTCTATTCCCTCATCCAAGTCATCGATGAATATATTGAATAATACCGGCCCCAGCACTGACCCTTGAACACTCCACTAGATCCAGGCCTCAACTGGACTCTGCCTCAATGACCATGACTCTCTGGATTCTTCCCTTAAGCCAGGTTTTGCTTACAACAGCCTCGGTGTTGAGACTGGAATCCTATAAACCTACTCATCCATGAAATTTAGAGCATTAAAATTACGACATTGTCTTTCTTAAAAGGTATCAGGCAAATAGATGCTCTTTACAATTCAGTGACAATTTCACAATGTCTTGACTCAGAACTGAACCGATGAGAGCTGAGCTGAGCTTACAAACCAGGCCCAGCTTCCTGCCTCTGGTTTAACCACCCATTCCTATTCCATCCCACAAGGCTGCTCAAGATCAGCATTGTATTATTGGTCTTGAATTCAGTTTTTAAACAACAAAGACATCTATTTTAAGAGATTTTAATTTATGTTGTGGATTACTTAGGAGACTCAAGCAATCAGATAATGAATGCAAACGTTTTTAATAGGATCGGATGCTATATCTGCTTTGTTTTTAAATAATAAAAGCGAATATATGAACAGGAGCAGGTGAAGATTCAATGCAGTTGCACTGGAGAGCAACCCAAGTCTTCCCGTGATCACTGGACCTATGTAATAAAATGAAAGCTTAAAATTATTTGCTACTTTTAGTTTTGTAATAGAACGAGTTAATTGGATTACAAATGCACCTCAGTGATTGGAGAGGTTTATAGATAATCCTCACAGCTCTGTCAGTAGAGGAATTTGGATTCTTCACTCCTGTTAGTGATCACAATGCACAGAAGAGCGGAAATTGAAGGAATTGTTAGAGAATTAGCTACAGCACAGGAAATACAGACTTTTGTTGTGAGACGGGCTTTAAGATCATGACTAGCATGTCTCCTGATCTGACTTGTGGCTTATTTATATTTGTATATTTATATATGGGGTGGGTGATGGGGCTGCTGGGGAGTCAGTGTTTGACAACCAGTTTTTACAGCAACTTCTACAGCAACTTCTACACCTTTTACACCAACTTCTACACCTTTTATACCAACTTCTACACCTTTTACACCAACTTCTACATCTTTTACACCAACTTCTACACCTTTTACACCAACTTTTACACCAGCTTCTACACCAGCTTTTACACCTTCTACACCAACTTTTACACCTTTTACACCAACTCCTACACCAACTTTTACACCTTCTACACCAACTTTTACACCTTTTACACCAACTTCTACACCAACTTCTACGCCAGCTTTTACACCAACTTTTACATCAGCTTTTACACCTTTTACACCAACTTTTACAGCAACTTATACACCAGCTTCTACACCTTTTACACCAAATTTACACCAACTTGCACACCTTTTACACTACAGAAACTACAGAACGATGCATCTGGGTTCTGTGGAAGAATAAAACTTCGATAAACAGTGACAGGGGACATAAATGAACGTGCGAGGTGAGAGAATTTGACCCCTAACTGGGAACTGATGGATTTCTGTTACCATAAAGAGCAAATTGGGAGGAACGAATGACTAAAGGAATGCTTTACAGACAAAATGTAAAGATCTCAATCATCCTTTCCCGGCTGAAAGCAAATGAGTGGATAAGTAATAAGATTTTGCACACAAATATCAAAAAGTGGATCAGTTTGTTATTTTCTCCTGGTTCATCAAACAACTGAAGTGAAGGAGAATTTCCAAAATGCTTCTCAAGCTCCCTTTTCAGTGCATATCCGCTCCATTATTTAAGAGTGTTTAATTATCTAATGTCATTAAAACCTCTTCTGGCAAAATGCTGGTGAAGTCTTGAACTAGATGGCCATCTAATACTAGATGTATTACATCTCCAATATGTTAAATTATAGTTAATGGCTGTACATCTCTGCAGAAAAAGCACTGGATTGGTTTTGTTGTAAGTGGCGTCTTACGGCCAGGTTGATTTTAGTGCTTCTGAGCATCATTTCCAATACAGTACTTAACCTTTTCACTCATTTATAACTGAAGTTCATCATGACCGAGCAGCTCGTTACCCAATTGCTGCTCCCTGTGAGTAAACAGAAGATGGAGTTCTGATCCCTCATGCTGAAATTAGCACCTTTTAATTTCAATCGCATGCCGTTGTTAGCCTAGCATCAACTTTAAAGTAAGGGAGCACATATAGGAATTATAATTCCCAACGTTGGTTTTGTTTCATTGCCTGAGTTTCATCAATACAAACCCATCCCGGTCAAGGTGGTGGCAGCCGAACAAAACCGCCGTCTTTGACCTTCTGCTGCAAGTTTAGCGACTAATCTGGAGAATAATGAACCGCAATTAATGAAATCTGCTCTCGTATTCAAGTGCGCTCCTCAGACGGCACATAAAATAATTGAAAGAACTTCCTGCTCTCTAATTAGTTAGATTGAATTAATTTGGCATAATAGGATTCTTTACGTAACTAGCAGAGCGGCTTCCGATGAAGCTGTTTATGTCCCTAAAAGATTGGTTTCTGATGAAGCTGTTTATGTACTTTTAAGTTAGAAAGTGCCTATTTTATCCATTATCTGATGCCTTTAAATTAATTGCCAGTGGTCTGTAAGTAAAATAAGCCAAAATTTAAGCCTTTTTGGATCGCTGGAATTGCTTTTAATTTCCCTACTCTATTCATTACAAAGCTTAGCACCACGGCGTGCAAGATTTAAAGCCTGGTCCAATCTTAGTGCTGATGGGGAGAAGTTTAAAATACTTGTGTAAAATCTGCAGGTGGATGGAGAATCAGAGTTTAATCTGTCTGTGCTTCATTATATCATGTACCTGCTCTTTTCTATTAATGTGCTGAGGCTTTCGTGGTGCGTGCTGAGCAGAATTCCTGTTCTTTACCTTATGACCCTGGTGATCTGCAGGAACCACCGTGTAATTACATTTTAGGGCATCGCCGGGTACTCACATTAAAAAACACACATATTAAATTTCATTTGCTGCTTTTTTTGACATTGCTGTGGCAGAAGCATTTTCCTCAGACCCATGTGCGTTTGGCAAGTGGATTTCTTTTCACCTTCATACCAAAGAACCTCGTTGGATGCTCAAATCTTTGTTAGCACGTGGCTTAAATGAGAGATCTTGAGTCACAGTTATGTTAACAAAATGATAAACTATTGGAGTGCAATTCAGGTTTGTTTTGTGGTATAGAAATACAGACACATGGAGAGGGCAGAGCTCAGGCTTTTCTCTTTCACCTCTCGGTGCAGACATAAAAATTAATCTTAAAAAATAATGAAACGCTGTTAATTATAAGCTATCTAAGCAGACAAAAGCCTTTTTCTGACGGGGCGTTAAAACCCAGCAGTTTTGTGGGATTTGGTGTGGGGTTTAATTGCTAGAATGGTCATTCTTTAATCAAATGGAAATAACATGGCCTTGGAAGAACCTTCTTGAAAATCTCGAAGGCTTTTCTCAGAGTTTCACATAAAAATCGTTTGGATGCTCCAATCAGCGCTGCTCAACAGATCCTGTGTGGCTGAGCTCATACGGGTCCAGTTCTTGTGACTGAGCTGATGGTGTTTTGATTTCTTTCTGAGTTCTGTTTCCTCTGTCACCCTCATACAAGCAGTTTTTAATGAGAACGAGTACGGAAAACTGGCTTTTAAAGTTCTTAGAGCAAACCATGGAAATGTCTTGATGAACTAACCTGAAAATGGTTCCGAGTTCCCCTTTTAATCTGCCCGGACCCAGGACTGAAGTCATTTAACTGCGTACAAAATGGTATGGGTAATTTTCATAAAGTATATTAGAAATGTGGGAGTTGGAAGTATTATTACGGGCTGGAATGTGCCACATATGGAAGGTGGAATAAGAGGGGTTTGTTTGGGTTAATATTTAAATGCAGTTTGGGTTAATATTTAAATGCACAGTGTCAAAAGAGGAGAAGGAGAGAAAGAAGAGGGAAGGGAAAGGAAGAAAAGAAGAAGAAGAGAAAAGAGGAGGGGGGAGGGGAGGGGAGGGGAGGGGAGGGGAGGGGAGGGGAGGGGAGGGGAGGAGAGGAGAGGGGACGGAGGGGAGGGGAGGGGAGGGGAGGGGAGGGGAGGGGAGGGGAGGGGAGGGGAGGGGAGGGGAGGGGAGGGGAGGGGAGGGGAAGGGAGGGGAGGGGAGGGGAGGGGAAGGGAGGGGAGGGGAGGGGAGGGGAGGGGAGGCGAGGGGAGGGGAGGGGAGGGGAAGGGAGGGGAGGGGGGAGGAGAGGAGAGGGGAGAGGGGAGGGGAGGAGAGGGGAGAGGGGAGGGGAGGGGAGGGGAGGGGAGGGGAGGGGAGGGGAGGGGAGAGGGGAGGGGAGGGGAGGGGAGGGGAGGGGAGGGGAGGGGAGGGGAGGGGAGGGGAGGGGAGGGGAGGGGAGGGGAGGGGAGGGGAGGGGAGGGGAGGGGGGAGGGGAGGGGCGGGGCGGGGCGAGGAGAGGAGAGGAGAGGAGAGGAGAGGAGAGGAGAGGAGAGGAGAGGAGAGGAGAGGAGAGGAGAGGAGAGGAGAGGAGAAGCAACTCTCCAAAGCACAGAGCAGAAGATGGTAAAAGGTGCCACAAGGAGCGGGGGAGAACGGCGTAGGAAATAACCAATTAAAAATAGAACTACATTTTCCACTTGGCGATATGCAAACAACATTAAGTGCACGTCATAAATATTGTCGCTGCAAGGGGTATCACCATCGATCACGCTGGGAGTGCACTCGGAACCTCTAAAAAGCCAAGTGAGTATCAATAAGTTTGAACAGCTCCGCTATCTCGGACAGAACGGAGGGGAAATGCATTGTGAGGCTTTACCACGACTAAAAGCTTGGTTTGCTTGGCATCAACATATAAAATAGCACTCACCAGTATTACTGCATAGCCTGTTGGGGTTAATTTTTTACCTGATGTGCAAGAGGAGAGGTCTGCCTGCCCTTCTTCTCATCTCGGACAGGAAAAAGAGACTTGAGCAGCTTTGGCATCTGAGGCACGAAGGACTTGACGGGGTTCAAGTAGGAAGCAGCAAGGCTACCAATACCTGTTGGAAAAATGGATAAAACAAGGTTAGTTATGCTTTGGAAAGAACCAGAAACAAACAGAAAAACTCCAACAAACAAACAAATGCAAACAAAATACAACAAGCCCCCAAACTAAAAATGCCATACAACCAAAACCCAACCCATTCTATTATAAACCAACCCAAATATATTACAAAACTACTAGCATTTCAGCCTAAGACGGCATCTTGCAGTGGTCAAAGCGTTAGCCAAGGAAAAGCACTGAATGTTTGCTCCTCCGTCGAAAGGGACACATGGATTTGGGTGGATCTGAATGTGTGGCCCCAGGACACGGCATTTTTTTCATCGCATGGTATGAAAAAGCTTCTCATTTGCAATGGGCAACATAAAACGCTTTGTAACTTGCAGAAGCAGGAAGAAAAGCAGCAAAATTGAGAAAGTATGCCCACACAGTACACATTTTTAACAACAATCACAGAACTTACTAGAAATAAAAGATGGGAAGATGCAAGTAAGGAAAAAGAAGAAAGTTAGGGGCATTCAACTCTCCTTCATCAGACTGGCATTTTTAATACACCAACCCCCCTTGAGAAAACCTAGTTAGACATACAAAACATCACTACTATAGATCTTGGCATTCTCGGTTACACATTAGGCAAATCAGCTGCAAAATCATGCATCCGATTCAAGAGCTGCTTATTTTCTGCCACATTCGTAGCGTTGCTGCCTTTGCTGGTTTTACTCACAGAACAAATGGCGCTTTCTGAGCCCGCTAACTTCAGACATTGAGATAATCCTGGGATCAGACTGGATCTTCGGACAACTTAAACCACGTGGGATTAACGGAACCAGTAGCAGAGATAGAAAAAGTGAGACCTGGACAGGCTGGAGAGTCGGGCAGGGAAAAATGTAATGAAATAGAACAAGGGCAAGTGTAGAGTCTTGAATGTGGGCAGGAACAACCCCAGGTTCCAGTGTAAGTTGGGGAATGAGCTATTAGAGAGCAGTGTAGGGGAAAGGGAGCTGGGGGTCCTGGGGACAGCAGGGTGAGCATGGAAAAAGGGTTTAGTTCAGATACTCTCAGGATATACTTGGGGAACGTGTATATATATATATGTACATACATATATATATATATATATAACATATACAGACATAGCACCCTGAGAATGGCCAGTCTCATCTGATCTTGGAAGCTAAGCAGGGTCGGGCCTGGTCAGTACTTGGATGGGAGACCATCCGGGAATAGCGGGTGCTGTGGGCTGAGCCAGCGCGGGGCCCTTGTGGCCAGGAAGGCCAATGGTACCTGGGGTGGATCAGAAGGGGGTGGTCAGTAGGTCAGAGAGGTTCTCCTGCCCCTCTGCTCTGCCCTGGGGAGACCACACCTGGAATCTTGTGTGCAGCTGTGGCCCCTCAGTTCCAGAAGGGCAGGGAACTGCTGCAGAGAGTCCAGCGCAGCCACCAAGATGCTGAAGGGAGTGGAGCATCTCCCGTGTGAGGAAAGGCTGAGGGAGCTGGGGCTCTGGAGCTAGAGAAGAGGAGACTGAGGGCGGACTCATTCATGGGGATCAATATGGAAAGGGGCAGTGTCAGGAGGATGGAGCCAGGCTCTTCTTGGTGACAACCAGTGATAGGACAAGGGGCAATGGGGAGAAACCGGAACACAGGGGGTTCCACTTAAATATGAGAAGAAACTTCTTCTCAGTGAGGGTGTCAGAGCCTGGCCCAGGCTGCCCAGGGAGGTTGTGGAGTCTCCTTCTCTGCAGACATTCAAACCCGCCTGGACACCTTCCTGTGGAACCTCAGCTGGGTGTTCCTGCTCCATGGGGGGATTGCACTGGATGAGCTTTCCAGGTCCCTTCCAACCCCTGGGATTCTGTGTGATTCTGTGAAAAGGCGAGTTGGAATATTCTAGAGTGTGGCTTTGCCACAACTGCTCAACATCCTCATAGAGGGAACTGCATGAACATCACTCTGGAGAATAAATTTTTCTGTGTCTCCCAAAGCAGCTCAGCTTTACCTGACACGCAGGAGTTGGACAACTTGAGTTCAGTTTTAGGAAAGCTGTTCCAGCTTTAGCAAAGGCCTTACCTGGATCAGGGGAGCGGTTTTGCTGCCCGGAGCCCGGTAGAGAGGTACGAGATGGGCTGATTCTACTGGAATTTGTGGCACCTTGGGATACATCTTGCTGACTCTCCCATCGGCCCTAGGGCAATAAAACGAGTTGTATTAGGGGGAATACAGCATTTACATACCCTGCCAGCCCCTCCGCAAAGATCAGAATGCACAGACCGTTCCCCAGAGCCGCTTTGAGCTGAAACACCCAGTCCTGCAAAGTTAAGCACCCTCAGCTCCCATCAGCATCAAGGCACAGAAAAAACTCTGCATATAGACATTAAAACTCTATTAGTTCACCCAGTTGTGCAGCCGTGTTGTGGAAGTTGAGTACATTACAACCAGTCTACCCCAAATTCCTAAATCTGCTCCAGAAGGATCAGGAGTAAAGGCTGAGAGTGTCAGAGAGAAGCAGGGAGGACACACAGAGCTCTGAACAAGAGAAGAAATTCAATCCTAATGGCTGGACATTAATACCTGGGGTCAGAGAACGAGGCAATGGATGAGCTGGTCAGACTGAGAAGAAACAATGGTGGCAATGTGACTTTGGAACAGCCTGAGAAAGAGGTGGATGGAACACAAGACAACGAGCTGCAGATGCCAGCAGCCAAGAACAAGACTACGACAAGAGGAGACTGAGGGGGGACTCATTCATTGGGATCAATATGGAAAGGGGCAGTGTCAGGAGGATGGAGCCAGGCTCTTCTAGGTGACAATGATAGGACAAGGGGTTTAAGCTGGAACATACGAGGTTCCACTTAAACTTGAGAAGAAACTTCTTCTCAGTGAGGGTGTCAGAGCCTGGCCCAGGCTGCCCAGGGGGGTTGTGGAGTCTCCTTCTCTGCAGACATTCAAACCCGCCTGGACACCTTCCTGTGGAACCTCAGCTGGGTGTTCCTGCTCCATGGGGGGATTGCACTGGATGAGCTTTCCAGGTCCCTTCCAATCCCTAGCATTCTATGATTCTATGACTCTAACCTCGCAAAGTTTCACCTTTCCAGAAACAGAGGTTGCAAAGAGAGGATGGGGCAGCCAAACCCATAGGAATCCAAGTCTAATCGCACTTTGGTTAGTTACGCTCTGCTTGGTACAATATCCTTACTTGTCTGGATTATATTGTATCTGAATCTTGCTTGTCCTTTCAAAAGACACAACAAAAAGAGAAATACTTGAATGATGAGATGGTACAGCAAACATAGTAGAAAGGAGTCACAAGGCATGGACAGACCTGCTGCATCCCAGAGCACAAGTTTTCCGTATCTTTTCCTGGGGGAAGAGGGGGACATGTGCCTTTTCCAGAAGATTCACAGTGTGGGACGCAAGGAGATAATGTGACCTTGAGCAGAAAACGACAGGCAGCTAAACTAATCTTAACTGTAACTTCAAGTCGTGAATGTTTCACAAATCATAAATAAGCCAGGATAGGAAGACTAGATTTCTCCAATGGGTTGAAGGTCAGCCCAGGGCAAAAATCGTTTCCAGGCAGATCTATAAGTCGGTCCCATTGAAGCTCTCCTGCTTTGAATAGCAAGTAACTCGTGCTTTCGCAGAGCAGCACCGTGTTCAGACCTCTCCCAGCTAACATCTATACATTAGATGTAAAGACCACAGGCACCGTTTCTGTGAAGCAACGTTTGGGACACCTGACGACTAATGATATCTGAGTTGAGCGGGGCCCATCGGCCTGAACATCAGAACTGCTGTAACCAGGCTGGGACTAGCGGTAACACCCAGGCTTTGTTCAGTCTTGTATTCTTGAGGACGTTGGTGTTTGAGCCCTTCTTGCAAGCTCCCTGCTATCCGTGCGGATGATCTACATGTTCTACCCACACCTTAAGCCTCCGATTTAAACATTATCTTTGACCTGCAACTTATTTATTTCTTACACACATCAAAAAGTCTGGAAAATCCCTGCCACAAAATGCTCATCTTTCCTATCCCAATGCCCAGAAACTCTTGCGCAGGCTTTCGCCATCTTGTGTTTCAACTACTGCGGGTTATTCCAGGTGGTCTTATCCCATGCGGTCCTGTCCCGCTTATATCCATTCAAAATACCGCTTCATGGACTGATTTCTTATCCCGCTGCTGGGATTATTTCATGTTCTGCAGCAGACAAAGCCAGCATGGAAACAGCCAACAACTTCAGACTATGCTCAAACCATCTCTGGGATGTAAAATGTTCCCTGCAGTCTCCTCCGCCTCCCACCGATGGATTTAGTTCGCAGGAAAAGAGCCAAACATGAGAAGAGACTTTATCCAGATGGGGAAAATATCTCAAGGTAATTCAGTGTTTTTTTGGATGCACGACTGTAGCCATAAGACTCAAAGAGATATTGAAATACTGTTTGGTTTTGGTGCCTTCTGGTCCGCAATCAATTCCGTAGGTGTTGGCATTAAGAAAAAGAACCATGGAAGAGTGCAAACCACTTCAAGGCTTTTTTTTTACAAATGAAGTTTGATGAGTGTTACTTTCAGATCACAGCATAACGATCCACTTACTAATGCCAAGCAGACAGAGGTGACGTCTTAATCATCTTCTACCTATAGGCCAAGCCTAAGTGCTCCTGGAGACCAAGAGACAGAAGAAACAGAAGGACTTACAGGAAAGTTTTCCAGTTAATATAACACTGATTTAAGGCAGATAAGGAGCAACTCAATAATTTTCTGAATCCCTTTGTGGAGTCAGAACCGCCCTTCATCAACTGCTCCAAAATAAACCATTTCAGCCGTGTGTCTTACTTCCTAGATCTGATAAGATTTAGTGCCTTTTTCCTTAGGAAAATGTTTTTATCTTAGGATCTTCAGGTAATTTTGCGTCAGCCTTAATATTATGGATGACGACGTTTTCCGAATAATTTTAATTTAATGTTCTATGCTTTGTGAGGTTAAATAAAATGCAGGTCCCAAGAATAGGAATATGCGCTTGAGAATAGGATTTGTCTGGCCATATACTTGGGTTTTTAAATAACGCTCGCTTTGGAGGGAGAGGAAAAATCATCATTTTAGACTGAGATGACAGCAAACCATTAAAAGTAGGTAATTCAGGACAACAGGTGGAGAAACAGTCACAAAATAAACTACTGAAGGCAACTGAAAGGGTCAACGGCCACGCGAAGAACCTGCGGACAAAAGGCAGCTCACCAATGATTGATTTTACTAAGCTGAAAGGTAACCCATCTCAATCTCACAATAATAATAATAATACAAAGAATTATTAACTATATTAACTTGATGAAGCCCCCAAGTTTCACATCGCATGTTATATAGCGCTCTCGCGTGATTGCTTTGTGCGTTCGCTAACTGAAACACTTCAAGTCTAAGCAACGGGGATTATTTAAGCGCTGTGAATCTTTCTTCTATCAAGAAGGGTGGCGAGAGAAAGGAAAGAAGCTTGTAAATCATCTGCCCAGAAAAGCCATCATTTCATTAATATATTTGGTCTCTGCCAAGTGACCAAACAGAGGTCAAGTGACTCAACTCAACAAATCACAAATAGCCACTGGAAGAACGCACGTCCCCTGATGTATTTTAACAGAGCCGTTTGGAACGTGGTTTATTTTTATAATACCTTCTTCTTCCCTTCTTTCACACACAAAAAACACCAGGGAATTTATTTCATCAGCACCAACATGCATGAAAACTTTGGAGCAAATAGGGGCGATCGCTACCTAAGTCATCTATAGGTTTTACCTGACAATAATTCTTCTCCTGGAGTTGACAGACCATTAAAATGCTGCCACTGGGTAAGAGAAATGAAGAGTGCTTGTGTTTCATTATTTTCGCGGTTCGGAAAAGGCTTGGGAAAAGGTGACCACGTAGCACTTAAATATAAGCGTACGGCTGGGGCAAAAGGCACTTGTTCTCATGAACGGTGAGATTATTCAAAGTGCTCTACGCGGCACCAATCTGGTGGAAAAACCTCTGGTTCGCAGTGAAACCTCAAGGTTCAACGGCACAATCTTGTCTCATTTGGCTTTTGGATACGCGGCTTTTGAGCTACAAGGTTCTGGGATTTTGGGAAAGGAAGGACGATTGGCAAAGACGGTTTGTAGAAAGGTGTTTTAAGAACAATTTATGTAATGTTTCCTCTATACATGATTATAGGCTGAAGAAGACCCATAAAGCAAGTCAGAGGTGCCTTCCATTCCTTGTCCATCTCATTCATCCAGTTTAAGTCATTGCTTCCAATGCAAACACCCTGGATTGTAAAAATCCAGCTCCGAATCCTCTATCAACATTAAGACTCTACACTCTGCCATGTGCTGATGTGCAAGATGGAATAAAATCCACCTCGTTCTCCAATAATCACATCTGGAGTGATAACAGCAGCAAAAATTGGCTTTTTCTCATTTAAACAAGATATAGTTTACAGCTGAGACCAAAAGCAGTCTTAAGCTAACATGAAATATCCGTAAGACTGAAGGAAATTTAGAAGGCATCTCCTTGTCGGTTAGATATCTTAATCTTACGAGTTATTATTTAAAAGATGCCAGTGGTGACTTAAATATTTCATATCTCAGTGTGAGAGTCACCCTGCTCTTTGGAAGCTGTGTGGTGTCAGTACACAGGGATATCCTTTAATGTTTCCACCTCATTGTACAATTTGAGTGATAAAAATTCAACTACGGCTACAAGATGAATCCGACTCCAAATTCTGGAAAGTTCTGATCTTAGTTGCACCAGTACAATCTTCACTTATTTTTCTAACTTGTTTAATATTGTTTCTAGAGGAGTGAGTCCTGGCTTTTCCTGGTGCTGAAGGATGAAGCGGAGTCCATATTACCAGGACGAATGGTGCTTTGCAGACAGGAACGAGACCCTAGAGCCCTTTCCACAAAGCTAAAAATCCACAGTAAATACAGCAAGAATGCAAGGAATAATGATGACAAATTAGGGAGAAATACGAATGAACAGAATAAAAGCAGAGCAATATTCTGAAACGTGTCAAGGGCTTCCAATAATATTAAAGTACAGAGGCTTAGTTCTCCACCCAACTCAGGGTGTTGTTATCATCTGGTGACTGATGTTTCTTATGATACAATGAACCACTTGTTTGGGATTAGCTTTTTATAGTCATAAAACCAAATTCCTGGTTAAAAAAACCCGTTTATGACTTCTTTTTCACTAAATTTCTCTGCAAGTGACGAAGACGTCTGACTTAGCTGGAACTCAATGTATCGAAATGTTCTCAGATCCTTTATGCTAAACCTGAGCAACCTGAGCTGGTGAAGACATCCCAGCTCATGGCAGGGGTGGGAACGGATGGGCTTGGAAGGTCCCTTCGACCCAACTATTATATGATTCTACGAATTCATGTAACATTTCATCATGATCGCAAAAGCTTTTGTTCAATCTTCCCAAGGAAACTGCACCAGAGACCCATTGGAAAGCAGAAATTTCTACTACGGGGGTTGTAAGACTCGGTCTGAAGATGGAGCAGCATTTGCATGAACAGGAACTGGGAGAACTGAAGCCCTGATGGAAAGAATAGATGGACACTGGCTTGGAGAGAGGCCTGAGGAGCAGCATTGTGTTTCACTGGTCAATGAACAACGGTCAACGAAAAGGAGCATGGCCAGAAGCTCAACAAGGGTCCTTGAGTCACCTAATGGACCAGAGAGAGACCCTTGAATGCAGCCGCATAAGCACTGGCAAAAGAAGCATGGATCTTTCAAGCCTGCGCGGTTAAGCCTGGC
This sequence comes from Patagioenas fasciata, assembly GCF_037038585.1. Lineage (NCBI taxonomy): Eukaryota > Metazoa > Chordata > Aves > Columbiformes > Columbidae > Patagioenas > Patagioenas fasciata. The sequence continues at coordinate 123,486,263 of NC_092522.1, read as the reverse complement.
TTGTGAGATCAAGGCGGAGACTGGCCTCAATCAACGGGAACAATGGGGGTGAAGACGCATAAGAGGCGACTCCTGAATGGACACTGTTGATCTCCCCACCAGAGGATCCTGGATCACAACACAGGACCAGGAGGACTCTACGGGACCAGAGACCACAGAGACTCCTTTGGATCTCATTGGTGGTAACCAATCCTCATTCCCACCTTTTCCTTTTCTTTCCCTTTTTCCTACTTTCTCTATCACGTGTTGCTTTACAGACCAAATAATAAAGTAACACTGTTTGACTGAATTCTAACCCCTTGGCATTTTGGTCGCCTTAATTTTGCGCCTCGAGATCAAGGTAAATGAACCATCGCGAGTCCATTGTTGAATGGACCGTGACAGGGGTTTGCATCCCCCACGTCCTGAGGAACAAGTGCCTTGAGATGAAGCTGGGAAGGGGGGACGCTGCGCGATCTCGGCTGCATCAACCATGGCGAAGAGCTGCAGAACTCCATGCAAGCCACGGCCGATTAACTCCGGTTAACCAAAGCTCGGTACAACCAAGTCATTCCTCCCAGAGCATTAAGGATAAACACATTTTCCATTGACCTAGTGTTAATATAATGTCGTTCTTTCATATAAATCAAAGTTGTTCACACTGAACTATCCGAAGCCTGAGGAAAATTTGGAAGAAATGCTCAATGTTTCATTTCCAGGCTCATGTCCACATGACTGGCACATATGTGCTTGTTTTCATATATATCATTATATTTTCTTAGCTAAGATGGGGTCATTTCTGAAATAACTTCACCCGAAGAACTGCAGGAAACAGCATTAAAGATGCACCCAAGAAGGAGAAACATCTCGCGTTTGTACCGGGTTCGCGTTGCATTAATGACAGGCTTTTCAACGCAAAAACTCCTTTGCTATGTGCTATGCAAATAAGACACAGCCAGCAGCATCTTCAAAGTAGGAAGGAAAAGCGCTGAAGTGAGCAAAACGAGCTTTATAGTGAGATAAAATTATTATCCCACTCATTAGGTGGACCTAATGCATTTACCTCTGCTGGGACCTTTGGGCTCTGAAACATGCAATGGGAGGAATCATTGAGGGGAAGGGAGGAGAGAAACAGAAATCATTAACAACTCTGGTCTTAATTTTTGCCTTAAAAATCTACAGTATTGAAGCATCCTCTCCGAACAGAAGTTGTTATAAGCACTTTATCATTTTAGCATTCTTTACATGGATGAGATGCAGCAGATTTAGCGACCAACGCTAGAGCACTACATCAAAACTCCATCATTCCGTGCGAACGCATTATGCATTAAAATGCCTTGTCACCACTAGATTCTCCCTTTTAAAATGAATACACGCTCACTGGGCAGAATATCCATCAGAAGACCCTTCGGTTTATCAGATTTGGAAAGGTTAAATTTAATCTTTTGCTTTCGAAATAAATATGGTATTTTTAAGGAGTGTAATGGGCTGAATTATCTGCTATTGTGTAGTCACCAAAATTACCTTTCTTCTACAGATTTCCCAGACCTTCAGTTACTTACCCGGTTAAAGCTCAGGTTATAGGGGGGTGCTAAATCTTGGCGGCTTCCAGAAAGCTGAAACAGTTAAGACAAGCAGAATTATTCATTAACAAACCCAACCGATAAATGCACCTCTTGATAAACATGAGGAAACATGAAAATAATGTTGCCATTAATGTAGAACCGAAATCCAAGAGATGAAAGGTGAAATCCTAATTATTGACCTGGAAGGAGCCAGAACTTGAGAAGCTTGGCCACGAGTTCTACCAAAGCATTTCATTGTAAATTTTGGACAAGTCTTGTCCTTCTTATACACAACGCTGTTACAGAGTTTAAGTTCAGCAAATACCTGTAATTTGCTTCCAAATCTTCTAAAGAAAAAGAATCTTGAACTTGATACCTAAGTAAAAAAAGCTCCAGCAAAAAGGCAGAAGTTCTTTTTACGTTGTTCTTTCAGTCTGGATTTATGGGGGTGCTTCCAAGCACGCTCGCCTGTATGATGAAAGCATTAATGCGCGCAAATTGTGCCTCCGCTTGGCGATTTACGTGCTCACAAATAGCACGGAAGGGTCGAAAGGAAGGGAATTTATTGCTCTGCTCCATGATCCGGCATCACAGGGACCTGTAAGCCAAAAAGGGGCCCTGCTGCCCTCAATCCGCTGCAGGTGGGATGGACACTCACCCGGTTCACGTTGGGAGAGCTCAGGCTCCTGCGGCACAGTTTCCCTTTTCCCATCAGCTGCTCTTTTACGGCAACTTCCTGCCCAAGAGAAACGAAACAAATTAAAAGATGCATCTAAGCTCCAATCGTCCCAGGACAGCTTTGTCGATATAAGAATATTTCCAGTCTTATTGCTCTGTAAAGTCTTGCAATCCAAAACTCGCATGTAACGTGGCTACAAGTGTAAGAGTGGATAAACTTCAACATCTAGTATTTTGCTGATTGGCACATGGATGATTTTCCAGCTAGTTCTCATTCTAGGAGATGACTGTTCCAGCTGCAATGACTAAGACTCCCCTTCCCAGCTAAGCTCCTATTTTAATCCTTTAAACTAATTACATATGACAGGAAACTTGCTTTAAATACTTAGAGTGCATCACACTTCAGCATTAATTTACAGTGGGCAGGCGCATATTCTAGCTTGTTTTGCATAACTTTCTTTTGTGCTTGCATAATTTAGATTCAGAAGAACAATTTTCAATAAGTGTTTTTCTCTCCTGCATTTTTCCCAGTAAACAGATCGAGTTACGGCACTTGAGATTAACCCAATCCATGTGTTATTTATGGACACAACAGGTTTGGTTACTTCAAGGCAGAACATGGGCAAAACGGCAAGAATTGTACCAGTGACTTTGGAAGCTATCGCTAAACCCCAAGCTTTTGAAAGCAAAAGCGAACACCATGCAACGACTTTTTCTAAGCCAAAATTAGCAATGCGCGGTCTTGAAAACAAACCGAGGATCCCATCATAGCGCATTTAATGTAAAGCTCTCGGTCTCTTCCATCTATACGGGAGGTAGTTGAGTGAGGACACGGCTCGAGCGAGCTGCATTTACTGCTCTGGATGTTTGCCACACGCACACTTTGTGGGGTGGGGGACTGTGAGCCGCTGCGTGCACTTAGGAGAACGTTTGCATTGCCACACGCTCTTCCCATTAAGTACATTCTCTGCTGTTTGCTGCAGCACTAAAACCAGACCTGGCGCAACCGGTCCAAGGTGAGAATGTTCTCCACGGCCAGCACGCTGCGCAGGTACTTCTCGATGTAGGCTTCCGAGTCGGCTGAAGCCGCGTCTTCAACGTTTGCTGCCATTCGGGCCAGCGCCTCTCGCTCTTCGGCTCCTTGAGCGTCCTTGGAAGACAAACAGAAATTACGTCCTTCTGCAACAAAATTAAAATCTCTCCCATCAGCCCTGAAGGAAATATGTTTTTTGAATATGCAGGACAGATTCAACATTGTTTTCCCTTAATCTCAGAAGTAGTTTCAGACATCCTCTTGAATGTTTCTAAACATAAGCTGTATTACATTGAAGGAACTTGTGCCATGTCAACTGCATGGGTGCTCCTGCCACTGTCACAGAATCCCAGAATGTCAGGGGTTGGAAGGGATCTCGAAAGCTCATCCAGTGCAATCCCCCCATGGAGCAGGAACACCCAGCTGAGGTTCCACAGGAAGGTGTCCAGGCGGGTTTGAATGTCTGCAGAGAAGGAGACTCCACAACCTCCCTGGGCAGCCTGGGCCAGGCTCTGACACCCTCACCCCAAACAAGTTTCTTCTCAAATTTAAGTGGAACCTCTTGTGTTCCAGTTTGTACCCATTGCCCCTTGTCCTATCACTGGTTGTCACCGAGAAGAGCCTGGCTCCATCCTCCTGACACTCCCCCTTTCCATATTGATCCCCATGAATGAGTCCTCCCTCAGTCTCCTCTTCTCCAGCTCCAGAGCCCCAGCTCCCTCAGCCTTTCCTCACACGGGAGATGCTCCACTCCCTTCAGCATCTTGGTGGCTGCGCTGGACTCTCTGCAGCAGTTCCCTGTCCTTCTGGAACTGAGGGGCCACAACTGGACACAAGATTCCAGCTGTGGTCTCCCCAGGGCAGAGCAGAGGGGCAGGAGAACCTCTCTGACCTACTGACCACCCCCTTCTAACCCACCCCAGGTCCCATTGGCCTTCCTGGCCACAAGGGCCCAGTGCTGGCTCATGGTCATCCTGCTGTCCCCAGGACCCCCAGGTCCCTTTCCCCTACACTGCTCTCTAATAGCTCATTCCCCAACTTACACTGGAACCTGGGGTTGTTCCTGCCCACATTCAAGACTCTACACTTGCTCTTGTTCTATTTCATTAAATTTTTCCCTGCCTGACCCTTCAGCCTGTCCAGGTCTCTGGATGTTTTTCTGAAATCCAGACAGACCACATCCATCCCTTTGCCATCATCTCTCCACCTGGTCACGTCCTCATAAAGGTTGGTTAAGCACCCTCTATGCGCTTATTGTTCTTTTTCTGTTTGTTTCTGAGAATCCGCAGTGAGATGTTGCCATTGATTAGCAAAAGGGCTGCATTCAGGTGGTTTGTAATTAGGAGGTGCTTAAACCCATTCGGGGCATTACCTATCCAAAATTCCAAGTGACTTGCAAGAAAAGAAACAGAATGTTGCTTGAGAAACATTTTGGAGAGCACTAAATAGAGCACAACAGAAAAGACAGAGTCAGGCAGCAATCAGACTTGGGGCTCTTCATGTGCTCATGTTTTTACAAGTGCTCTGATAGAGCATCTGCTTGGAAGGAGAGGATTAGCATCTATGAACACGCTCAGGAATCAAGAGCCGCATCAAGATGTTACCTAGAAAAAGCCATTTTTGTTATTTTTTTTACATATTCTCATGCTCCCCACATCGGGCACTTCACCCACCCATCTTTCCTCCCCTTTTTCTCTCTCTTTAAAACGTATCTTTGAGGACCTGAGCAAAGAGATGCTCGCTCAACAAAACACATAAGCGATGCCGACAAGACACAGGTTGCTGCTCAGCCGCAGCATGTAAAGGAATAGGCTTAATCTTTTATAAGAACCGCAGTTTACACTTGCAGCAGAAAGAAACAGCACCCTCAAAATGAGGGGAAAATCAGAAATTTGGAGGCTCTTAGCCAATTTCAGACACTCTGATTTCTTACTCACCTCTGGAATATTTGAGACTATCTCAAAAGTGACACCACAGCCAGGGATGGAGCTCCGGTGAGACATCCTTCGGAGGAAACTCTGGGCAAAACCCTGCGCGGAAACACAAAAATAAAGGAAAATATTTATTGCCTTAAGGAAAACACAGTTTAACATATTCCACCTGGATATATTTTAGTTTACAATGAAAGAAGTCCAAAAGACTAGTCAATAAATACACGAGAGATCAAAGATTTGGAAACAACTTGTCTGTATTTTAGATGCAGAGAAAGGATTCACAGAATCCCAGAATGTCAGGGGTTGGAAGGGACCTGGAAAGCTCATCCAGTGCAATCCCCCCATGGAGCAGGAACACCCAGCTGAGGTTCCACAGGAAGGTGTCCAGGCGGGTTTGAATGTCTGCAGAGAAGGAGACTCCACAACCTCCCTGGGCAGCCTGGGCCAGGCTCTGACACCCTCACCCCCAACAAGTTTCTTCTCAAATTTAAGTGGAACCCCCTTGTTCCAGTTTGTATCCATTGCCCCTTGTCCTGCCATTGGTTGTCACTGAGAAGAGCCTGGCTCCATCCTCCTGACACTCCCCCTTTCCATATTGATCCCCAGGAATGAGTCCCCCCTCAGTGTCCTCTTCTCCAGCTCCAGAGCCCCAGCTCCCTCAGCCTTTCCTCACACGGGAGATGCTCCACTCCCTTCAGCATCTTGGTGGCTGCGCTGGACTCTCTGCAGCAGTTCCCTGTCCTTCTGGAGCTGAGGGGCCACAACTGGACACAAGATTCCAGCTGTGGTCTCCCCAGGGCAGAGCAGAGGGGCAGGAGAACCTCTCTGACCTACTGACCACCCCCTTCTAACCCACCCCAGGTACCATTGGCCTTCCTGGCCACAAGGGCCCAGTGCTGGCTCATGCTCACCCTGCTGTCCCCAGGACCCCCAGGTCCCTTTCCCCTACACTGCTCTCTAATAGGTCATACCCCAACTTATACTGGAACCTTACACTTCCTTCATCGCAAGGTGACCGATTCATCAAAGCATTCACTACTTCTAGAGGCGTTTTTTTGTTTTCAAGAGCCCTAGGTGACTTGACTTGAATATTGACAAGCGCAGGCATTAAATTCTTGACCGAAGAGATCGTTATGAAGAATGATTTAAGGGGCACGGTTGTCGCTTATGCTGACTTGGCGCCTTGCAGGGTTAAGAACCGGACTGTTGAATTAATGCAGAGATGAGTCATTGCAAGATGCTGCCGAGAACAACACCCGGGAAAGGTTATTGATGCGGATTTTTAGAAACCGAGCAAGAAAGAATAGAATTAAAATCATCATTGACTACATGTGTAGAAAGCAGAATTGATGAAGACTTAACACAATCGGAATTATCGGCATGCTCAATTTATCTATTGAATACGCTCCGGACAACATTAATGACCAGGAATGATTAACTTTGACAAATTACACATGGGGATTTGTGCTCCAGTTATTGCTAGTTTATCTCTAAGTATCTGGATGCATAAATAGAAATGGTTAACAGTGATGTGTGAACTTAATATAGGAGCAGAGAAACACACACGTTTCATCTGACACCCAGTTTTTGCAAAACATGAACTACCACATTCTGCTTTTTCAGTGATTGGGAAGAAAGTACTTAGTAATTAATACAAATAACACTGAATCTCTCATACTCAGATTCCGTTGAGCCTTTAAAAAGAAGCCGCGTTATCATCCACAATATGAAAGATATTATGAAAACTATTTGGCAGTGTAAATTCTCTTTGCCATCGACACGGTGCTTCCATTCAGGTGGATACAAAAAAATAAGAGTCATACCTTCTTCTCCCGAAAATAAGCCCTACCCTGAAAATAAGCCCTAGCGTAATTTTTCAGGATTTTTGAGGATGCTCCAAATATAAGCCCTACTCCAAATATAAGCCCTACTCCAAAAATAAGCCCTCATTACAGCTCATAAAAAGGGCAATTTAAATAGCGTCAAGGCAGTTATATATGTAAAAACTAAGTATCTTTTGGAGCAAAAATGAAGTAAGACCCTGTCTTATTTTCGGGGAAACAGCAGCAGTCTGTTGCCCAAATCACAGCACTTCAAGCAGTGCTGAACATAAGGCAGCGTGAAAGCGCGGAGGATTATAGAAGATATACCTGTCTGCCGTATACGTTAACACAAATGCGCTTGCGTAGCACTAATTGCATTTCTGCGGGATGGCTGAGCTGGACGGTGACTCTCACAATGAGATAAACCCTTTCATCTGCCGCTGTTCCCTTACTGAGCTGGATACAGTCGTGGACTGTGGAATCCCATGAGGCTTCTGCTTTCACCTGCAAAGCAAAAAAAAAATATGCATCCTCTAATAAGCATAATTAGGTGTATAATTAACCGTAATTAATTAAGCATCATTAACAAAAATACATAATACATACATTTGGAGAGTCAGCGCCTCCGTTTCGCTCCCTACGAAGAGAAATCCCCGCACTTGAGAAAAGGCCATTTAAAAATCAAGATGAGTTCGCCGTATGAAGACGACGGGGTTAAAAATGCCAACTTTCTCAAACCCTGGAACGTTTCCGCTTGAAAAACTGATCTTTGAATACCCAGGAGCATCGCACAGAAATTAGAGAAGATGCAGAACTATAAGAACTCATTTATTTGGCCTCATTTATTAACATAAACCAGAGAGCAACAGAGATTGCAGGGAAAATCTTCCATCACACCACACAGACTCTAATGTCTGTATATGAGAAAAAACTTTCCTGAAATGTTTCTAGCTAAAATTTCTCTTTTTGAATGCTAAAATATAAGCATTACTAAAGATTTCAATGGTTTATCACCAAGCCATTAGAAAATTGGTCTGGGAGCCATCTTGACAGGTTTTAAAAACAAAACAGAACATAAAATCTACCCGAACCTACCCCAAAATCTACCCAAAAATAAGAAATAAAGCTCCTCTATGAATATAAAAAGAAGCAGATGAGGTTCTTAGGGACGTGGTTTAGTGGTTATGGTTGGACTTGATGATCTTGAGGGTCTTTTCCAACCAAAATGATTCTGTGATTTTAAGTAAGTTTCAGAGTAAGGAGCAAAATTTAAGGTAAAAATAAAACCTTAATCAGAGAATATTTTCAAACTAGGAGCAAAAATTATAGATTGATAATTGTAAAGTGATAAAACTATGATCTTTGTGGCACAATGGAGTATAATGAACGTAACAATGCAGATGTAAATATGTTATCCAGTGCAAGAGTTAATATGATATAGTTTTTCAGCTGGGGGCTTCCGGACTGTAATAAGGTAAGAAACCAATGTATCCCTTTGTGTCTCATCTTTACCGCGTTATTTTCACACCTTGATACATCAAGAGAACAATTAATATGCTCCTATGATGAACGTACCGAGCTGCATCCGCTCACCTCGCTGTCGTGATGCTTCACGATCTGCAGCTCGAAGAATTCCTCCTCCTCTTCTGCGACCAGGGTGGCGTCCCACCCGCCCGCTTCGGGGTCATCCAGGTTGTCTTGGGAGCTGAAGTCGTCAGCTGGAAACGGAAGCGACACGAAGCAATTATCCCTTTTAAAGAACATCCCACAAATCACCAATCCCCATTTTGATAACTCACAGTGTAGCTACGTGCGCTCTGCCTACAAAGCTCCCCGCGTTGCTTCGCTTCCAAAAGGATCCTAAATGTGCACTAAAATTTGGGGACGCAGACCCAAGCCTTATCAATTCCTCTATCATTTGGGATTCTCCCTCAGCTGTAAATATCCCTCCTGCTCATAGGTATATATTCAGCCGCTCAACCATAGTAAGTACATCACTCATATGGCATTAGTTAGGTGTTGTTTATTTTAATTTTCTTTTTAATAAATATAAGCTGCTGGTTGAGCAAGTAAAATTACGGTACTTGTAGACCATGATTAAACAAATCCTTCATCTGGTTTTTGAGAAGCTCGGCTTGCCCTGGCGCGAGTCCCATGAGTGAATGATTAACCAGCTCCTCTCCGAAGCCATTGGACGTATCAATGCGCTTTTTGAGGTGAACAAATGCTAAATATCAACAGCGTTAACCCTCTTTTAAACGTCATCACAAGGATTTGTTCAATTGATTCCGCACTTCTGGCTCCCTGGAGTACTCAGGGGTTGCTGCTTTCTTGGTTACAATTTCCCGTCTTTGGTAGAAATGTCTGCCAAACGTTGTTTGAATTGGATCTTGTATCTGCACGTATGGAAACATCTGTTGTTTAAAGAAACGCAATTACGCTCTGTGAAACTAACGCGAGCTTATCGTGCCACGTTTTTGTGATATGCAGGTGTTATTACCAGTGACATCACATTTCCCATGACATCACATTTCCCATGACATCACATTTCCCGTGACGTCACATGTCCAGTATCATCACATTTCCCGTGGCATCACGTTTCCCGTGACATCACATTTCCTGTGACATCACATCAAGTGACATCACATTTCCAGTGACATCACGTCATGTGACATCGTGTTTCCAGCACCATCGCATTTCCTGTGACATCACAACAAGTGACATCACATTTCCAGTGACGTCACATTTTCTTCTAAGTCATCAGTGCTATATCCTATATATAAGGATATATATTTGATATATATATATATCTGATCATATAATATATATATCTGATGATATAATATATATATCTCATATCCGATCATATCATATATACATATATATATATATATATATATATATACACACATATATATGTATATACTGCTGCTATATCTTTATGAGAGACTCCAGAAAGGCCATTCTGAACAATCTATTTCCACCGCCTTTTGCTGTTCACTCCCTTAGGTGTCCTCATTTCACTGTTCCTATTTTACTCCCGAAATATCTGCAAAACATTGAGATTATTAAAACCTACAGTTCCTTCTGTATATCGCTGTGTATTTAGAAACACTAAACAAATACGCTTCAGTGTAAATTATCCACTAATCTACCTCCCATTCCAGGCATTTCTTCATTTCCTTAGCTGGCTTAAATTCTATAACGTCGTTTGTTATACGAAGTTCGTTTCCGAGCGCTTTGCCATTTTAAGAACCACTTACCACTCAAGTCAAGGAAAATAACAGGAATATGCGTCTCCATACCAGGCACAGGCGTCCTAAAACCGTAAGACAGGGACAACGGCATTTAAACTAAGGCACATTTACCCAGCTCACGTACCTCATGATACAAGCCCACAGTACATCGCATTCAGTCCAACTGCAATCCTAAGCCAGACCATTGATAATCTTGGCAAACAGCTTTATTTTAATTTACTGTTGCAGATTCAGAGAGACTCAACCAAATTGGTATTCCTTTTATAGCAGCTCTCTTACAATTCTTATATTCGTTGACCTTCTGCCTTCGGAAATGTTTAAGTTTATTTACTCTGACACGCACATTGATTAAATGCAAACCCCTCTGCAATAGTGATGGCAGCGAAGAGGCAGAAAATCCAGCTTTCTACCCTTACACTGATGTTGCCACAATGCACTTGTTGCTCTTTCTTGTAAAATATAGATATTTAAGCATTGGAGCTGCATCTCTTTCAGATAATGGAAGAGTAAGAGAGGTGGCCTTTTAAGCTACACAACACCAATAACTACACATTAGTTACTAAAAATGTAACATGAAGCACAAAAGACGTGAAGACTCCTTGTTGCAATCTTAGAAGGGCTGTAGCCATCTCATTATAAACCTGGCCTTGACGAACTTTACGGCGAACAAGAGCAGGTTTGAATCTTATGTCATCTATAAGGTGCTTGAACCATACTGAACATTTCCTCTGGTGCAAATGTATCCAAACCTGATTCTTCCTCAAGTATGTTCCTGCAGCTCCGCTGTTTTCAAACCTGGTTACAACTGATGTGTTTCCAACAAGCCTTTCTTTATGTTTCAAAAGTACCAGCTTTAACAACCTTCAGCTTAAATGTCAATATTTCAGCAATAAATACTGCTAGAGGTTTGCTTGGCAAGTTGAAAGCAACCGAAGACAAGAGGTTTAAAGCGAAACAACCTCACCCTACCTGTGGTTGTTACAGCTGTTGTACAGCAACTTCAGCCCGGCCTAATTTACTATTTTTAACGTTTAAAACTTATATGGAACATTCGCTGACTAAACAGACTGCATCCTCAAACCAGGAGTGCAACAAAACGCTCCTGTAGGCGCTGTTTTATTATGATGGAGCAGCCTTTTAAGTGAATGAACTAGGTAATTAACATATTAGATCATTTGTTTCAAATGGTAAGTGCAGTGGTAATAAATATGGATTGTTTTTTTTTCAGAAGGTCATAATTACGCTCGGATCAATAATGGTATCGTTTACTAAATAGCATTCCTGGATCTCAGATCCACAGCCTAATCAAAACGAGAGGCCTAATTTTAACAGCTTTGCTCATCCAGGGTACAGAGGCCACATTGAGGAACGCAAGAAATGGTAGCAATGCAAGGCAGGAATGGGCCAAATACTCTTGTGTATAGTAATATACGTTCATACCACTCGGCCGGAGCTCCGGGGATGCCGCTGCCCGCGGACGGGACCATGACGGCGTTCCTTTCTTCGGTGAGCGTCAGCCGCATCTCCAGCAGCTGTGCCTCCCGCTCTGCGTCATCCTCGGTTTTATCTGCACACACAGAATTAATTGGCACTCAGAACAAGAAAAGCACTTCTTACGCTGCGCTTTTGTTGCGTGTTGATGAGCTTATACCGCCGTAATAGAATAAAACCCACTCAGCTCACAGATTCAGCACCCGAAGAAGCAACACAGTGTGCAAAAACAAGGAACAAAGATATGTAGGTTTCTCTAAATTCAGTTGCCGTGAAAGCAAATTACTGGTGAGTTCAGAGATTCAAATCTCCATTAATTTAAAAGAGAATAGAATCATAGAATAGTTTGGCTTGGAAGGGACCTTGAAAACCATCTAATCCAACTCCTGCCATGAGCAGCAGCTCAGGTTGTTCAGAGCTCCGTTCAGCCTGGCCTGGGATGTCTCCAGGGATGGTTCATCCACCACCTCTCTGCCCAACCTGGGACAGGCTCTCACCACCCTCAGTGTCCAAAATTTCTTCCTCATGTTTAGCCTGAATCTCTCTCTTTTAGTTTAAAACCATCACCCCTTGTCCTAGCACAACAGGCCCTGCTCAAAAGTCTGTCCAGTCCTTGTTCTCGGCCCCTTTTAAGTCTGAAAGGCCGCACTGAGCTCTCCCCCATCTCTCTGCACAGACATCCTTCTGGCACAGAATCGCCTCGTAAAGAATACGCCGTATTGTTTGCCTGAGTTTGTAGTATATATTGTCTCTGAAGTGGTTCTTCCACAGTCAAACAGCTTCACAGCTGCACCATCGCTCTGGATATTCAGGAAATATTGGATCAGAAAGTTGCATCTGGAGAAAGTGACTCCAGAATGGAAATGTCCCCGGGTTCTTGTGTGACCGGCTGCCCTCTGGCTTTTCATTTTAAACCATTCCCTTCTCTGCCTCCATCTCTCTTTTCCGTTCATGACGTGTTCAACTGGTAAAGATGTAGTGAAATGTGCATTTTCAGAATCTTTATCTCAGAAATCAGAATCATTTCGCCCTGCTGTAGAGTCTGTCCCATCTTTCTCATCAGCCCCTTTTAAGTCCAGAAAGGCTGCACTAAGGTCTCCTTGGAGCTTCTCTTCTCCAGCTGAACACCCCATCTCTCTCAGCCCGTCCTCCCAGCAGAGCTGTTCCAGCCTCGGATCATTTTTGGGGCTCCTCTGGCCCCTCTCCAGCAGCTCCATGTGTGTCCTGTGCTGAGGACCCAGAGCTGGACCAGCACTGCAGGGGGGTCTCACCAGAGCAGGGCAGAGGGGTAGAATCCCCCCCAAACCTGCTCTCATGAAGCAATTTTCTAAACTTTACAATATATTAAAACAAATAACATTACATGCATATCCCTCTCAACCTATCGCTGTTACCTCTAAGGGTATTTTGCTCACCAGGCTTTCCATCGAGTTTCTGCAGCTGCTGATCGAGATACTCCTGCCGCTTGGTCAGGGCGCACAGCCACTTGCGACGGAGCCGTTCCAAATCCCTGTCCTGCACGGAGGAACACACGTTAAACACTGACCCAGGAAAGCCAACGCTTCCTATTTGTGGCTCACACATTTCCTCAACCCTTCCAGTCATCCTGTACCCAAGAAGCACATAAGAAACACAGTGTGGACCTCCAAGAAATCACTTGGTTCTTCTCTATTATTTTCTTTCGCACAGGGTAACAGAAGTACTGAATAGATGAGCTCAGATCTCAGGAGATCATCCAGTCCAACCTTGCTCTGTGCCCATAGTGAGGTCAACTACACCTTGCTCAGGGCTGCGTCCAGCTGGGACTTTAATATCTCCAAGGATGGAGAGTCCACAACCCCTCTGGCCAACTGTCCTGGTTGTGTTAAAACCAAGTTTCTCTTTTGGTGAATTTGCCTGTCAGCTAAAGCTTTCAGATCAGCTGCATTTTCCTGGAGAACCAGATCCATGTTGTGGTGAACACAGCAATGGAATGCGAGGTCATTGATAAGGATGGATGCACATCTCGCCAGAGGGGCAATGAGAAACAGGTGACCAGAAACTGACCAACGGAGCATAACATCCCATTCACGGGATAATTCATATAAAAGTGGGAGATCACGAGGATCTCGTCCCTTTTCCTCATGGCGACATTAGGAGAGGACCTTGTGAGTCGTCCCTGTGAACTGAGGCCAGTGACAGACTGAACCCAGCTCCATTGGCTGCAGAGTCCAGTCCAGGACTTCAGGTGTCAGAGCAGTTGCTGGGACTTTCAAGATTGGTTTTGTATATTTTGTATTATTTTCCTCTATTTTTATTGGTAGCATCAGTAAAACATTTTTAACTTCTCCAACTCTCCTCTCTCTGTCCTTCTTTCCCTCCCGATCGCCTGTCCTGAGTGGGAAGGGGGAGCAGAGGGGGTTAACAATACATCTGCCATGGTTTATTGTCACCCCACAATCAAACCCTCGACAGCAACCTGTTCTTCCACCATGGCTAATAAAAATTAAAAGTTTTTATGTTGAAGGAGAAACTTGTTGCCTCTTGTCCTTTTGCTGAGAAGAGCCCAGCTCTGTCATCTTCGCTCCTTCCCATTTACACACACTGACGGGATCCAGACCAAGCCTTTTCTTCTTCTTGAGCTTAACTCCAATTCTCTTCGCCTTTCTTTACAGATTTAAACCCTTCACTTGCCACGTCTTATTTGAAATAGTTTTGCTCGCCAGCCTAAGACACCTGTTTCTGTTATTCTGGACTACCCAGCTGAACAAGCTCCAGTTTACACATTTTCTTGGCCCCCAAACTAGTCTAAAACTCATGAAATCTTGTGGCAAAGCTGGAAAGCCCAGCCCTCAACCAGGACTCATCATTCACACTCAGCATTTAGCAGCCTCACATTAGGAATCCGTCCTCGTCCCACGTTATGCCACTGTCCCTAATGATGGCGTTTGCAATTGAAATGATGCAGAAATGACGGATGATTGTCTCCATGCGGCACACTGGGTGCCACAAAGCCGAGCTATCAGCTCTGGGATGCCTTCATGCTCACGCTACACAAAGTTGGGATATATAAAGATGTTGACGTGCTAAAGTTATTCACAAGAAGATGAAAAATAGATCACAGATATTGTACATTGTTCACCTTTAAGGCTCACATCACTGTGACATTACATATATGAAATAAAAATGTGCTGATTTCAATAGTTTCATCGCTGCTGTTTTAGGGGCCCAGGAACAGAATCTGCCTTGCTTGCCCTATATTGGGTTACTCTGCAGTACAGCCCAGCTCTCATACACATAACACATTAATTATATGAAAGAGCATGAAGAATTTCGACTGCATCTTTCAACCGCCAGGCCCATTCTTGTTCTCAATGAGACTGATCTCAATTTAACCATAGTTAGTCAAGAAAGGTGATTGCTTCCCCCAAAACCAAAGAGCAATTTGATCTTGTTTTGCAAACACACATTTAGGCGCCTTGTTCTTTCCCTTTCGCTTCTCTAAACTCTATATGACTTTGTAGAGTAACAATCTATGCGATTCTTCAGCTTTCAGGTTCTCTGCATATCCAACCACTACAGCAAAGATAAAAATCCTGCTCTTCCTTTAACATTTTAATCTGAGTTCGTGAAAAAAAGAGAATTCCAAATTTTTACCTGATAACTGTCCATTTCATCCTCTTCTTCCTAGGCCAAAACATACAAAACCACAAGATTAATATTATTTTGGCAGCAGGAAATGCACTGAACGCAAAAGCTGTAAGTATTTGAAGCAATATTAGTCTGAGCTTAGCAATGGTGTGATCGTACAATTAAAACACGTCGACATCCCAAAGAGT
This sequence comes from Patagioenas fasciata, assembly GCF_037038585.1. Taxonomy (NCBI): domain Eukaryota; kingdom Metazoa; phylum Chordata; class Aves; order Columbiformes; family Columbidae; genus Patagioenas; species Patagioenas fasciata. The sequence continues at coordinate 123,470,685 of NC_092522.1, read as the reverse complement.
TGCTGCTATCAGCTCATCGAAGCACAAGCTAGAACAATCCAACAATCATAATGGGAAACAGAATCACAGAAATGTAGCTATTAGAAGTCTTCTTAATTGGAGGCAAGTGGGATAATTAAATTGCCCTAAGAAAGCAAAACGTGTTACAGCAAAACAACTTGAAACCTGTTGATCCTGGATGGCAAAGATCAATGTGCTGTTTAGTCTGTAGGATTTAAGTACAAATTAAACATGAAGCTGACTGTAAGGGAGTCAAAATAGGTCCATCTGCCACACCAGGACTCACAATATAGACCTTTGATATTGGGATTTCCACTATTTTCTGATGGGACACATTCCATCCATTCATCCTCGACATTTAGCACAAGCGCAACTGCCACTCCTGCAAAGTGAATGGAAGAGCAACAAGGACTCCAATCCTTGCTGAGTTACTACTCATCTATTTAAGTAATAACAAGCCACTGGAGTCTACTGTTGTATCTCCATAATGAAAGCAAAAACTTCGCTAAGCTATAATTAAAAAATCACATTCTGTGATTCTGTAAGCTAAAATTAAAAGGCCATATAGAAGACGCATTTTCTTAGTTCAAGGTCTTCAGAAAATCTTTCACATTCCATAGATGCTGATTTACTTGAGATAGGGAAACGCTAATAAAGGAACTAAAAACCCAAGCGCTCAACTCAGGAGGCTGTTGTAAGCAACAGGACTAATAAAACTTGGCTTTCAAGAGTCCTTTCCCATGTGATTTATTGGTGTCAGATGCGACCTATCTCCTAAGTGGAGCCTAAGTCTTCATCTCTTGAAGGAATGTAGTGTTTTGTGGGTTGCCAGCTCTGTTGGATGTAGTTGAAATGGGTGAATAGATCAGAAATTCTCTGGGGAAGAAACAGAGTGAGACAAAAACGGAAGAAAATGAACAATCTGCCCAGGATGCTGTTCTGTGTCCCCAGCTTTTTTGGGTTGCTAACTCAGAGGAGCGAGTTAGCGAACTAACCCTAATCCTAATCCTAATCCTAATCCTAATCCTAATCCTAATCCTAATCCTAACCCTAACCCTAACTCTATCCCTAACCCTATTCCTAACCCTAACCCTATCCCTAACCCTAACCCTAACCCTATCCCTAACCCTATCCCTAACCCTAACCCTAACCCTATCCCTAACCCTAACCCTAACCCTATCCCTAACCCTAAATATTAATTTAGATGTTGGGGGGAAAGTCAAACAGCACTAGAAACTGATAAGAGCGCTGCAAGAAGATAATCCCTAAAACCAGCTCAAGAACTTGCGGTTTAAGATGAAATTCGGGGCTTCCGAGCTTGTCAAACAACTGGCCAACATGAACTATGGGCCACCAACTGGCTCATCCAATTCTAACATTTGTAACTCAACGTTATTCGAATATATGTTCCATTCATTTATTTTCATTTGACGGCGCACTTAAAATCGCTGCCATATCTGATATTTGAAGTGAAATCTACTGGGCAAACTCCTCGTGGATTTTAGAAACGTTGGCATTTTCTTTACTTTGAATGGTATCTTAAGGTTTTGCTGCCTTTAAGGAGAGAAAAAACCAAAACCAACCACAAAAAAAACCCCACAAACAAATTAAAAATGAAAAAACAAACCAACAAAATAAACCCTGTAACACAAAAACCAGAAGAGACACAGAAAGTAGTTTTACAAATAGGATTTTTGCCATGGAAAACCATTTTTGACTAAGAGGAAGATCTTCCACACCACCTTCTGAAAGACGGAGGTTTAGATATGAACGAAGGCGAACAACCCCTAAAACCACCAATAAAGAAAGCGATCGTGACAATTCTTGACATCGCTTTAGATGTTTAAGAAGTAAGTTCGAAATATACCCTCCAAAACCAAATTAAAACCTGAGTTGCCTCTCACCTGATAAATTTCAGGTCCTTTTAGTGACCTGACCCGTTTGATCTGAACACAGCCGATGCCAACAGATAATATCGATTCCTCCATCAGCGGCAAGGTCCCGGATTCCTGCACGGATTTCACCTCAACCTGAATGCGTCGAGATTGGCCCTGCCCAAAAGAACCATTTGAAACATTTGGAAAGAAAATATAAATAATATAAAATGCTGAAAGATTCATGACGGAGAGACCTCTACTGGCAGTCAACGTTATATCTTTATTTTGTGAAAAACAGAGGTGGTGAGTACTCGAATCTCAATGGCCCAAGTGTTCAAGTTCTGTTGCAAGGATTTCTGTTTAATGGATTTATGTATTTACAGAAAAAAGAGTTCAACGTTCAGCACCTCCTCAGTTTACTCTTCTAGATGGTTTTCCAAACATATAGAGGATTTGATTTTGAATGTTTCTGAAAGTAGAAAATAGGGTCTCTTCCCACCTACGAAAGAGGAGAGAAAACCATCTAATTTGGTGAGATATTGAACTATTCCTGACTTTAGTCTCCTTGACTGAAAATTCTTACCAACTGATGCTATCGGTGAAGCAAAGTAACTATTCTTTAGTAAAAATCATAGGGAAAAGCAATAAAATCAAAGGAGTTGTATAGTTCAGAGGTGCAGCCTGTATCTAACTACTACTAATTCCTAGTGTTCTCTGAGCAATAGTTTATCACTTCATGTTAACTCCTCAGTTAAGCATTAACAACTTAATGTGTGTAGAACTCAAAGGACAAAGGAGCGGTTGGGTAGAAGATGAAATAAAGGGGAACTCTGGACCTCTATAAAATAATAACTGATTTTGGTGAAGACTGGTGCCCTTTCCACCAGGTGCTATCGCAGAATAGGGAGGAGAACACGGCAAAGAAGCTTACGGGTATGTGGGAAAGCAAGATGTGTGGTTCTAGCCACCTGGATGATAAAGGAAGATCAATACTAACATGACCATCTGGACAGTCAAAAAAATAATACTAATTAGATCATAGCAAAATACAAAGAGCCTCGGACACATCGTGCTGAAGTGCGTTTCGTTTCTCATCATTGTAAAGAGTTATAGCACAGACTCATGAGTATGGGATCTCAGGCCACAAGTGCATGGGATGTGTGAATGTCCTCTGGTCTGTGAATGAGTGAGAAGGTAATTCAAACAAACATCACATGAATGTGGTGTGTTTTTAATAACAATTATTGGAAAAACATCCTATGCCATATCTTAGTGCAGGTCCGTAGCGGTAAATTCTATAAATTGTCACTGACTAATAAAGAAAGGCTCAGGCTGGCTCAGCTCTCTGCTCTGCTTGGCTCAATGCTCCTTCCTGAACACAATCTGTCTGTGTGTGCATCGCTGTCCGCGTCCCGCTGTACAATGTTTCTGATCGTTGCACAGGTAAGTCTTTGATCAGCTTTACATCTGAGCTGAGCTTCACAACACACAGAATCACAGGATCCCAGAATGTCAGGGACCTGGAAAGCTCATCCAGTGCAATCCCCCCGCCGGAGCAGGAACACCCAGCTGAGGTTCCACAGGAAGGTGTCCAGGTGGCTTTGAATGTCTGCAGAGAAGGAGACTCCACAACCTCCCTGGGCAGCCTGGGCCAGGCTCTGCCACCCTCACCCCAAACAAGTTTCTTCTCTTTCAGTGGAACCCTCTGTGTTCCAGTTTGTCTCCATTGCTCCTTGTCCTGTCACTGGATGTCACCGAGAAGAGCCTGGCTCCATCCTCCTGACACTGCCCCTTTCCATATTGATCCCCAGGAATGAGTCCCCCCTCAGTCTCCTCTTCTCCAGCTCCAGAGCCCCAGCTCCCTCAGCCTTTCCTCACACGGGAGATGCTCCACTCCCTTCAGCATCTTGGTGGCTGCGCTGGACTCTCTGCAGCAGTTCCCTGTCCTTCTGGAGCTGAGGGGCCACAACTGGACACAGGATTCCAGGTGTGGTCTCCCCAGGGCAGAGCAGAGGGGCAGGAGAACCTCTCTGACCTACTGACCACCCCCTTCTAACCCACCCCAGGGACCATTGGCCTTCCTGGCCACAAGGGCCCAGTGCTGGCTCATGCTCACCCTGCTGTCCCCAGGACCCCCAGGTCCCTTTCCCCTACACTGCTCTCCAACAGGTCATTCCCCAACTCATACTGGAAGCTCCTCAGCTCTCCATAGGTTTTTTGCAGCTGCAATCCTGTGCCCCCTCACCTGTCGGAGCTGGAAGATGCCCCCAGTGCACACGTCCTTGGCCGGAGTCACCTCCACCGGGCAGTATTCCCCGTTCTCATTCAGCTCCAGAATTTGAACCCAGAGTTCTACTTTTCGAGTTACTTCACTCCACCTGCAAAACACATCAAATATGACCTTTTTATTTCATTTTCCCACTCCAAAAGCTTTAGCTCAGGTAGCTGATTGAAGAGGTAAAGGAACACTTCAATATGTGCACCATTTGTGACTACATAGCCTTGCTATCTTAGAATAAAAGCATCATTTTGGTTGGAAGAGGCTCTCAAGATTGAGTCCAACCATTAACCCAACACTGGCACTGCCCCATGTCCCTAAGAACCTCATCTCCGTCTGTTCAACCCCTCCAGGGATGTTGACTCCAGCACTGCCCTCGGCAGCCTGTTCCAGTGCCCAATAGACCTTTTTATTATTTCTCGAATCACGGTTATACTCCTAGCAAATGTCCCTTGAAAACACAAAGTTAGTTATATAAGAAACCAACGTATCCTTTGTGTGCCGCCTTTGCTGCATTATACATTTTTTCTTCTAGTATTATATACTTCTATTCATTTGCATCAATATACCCAAAAAGGTACAGTTGCCCACAGTACAGCATTTCAAATAATCCAATACTATGTTATTTAAGTACCAGACCAACACTATCATCTCGCATCTTTGTTTGGGGATGGATTTTGGATGGGAATTATTTTAAGCCGTGGGATAATGTCCCTGTGCATTCCAACTGCTCTGTTACATTAATTCTTATGGGAAAATTTGTTTTCCTTTCCATCCAACCACTAACTGACACACTTTTCAAGACCACAGTCTCTCTGTCCAATGGACTCCTCTACACTAAAACTTTGATCAATATTTCTATTTGTGGCATTTTTCTTATCAAAATTTCGCCTTTCCTTTGTTATTTCTACGTTCACTTGTAGGGTTGGCTTTTATTTCTAGTTTTTTATTTTCTGTTTCCCTGAATCCCAGTTTCTACCAGACACCGGCTCAAATGAATGTTCAGTTGTCTTCAGTTCAAAACCTGACTCCTTATCCCAAACCTGTTTCAACTCTGGGCACCTTAGACAGTGATTTTCCAAATTCTAAATGAAGGATCCGTTTTCCATATTTACCTGTCACGGAGGCTGCGTGTTTTGGCTTGAATTATTCCCAGATCCCACAGCGCCGGGTTTTTACGGTCACCGCTCTGCTTGTGCCCATATACTTCAATGGCCAAAGCGCCATCGTAAAGATGCTCCATGAAGTCTTCGGAAATACTGACAGAGACTTCCTGTATGTGGATGACAAATGGGTTGGTGACTGTGACTACACAATGACTCAGGCTTAGAGATTTACTGTCTTGACTTTAATATAAGCTTGCGTCCTGGCTTTACTTATATACTATAACTATATATATAATATTGTATCTAATTTATTAGTAGAGTCACCCTGGTCCCAAGACACAACATAGAGGACACGAAGAACTGTCACCTCTGTTTGTAAAACCAGGAGGTAAAGTGAAGACAAACGGTATGCTGAAGATTAATGTCTACAAAAAGCTGGAAAATGATCTTGTGTTGTTCCAAGTGCTGATCCAATGGGTCAAAAAAGTTCTAACATCCCCAATCAGAAAAATCAACACTCATCAGAAGTTATTATATCTATTTTACAAATGGTTAAGTGGAGTGAATTGCTGAGTCTAACGATAAATGATAGAAAGACAGATAGACAGGCAGATAGACAGAAAGACACATAGACAGAGACAGATAGATAGATAGACAGACAGACAGACATATAGAAAGATACACAGACAGAAAGAGATAGATAGATAGACAGATAGGAAGACAGACATATAGAAAGACAGATAGACAGATAGAGAGATAGAGAGCTAGACAAACAGACAGAAAGACAGATAGATAGACATATAGATAGATAGATAGATAGACAGACAGATAGAAAGATAGACATATAGAAAGACAGATAGAGAGTTAGATAGATAGATAGATAGAAAGACAGACAGATAGATAGACATATAGATAGATAGACAGACAGATAGATAGACATACAGAAAGACAGACAGAAAGAGATAGATAGATAGATAGACAGACATATAGAAAGATAAATAGATAGAGAGATAGATAAATAGATAGAAAGATATAAAGACAGATAGACAGATAGCCACATAGAAAGACAGAAAGATAGAAAGATACATAGATAGATGGATAGATAGATAGATAGATAGACAGATAGATAAACAGATAGCTGCAAAGATAGACAGATAGAAAGATAGACAGATAGATAGAGAAAGAAAGAAAGAAAGAAAGAAAGAAAGAAAGAAAGAAAGAGAGAAAGAAAGAAAGAGAGAAAGAGAAAAGAGAGAGAGAAAGAGAGAAACAAAGAAAGAAAGAAAGAGAAAGAGAGAAAGAAAGAAAGAAAGAAAGAGAAAGAGAGAAAGAAAGAAAGAGAGAAAGAAAGAAAGAGAGAAAGAAAGAGAGAGGTAAGAAGTCCGGTGATTTGGCTGGGATTCATCTCACTAAATCTGTTGTGCAGTAACAAACCTGCCTACGGTTTCATTAATAAAATAGCAAAAAAGCTGTACATTGCAGTGATCGAAGACAACCATGCACCGCGGCTCCTTGCTGGTGGACGATAAGGAAGGATCCACCTCGGGAGCAACAACAACCGGCTCCAGCTGATCCCAGAAGGTGTATTTGCAGAACACAAAGTTGGAGAGGTGCTGCGGCAAACCTGTGGCCTGAAGGATTTTAATCTGCAAAAGGAACAGGAAAGAAAGGAAAAACACTTATTCATTAGGCAGAGAATCAAAAACATCTTACGTTAGAACACTGTTATTCTGTTCCACTGCAAAGGGTAATGAAATAAAAAGAGAAGCAAACCAAAAAACTGTACAAAACACAGATTTCTGCACTGACAGACACTGCAGACAATATTTAAGTGTAGCAGCTGAACGTCACCACTGGATGTCACCAGGCACATGTTTCTTGGGAGTAAACACTAAAAGGCTGAATTTTACAAACACACCAAAACACGTTGTTAATTTTAACCATTATAACTGAAAAGCAATATCAGTGGGCCCAGTGCTGGCTCATGCTCACCCTGCTGTCCCCAGGACCCCCAGCTCCCTTTCCCCTACACTGCTCTCTAATAGCTCATTCCCCAACTTACACTGGAACCTGGGGTTGTTCCTGCCCACATTCAAGACTCTACACTTGCCCTTGTTCTATCTCATTACATTTTTCCCGCCCAACTCCCCAGCCTGTCCAGGTCTCTGATGGCAGCACAGCTTCCAGTGTCAGCCACTCCTCCCAGCTTGGTGTCACCAGCAAACTTGCTGACAGTCACTCTATTCCCTCATCCAAATCACTAATGAATATATTGAACAATACCGGCCCCAGCACTGACCCTTGAACACTCCACTAGATCCAGGCCTCAGCTGGACTCTGCCCCACTGACCACGACTCTCTGGCTTCTTCCCTTCAGCCAGTTCCCAGTCCACCTCACTACCCGATCATCCAGACCGCACTCTCTCAGTTTAGCAGCAAGGATGATGTGGGAGACTGTGTCAAATGCCTTACTCAAGTCAAGGTAGACCACATCCACCACCCTGCCATCATCTATCCACCTTGTTATGTCCTCAAACTTAAATTCCCGATGTTAAGAGTTGGGCTGAAAGCGGGCGGGTTGCTCAGAGCTTGGAACCTCTCTTGAACTCACCCTGCAGACCAGTTTTCTCTCCTGAGTGTCATTTTCATTGGAATAGTCGGGACCATCCTCCCCTCCAACCAACCTCTCATCTATCTCTCCGCTCACTCGAACGACTTCAACATGGAGACGCCCGGATACCTGATAAGAAACGAGCAAGAATTACTCGTGTGCAGGAAAACAGCGGCAGGTTCATCATTTCCAAGCAGCAACTCCCGCTGTTTCCACTCTGTGAGCAGACAACACCTCATCTTTCCATCCTTTTGCGCCGTGCATTTGTTGCATCCAACGCAGAACGTTTTTGGGGTAGAATCAGAATTTATTGGTGTAAAAATGAAGGGATCGGCCACTAGAGTGACTTTGGGAGCAGCAAACTGCTATCTCACCTTCACTCTGGAGAGTCTGCAAAGAGCACGAGTGATGCAGAGCAAAGAGAATGTTGCCTGCTACATTCCAGCTGCCTTTGAAGTTGTTCTTATAGTGTATATATATATATATATATATATATATATGTTTAAGAGGCTGTTCTTGATGGTAGCCAGTGAAATTCCTTCTACAGAGTATTTATTTTGGACTGCTTTGTTCAGAAAGGTGTTCGCAAAGCTTCCTCCTTTCACAGCCGCTGCGCTGGAATTCAGAGCTGCCTAAACAACTCCACTAAATTATGATGGGATTTGCATTATTAATTTGCATTATGAATTCCAAACTGTTAGCAAAGAGCTTGTGCACATGAAGCTGGAAATTATCTGCTGCATATTGGTAATAAGATGCATGGGATATAATTAAGCGATTGGGTAAGGATGGATTATAGAATGACAAACCTCTCCTTTCTGATTGATGATGGGAACGGCGTATTGCAGTTTCACATCGTAGAACAGGCACTCAAGAAAGACGTTGGCTACTCCGATCAGGCTGTGGTTTTCCTGCTCGTCGTAGAACGGGTCAGCTCTCCTGAAGTAAGCTCTCATCACCTTTAATTAAATTCAGAATACAGTAAGGAAAACAAGCTTTTCACTAAACAGTTTTCAAAGCGTCATACAGGCAGCCTAAGGAAAGAAAAACGGACTCAAGCAACAGGCTCCATTAGATCACAAGAATGGAAGCTTAAATTCTAATTGGATCAAGTGTAAGGCCCGTCCTTGGCAAATTGTCTGTAATGTTGTTGGATTCAGAGAAGTCAGCCTGAACACCAGCTCCCATTGTCTTTGCTTACCGCTTATTTTATGCTCGGTTTGGTCACCTAATACGCGTGCGAACAAGCATCAAAGTGACAAGATAAAGGTTAATGATGTGCTGAGGATCTGCTTGGGAAAAGCCAAGGTTCAGAAAAATTTAACTCTTGGCATATCCCCCCTCCAAAGATTTTCTCACATCTACTTAAAAAAGATATATAATAGGACTGTAATTCTATCAGCAGAAGACTGGAGTCATTTTTACTCACTGGGTTGTCTTCCTCGCAGTCTTTCCACTCCTGGTAAAGGTCCCTCATGTCAACCAGTCGATTCTCCAGCTTCTCCAGCGACCAGATCTGTTTGCCTTTCCCTTTCCTCCTCACCTGAATTGCAGGTTCGCTGAGAATTGCACCTCTCTGCAAAACAATTGCAGAGACATCCATGAGGAATTTGTGTCGTAATAATGAAAGAATACTTTAAAACAATAAAATATCACAGAATCCCAAAATGTCAGGGATTGGAAGGGACGTCGAAAGCTCATCCAGTGCAATCCCCCCATGGAGCAGGAACACCCAGCTGAGGTTCCACAGGAAGGTGTCCAGGCGGGTTTGAATGTCTGCAGAGAAGGAGACTCCACAACCTCCCTGGGCAGCCTGGGCCAGGCTCTGACACCCTCACTCCAAACAAGTTTCTTCTCAAATTTAAGTACAACCTTTTGTGTTCCAGTTTGTACCCACTACCCCTTGTCCTATCACTGGTTGTCACCAAGAAGAGCCTGGCTCCATCCTCCTGACACTCCCCCTTTATATATCTGTAAACATTAATGAGGTCCCCCCTCAGTCTCCTCTTCTCCAGCTCCAGAGCCCCAGCTCCCTCAGCCTTTCCTCACACGGGAGATGCTCCACTCCCTTCAGCATCTTGGTGGCTGCGCTGGACTCTCTCCAGCAGTTCCCTGTCCTTCTGGAACTGAGGGGCCACAACTGGACACAAGATTCCAGGTGTGGTCTCCCCAGGGCAGAGCAGAGGGGCAGGAGAACCTCTCTGACCTACTGACCACCCCCTTCTAACCCACCCCAGGGACCATTGGCCTTCCTGGCCACAAGGGTCCAGTGCTGGCTCATGCTCACGCTCCTGTCCCCAGGACCCCCAGGTCCCTTTCCCCTACACTGCTCTCTAATAGCTCATTCCCCAGCTTACACTGGAACCTGGGGTTGTTCCTGCCCACATTCAAGACTCTACACTTGCCCTTGTTCTATTTCATTAAATGTTTCCCGCCCAACTCTCCAGCCTGTCCAGGTCTCTGGATGGCAGCACAGCTTCCAGTGTCACCACTCCTCCCAGCTTGCTGTCACCAGCAAACTTGCTGACAGTCACTCTATTCTCTCATCCAAGTCATTGATGAGTATATTGAATAATACAGGCCCCAGTACTGAGAGTATATTTGGGAAAAGTTTGGATTTTGTTCTTTTTTTTAAACTATTCTACCTTGAACAACCAAATTCAAGCACGAGACTGTGGGTTGGGCTGTCACAGCGCATTCAGGTGCAGTTTAATCAGAGCTACCAGTTTCTGCGGATTTTCTCCTTACGTAAGTGTTGCAAATAGGAAGATGTAAGCATTTCGCAAATAGCAGAAGGGCTGCAGTTCCAGCTCAGGTTACTGCGTTCTGCAGCTTTCAATTAGCGCAATTAACCCTCTTTGCTATCCTCTCTCTAGATGGGACAGAAGACTGCAAGAAAAACAAGCAAGCAAGACAAACTTCTAAAGCATTTGATAAAAACTCTAATCCTGGATTAACTACATCTGTACTAATGACAGCCTGGCTATCCTCAAAATATCGAGCTGACATCAATAACAGAAATAACAAACCAGCTTAGCTAGCCAGACTAAGACATGGAAGTCTGGGTTTAGTTCCCTCCTTCCAAAATTTCGAAGATCTCTAGAATAAATCATCCAAATCCTCTCTGCTCCTGTTCCTCCCTGCACAATGAGGCATTATCTCAGCTCACTAGGGTGATGTAAAGCCAAATGGCCACGAGTTGATGGTAAATACTTGAAGCAGAGGTTCCCAAATCTGCACAGACTTGATCACTCTGCAACAGAAGCAAAACTTGGATGCCAGTGGAAAGGTCTTGCACCATAATGTCTATCGGTAAGCGAGTTTGTTAAAACACATGGTAGCAAATCATTGAAAATAAGATAAGGATGTAGCACACACCAACAGAGATGTGTTTAATGTACATGAATAAAACAGCGAACTTCTCTAGAGCACTGAAGTCAGAATCTTACAAATATCAACGCTAAGGGGCCGCCTTACCTTGCTGTTGGCATTAAGGCTTGAAGCTGGGATCTGGAGGGTCACTTTATACTCCGTCCTCTTGTCCAGCTCCTCGCCAATAAAATTGGCTTCTCTCACATACAAATTGGCTTTAACGATCTGCTCACGCAGCTTCCTCAGGCTGTGGGTCAACATCTCCTCCCTGAAAGAAGATTTGGAGAGGGAGAAAAGGAGAAGTCATGGAATTCGAGTGCTGAGAGAGAGTGTGAAACAAATGATCGCTTGACAGGAAGGAGTCTTCACGTTCCGCTTTTTAACACAAAAATCAGGTGAACGAAACATGCGAATATTTCCTATTTCAAAAGTTGCTTCTTTACCCATATAAATTCCACTTTTATTTTCTCACTACGTCTTTACCAGACTCATTGCTTTGGGGTACGTTTCTTTCTCCTCCTGCAGATGCTCTTTTGACAGTCATACTGCAAATAATCATTTAGAGCCTGAAGTAAATAACCTCAGTGCAAATTCCTGGGAAGAGGCGAAGAGAACAGCAGCTCCTGCCGTTATTGAACAGCTTTTGCAACGCTCTAGATCAACATCCTTTGCATCATCCTCTTACTTCCTTTTCTTCCCACACTCTTGTGGCCGCCAGGACCTGCTCAGGTCAGGCAGATGGATGAACCTCTCTAACCTACTGACCACCCCCTTCTAACCCACCCCAGGTACCATCAGCCTTCCTGGCCACAAGGGCCCAGCGCTGGCTCAGCCCACAGCACCCGCTATGCCCGAATGGTCTCCCGTCCAAGTACTGACCGGGCCTGACTCTGCTTAGTTTCTGACATCAGATGAGATTGGGTGTTCTCAGGGTGCTGTGGCTGTATATATCACATGTATGTATATATATATATGTATGTTCCCCAAGTATATCCTGAGAGTATCTGAACTAAACCCTTTTCCATGCTCATCCTGCTGTCCCCAGGACCCCCAGCTCCCTTTCCCCTACACTGCCCTCTAATAGGTCATTCCCCAGCTTACATTGGAACCTGGGGTTGTTCCTGCCCACATTCAAGACTCTACACTTGCCCTTCTTCTATTTCATTACATTTTTCCCGCCCAGCTCTCCAGCCTGTCCAGGTCTCTGATGGCAGCACAGCTTCCAGTGTCACCACTCCTCCCAGCTTGGTGTCACCAGCAAACTTGCTGACAGTCACTCTATTCCCTCATCCAAATCACTGATGAATATATTGAATAATACCGGCCCCAGCACTGACCCTTGAACACTCCACTAGATCCAGGCCTCAACTGGACTCTGCCCCATTGACCACAACTCTCTGGCTTCTTCCCTTCAACCAGTTCGCAGTCCACCTCACTACCTGATCGTCCAGCCTGCACTCTCTCAGTTTAGCAGCAAGGATGCTGTGGGAGACTGTGTCAAATGCCTTACTCAAGTCAAGGTAGACCACGTCCACTGCTCTGCCATCATCCATCCACCTTGTTATGTCCTCATAAAAGTCAATGAGGCTGTTCAAGCATGACTTCCCCTTGGTGAAGCCATGTTGACTGCCCCTAATGACCCTCTTATCCCTGATATGCCTTGAGATGGCCCCAAGGATAAGTTGTTCCATCAGTTTCCCAGGGATGGAGGTGAGGCTGACCAGACTATAGTTACCCGGGTCCTCCTTCTTGCCCTTTCTGAAGACTGGAGTGACATTTGCTTTCCTCCAGTCAAACCTTGCAAAACTCACTAGCACTGAGGAACTGGAATGAACGCTCCTGAGGGCCGGACGGGGTCACCCACCTCTCCTCGGCCCACTGCCGCAAGCGCTGCTGCGCGCTGGGGGAATGGAAGGAGAAGCGCTCCATGCTGCGGAAATGCTGCTTCTCCGGCGACAAGCGCCGGCGCAGCTGCTCCAGCTCGTGCTCGTACATCAGTCTCTGCCGCTCCAGCGCCGATCTCTTCTCCTCCTCGTGCTGCTGCTCCAGGCTCTGCAGGATCGACTGCATCGGATCTACGGAGATGCCAAAAAGAAAGAAGGTAGTGGTTCTGAGGGTCAAACCATCAAATTAAATGGAAGCAATCGTGTAATCAATTTGGGACAGAGACTCAGAAATAGGAGATTTTTTCCCACATTCTGTTGCAGATATGCTGTATGACCCTGGGCAAGGCACAAATTACTGTGATTTGGTACCTCCCACTGAAATCCATGGTGAGGAATGTCCTAGAGAGCAAACATCGTTAGCATATAAAAGGAGGAAGATATTAGTGAAATAAACATCTACAGAACAGACTGGATGGACGATTTAAGAGAATTAAGGGAAAGACCAAACTGCAAAAATCCTTCCTGTTTCCCAAAAACATGCCAATATGGGATGGTTATGTAAGACCATAAGGAACATAGTTTCAGAGATAGAAATCACTACAGTTAATGCCCAAGTGAGACACGACACAAGGATAATACACAACAAAGCGAAAACATCCATCTGAGGCTGCAGTTCCACCACTATTCCAGCTTCGGCTTCTTCCTCAACTGTCAAACAAAAGAGCCTGCGATGCTTTTTGCGAAGGTTACGACGATCCATTCACAAGAAAAATTCTCCAGTAGGAGGTTCTAAGCGATGAAGCCTGTGGTTCAGACTCCCTTAAGATATAATCTCATATTCCGTACCTATTTCCAATAATTTCTGTTGCTTCTTACCGTTACTGCCAAGCGCCTTCATGGTGACTTCCATCTGGGCGTATTCGTAGCTGAAGTTGATCTCACTGGACACTTCGCTGGAGTTGTCGCCGTCTACGTCCAGCTGCTCCACGCTGTTACTGCCCTTCATGGCGCTGTCTCGCTCTTCCTCCTCGTTCTCCACCTTCTTTTTCTTCTTGGGCAAATTCAGCCTTTAAAGAAGGGGAAAATTGATAAAGAACTACGAATTGCTCGATTTCGAAACCAAGCGTTGCTGTCAAATATTAAGTAGATTATCCAAATGGGTAGAATTTTCCCTTTCGAAATACTGTCGACCTCCCATGAGTGGAGTTTTTCTCAGGGTAAACAGGGGAGTTCAAGGCAAACTAATTAATCCATTCTAGACTCTAGTAATAGAGAGTACCTGATATTACTAATCATACAGTTTGGACAACCATCAACTTCCTTGGTCGTCCCATATACAAATAATCTAGAGGCAATAATGAAATTATATCCCAATTTTTATATGGATTCTTCTTTCAAGCATAAAACAATTATTCTTTAGGTGATCATTTAAATCCACTGATCTTTAAGGTCTTTCAGACCAGACACAGAGGACTTAAAGAATAAAGCGTTTCACAGAACACTTGTGTCTGATCCAAGGAAGAGAGAACACAGTGTCCTTGTAAGACCCAGATCATCATATAACGTCAGCCAAAAATCTAACGCCTTAGGAGCAAAACGCAAAAGGCGACCTATCCAAGTCAAAGCTTGGGTGTCTTTCTTCCATCGTGGAAGAGAAATTAGTTGATATTAAAATGGTACTAAAAGAAATTGAAATTAAAATTAAATCTCTTCTGCAAGAGAACATGTGCAGTTGTTATGACACCGAGCATTCGAGAGGAGCCAAACATCAGCATTTCCTTTATAAGCCCAATGAAAAAGCAATCGGAATGCTCCACCGCCATCTTTCCTTACGCTTCATCCCAAAGCAAAGTCGGTGCAAACTTCCAAATTCTTCAATATGTTTTGTACCTGAAGAAGTGGTTGTTTCCCCAAAGTATCCTGTCTCCATGATGTAGCTGGATGGGGCACACGACAGCAGAACCGTTTACGAACGTCCTGGGAAAAGGCAAGAAATCTAAAGCAAATGCATCTATTTAAGGCTTCAAAATAAAGGGCCTGAAAAAAAATGTCACTGGAAAGCAACGCTTTTTGCACTGCTTAGAAATACAGAAAAAATAGAAACATTTGAATAAGGCATCAGAGAACTTTGCTACGTAAATGGCTTAAAGAAAATAAACTAATCATAATAATCAGCAATTACTTTTATTCCAGAGTCAGGTTAAGATTGAAAACAGGATCGAACTTGAAAGGAAACTTAGGATTTCACCCAGGCCAATCTGCTCAAAGAAGGATCAAGTACGAATCGGGGCGAACGTGAAATTCTTGAATTTTGTGTATCTAACAATAAATTACTGGAGATGCTGACGGTGTACGTCATTTTGTGACCTATTTGAATGTACCAGCTGCTTTTCAAGTACTGCTGCTTAATCAAATAAAGCAACAAGCGCTTCAGCGGCTCTTTGCAGATCAACACGTTTCCTACAAAAGGAATTCAAATTTTCACAGAATCCCAGAATGTCGGGGACTGGAAGGGACCTGGAAAGTTCATCCAGTGCAATCCCCCCATGGAGCAGGAACACCCAGCTGAGGTTCCACAGGAAGGTGTCCAGGCGGGTTTGAATGTCTGCAGAGAAGGAGACTCCACAACCTCCCTGGGCAGCCTGGGCCAGGCTCTGACACCCTCGCCCCCAAAAAGTTGCTTCTCATATTTAAGTGGAACCTCCTGTGTTCCAATTTGTACCCACTACCCCTTGTCCTGTCACTGGTTGTCACCGAGAAGAGCCTGGTTCCATCCTCCTGACACTCCCCCTTTCCATATTGATCCCCATGAATGAGTCCCCCCTCAGTCTCCTCTTCTCCAGCTCCAGAGCCCCAGCTCCCTCGGCCTTTCCTCACACGGGAGATGCTCCACTCCCTTCAGCATCTTGGTGGCTGCGCTGGACTCTCTGCAGCAGTTCCCTGTCCTTCTGGAACTGAGGGGCCACAACTGGACACAAGATTCCAGGTGTGGTCTCCCCAGGGCAGAGCAGAGGGGCAGGAGAACCTCTCTGACCTACTGACCACCCCCTTCTAACCCACCCGAGGTACCATTGGCCTTCCTGGCCACAAGGGCCCAGTGCTGGCTCATGCTCACCCTGCTGTCCCCAGGACCCCCAGCTCCCTTTCCCCTACACTGCTCTCTAATAGCTCATTCCCCAACTTACACTGGAACCTGGGGTTGTTCCTGCCCACATTCAAGACTCTACACTTGCCCTTGTTCTATTTCATTACATTTTCCCCGCCCAACTCTCCAGCCTGTCCAGGTCTCTGGATGGCAGCACAGCTTCCAGTGTCACCACTCCTCCCAGCTTGGTGTCACCAGCAAACTTGCTGACAGTCACTCTACTCCCTCATTCAAATCATCGATGAATATATTGTATTATTTTGATGGAGTTCCATCTATACAGCTGCAAATCGGCGAGTCTCTGCTTTCCGAAAACATTTGTGATTTGCCCATTGCCTTTTTGAAAACTTCCACTACAAACACCATCACAGGGAGAGATCGCTTTACAACAAAAGACACCAGTTGACAGCTCGAGCAAAATGTAAAAGCAGAATGCAAGAAGTAGAATTTCCTTACTTCAGACCACATGGGAAAGTCCATTTTTTAATGATCTTTTTGCACCACTAATAATAAAATACTAGCAAACCACAATTCTTACATAACTGGAGCTGTATTTGATCCCCTTACCGAGTATTTTTTTGGGGTGTTAACACAACCTGTCCTTCTGGGGTGATGTCTATAATGCAGTGCTCAGGAAGAATTCCCATTCCACACAGCTGGATATCTTGAGAGTTGTCCGAGCCTATTAACGTGTGCTCCTGGGGAAAAGGAATCCAGATGTTAGCCACGGACCGCAGACATTCACTAGTTCTAACTTGACTATTCTCCTTCTGGATGTATCTGGTCATTTAGTTCCGAAATCTGAAAGTTGTTCCGTACCTTCCTTAGGGGGAAAAAGAGAATGAAACATCACAAGCAAATCACAAGGGCCCAGTGCTGGTTCATGCTCATCCTGCTCTCCTCCAGATCCCTCTCTGCTTCTCTTCTCCAGCTCAACAGCCCCAGCTCTCTCAGTCTCCTCATCACAAAGATGCTCCAGACCCCTCAGCATCTTTGTGTCCCTCCCTGGACTCTCTCCAGTAATTCCTTGTCCTCCTTCAACTGGGGAGCCCAGAACTGGACCCACAACTGCAGATGGGGCCTCCCCAGGGCAGAGCAGAGGGGGAGGAACAACCTCCCTCCACCTGCTGCTCACACTCTTCCTCATGCACCTCAGGTCCCATTGGCCTCTTGGCCACAGGGCACATTGGTGACTCTTTTGTCCTTCAGAACTCCTCAGGCACCCCTCAGGACACAAGGGATTTGGCAGAGAAAGGATCACTCCACACACCCCAGTTCATTCGCTTCTCTTTCAAGCGTCTCCGAGCAATTTTTGAGGAGCAGATTCAATAGTTTAGACAACTCAGATCAAGTTGTTCTTTGGCGCTACAGGAATCACTAAATACGCAGCTCAGCGTTAAAAGAACAGGAGCAAACTATTTACTCTGAGAAGCAAGAGGGTTCAGTCTCAGGATTTCAGGCAAAGCAGATGTGAGTCATTTGAACTGAAAGAATCTGAAAGCATGGGGATTTCTCCACCAGAATTCTCAACCAACAAAACGAATTTGCGTTCTAAAACGAAAGCTAAAAGATAAAGACTAACTGAACAGGACAAAATCCACCCCACGGAAAGGGATTTTGCTAGAAAACGAAAACAGATGCAACATTGAGAAAGTTCTTTGTGTCGTTGGGATATCACAGAGCGGCTGTGACCGATACAACACAGCATCATGTATTTCCTAACACCGACTAAATCAAACCCATTTTCAGCCCCATCGCTCATTCTGCGGCTGAAGGGAACAATTTGATGTAAAGATCAAACTGCCAGATTTGTACAACTTGCGTTCTAAAGCGTCGATTAAAAATGTCGGATCTCATTTCTCCTCCAGATCACATCCACAGCTCGTTAAACTGGAATAAACAGCTCAGATTGTCCCAAAAGTCACGTTACGTGTTTTCTGTTGGGCGTCAATAGCGGGGACAGCACATCAGCACTAAGGCAGAATAGAACTCCATTTCCACTCCTGGTGAATTGCATGAAGACGAAAAAAAATGCTTTTCTTCAAGTGAACTCAGTACTACAAGTGTAGAAGCGAGATTATTATTGATAGAGAATCACAGAAACAAAGAATGTCGGGGTTGGAAGGGACCTGGAAAGCTCATCCAGTGCAATCCCCCCATGGAGCAGGAACACCCAGCTGAGGTTCCACAGGAAGGTGTCCAGGCGGGTTTGAATGTCTGCACAGAAGGAGACTCCACAACCTCCCTGGGCAGCCTGGGCCAGGCTCTGACACCCTCACCCCAAACAAGTTTCTCCTCCTCTTTCAGTGGAACCTCCTGTGTTCTAGTTCGCACTCATTGCCCCTTGTCCTGTCACTGGTTGTCACCCAGAAGAGCCTGGCTCCATCCTCCTGACACTCTCCCTTTCCATATTGATCCCCAGGAATGAGTCCTCCCTCAGTCTCCTCTTCTCCAGCTCCAGAGCCCCAGCTCCCTCAGCCTTTCCTCACACGGGAGATGCTCCACTCCCTTCAGCATCTTGGTGGCTGCACTGGACTCTCTCCAGCAGTTCCCTGTCCTTCTGGAACTGAGGGGCCACAACTGGACACAAGATTCCAGGTGTGGTCTCCCCAGGGCAGAGCAGAGGGGCAGGAGAACCTCTCTGACCTACTGACCACCCCCTTCTAACCCACCCCAGGTACCATTGGCCTTCCTGGCCACAAGGGCCCAGTGCTGGCTCATGCTCACCCTGCTGTCCCCAGGACCCCCAGGTCCCTTTCCCCTACACTGCTCTCTAATAGCTCATTCCCCAACTTACACTGGAACCTGCGGTTGTTCCTGCCCACATTCAAGACTCTACACTTGCCCTTGTTCTATTTCATTACATTTTTCCCCGCACAACTCTCCAGCCTGTCCAGGTCTCTGATGGCAGCACAGCTTCCAGTGTCAGCCACTCCTCCCAGCTTGGTGTCACCAGCAAACTTGCTGATACG
The DNA here is from genome assembly GCF_037038585.1 of Patagioenas fasciata. Classification (NCBI taxonomy): domain Eukaryota; kingdom Metazoa; phylum Chordata; class Aves; order Columbiformes; family Columbidae; genus Patagioenas; species Patagioenas fasciata. The sequence continues at coordinate 123,451,438 of NC_092522.1, read as the reverse complement.
CATTTTTGCTGATATGCCCAGAAAAAATGTTTTTCTGGGTAAAACAGTGTGAAAACGAGCATTAAAAAAACCCTAGCAGACAGTTTATAAAAGAAAGCATCTCTTTCTTTTCAAAAAACACAATGAAAATATAAAACCCCAAACATTCCTCTGCTACAAAGAATTAGATTTGAAATAAAACGGTTGTACTCGTGTTAATTCTGATGAGGCCGTGAGTGTCAGAGAATACTTGTGATACGCAGTTTTATAACATTCTCCAAGCACCCCAATGGCACCAGGAGTCTACTTGTATTAAAAAAACTTATCTCTATATATATTAATGCATATTTTTACCTTCAAATAGTACACCAGAAGTTCATTGAGAGCTGGGTCTGCGTTCAGATTAACCAGGAAACACTTATTATCCCCGACTTTGATTCCGGAAGACTGCAGAGATATGCCGAGGCTTTCCAGCTGCTTCTGCCGCTCCTGCAAGAGAGCGGCCATCCAAAAATTAATCCCATTGATGCCTAGCCCTTCGCAAACCAGCGTCCTGCTATTTAAACCACGCAAATACCGCTTCCCGCTGATCGAGAACAGCGGCGGTTTGGGTGGTGTGTTGTTCTTGTCAATAGACTGGATAGAATTCAAGAACAAAGCGTTACTGTGCGCAAATGTGCATCTCTCTGAGGGAAGCGTTTGGGTGAGGAAAGGGGGACGTGAAACGTTTCTGGCTTAAGAACAGCGAAGGGATTCTTCTGCAAAATACACTGAGATGGAAACGCTGAGGATTGTTCATAAAGAAACTGCAAAGTGAGTCACTATCCATGAGAAAATGTAAAAAATTAATGAGAGGTCGCTCATAGAGTTACTAAGGGGGAGCGGAAACAGAGGGTAAAACAGGTAAGTAAAGAAATACAAGAGACCTGCAGGGCCTGTGATGCTGAGGCTTAAATATATATTTATATATATATATAAAATTTATTATGAGTAGGCATTTATTATTATTACAGTAGAAATTTATTATTATTCTTCACCCTATATATAGGGGGGGAAATCCACGGCACGAATCCACAATGGAAGCTGAAGGAGCGCTTGTAGTCACAAGAGGCATTTCTGACTAACTGTATATACATATATATGTATATATATAAAAAATCAGGAATAATGCTGGAATGTTTATTAAGGTTCTGAGCTTTACTCACCCCTCTGCTTCATGCTTAAAGACTGAGCGTGTCGTGCTATTCGATATAACTCCCTGTTGAACACTGGAGCTGTACCAGGTCTAATCAAGACGAAAATTGCAAAGAACGGCAAGCGCAACTCCCTGATTTTCACTTGCGAACCCAACAGAATGGCCTTGTAAGGAAAATCGTGTGTGTGTGTGTGCGAGAAAAACAAAGGACAGAGGGAAGAACGGCAGCGTAATGTTCAGATCGCTCTTCCCATCATCACTGCCAGGCTCTGGAGTTCACGTAATTCCCCCTTATCTACAGGCGGAGATAAAGTGTCGGCCAACACAAGACTTGGCCCCGCAGTCCAAATCTCACAGCATCAACTTAAAGAAAATCAGCCAGTTCCTGTGAATTTTTGCTCAAGACCTCACGTTAATTGACTTAAACATTGAAAATACATTAGGAGTACGTCAAATAACTCACTGAAAATGCAGAAAAATCATCCTTTCCTCAAAGATTTCCCATCATCTCGCCGGCCCACCTGCCTGCCCCACTATAATTTGACAGATGGATGTTGGGGATGCTGATTAAAAATACAATCACTCGAAAAGCCGTGATATAAAAGTCTTAAACCTTGGGCCTCCGTAAACCTACTGAAGATGGGAGAACGTTCTTTCTGCCGGTCCTGAAACTGCCTTACGCTGCACAAACATTACTCCTTATCCCTCCTCTAAAATATATATATATTTATATGTGTGTGTATATATATATATATATATATATATATATATGAAAGAAATTATTATTTCTACAGCTGGAAGGGTCTTAAAATTCCCATCTCCAAAACATCATAACACACTGAGAATTTAGAAACAACAGGAGCTAAAATGCAAAGATCAAGGCAGATTTAGTCGGTGGCGTTGAGCCCATTACTCCAGTTTTTCAACCTCCTCGCATGCTCGGGGTTTCTACATCTAGAAATTATTGTGTAGGATAAGAGTAGAGATTTATTATTATTAGAGATTTATTATTATTATTTATTATTATTCTTCACCCTTATATATAGGGGGAAAATCCACGGCATGAATATGCGATGGAAGCCAAGGGAGCGCTCGTAGCCACAAGAGCCATTTCTGACAATGGATCTTTAAAACCAAAGTCAACAGAGTCTGTTCTGATTGTGTTGTCTACAAGAGGCCTTTGTATCCTCATTTATCGCATCCTTATTCATCATTTGTATCCTTATTCATCACCTTTCAACAGCTCTCCCCCTCAAACTCCCTATTGCAAATATATCCATCAGCATTTGTGTGAGGACTGAAGTGTCGCGCAATAATTGGCGACCTGTGCAATATTTCAACGTAATCATCATATTCAATTATGGTCTGAGGCCATAAATATCAGCGTAAGATGTGTTAAAACACACCGAGACCATGAACAGTTCTATTTTTAGATATTCTGAATGGCCTTTGCCTTGTGTATTGTGCTTTGCGCCTTGTATTCAACGCTCTCAATGCTCCATCTCCCCTAGCAAACAATTTTACTGTCTGAAGAATATAAAATCCCTGTAATCCTCTCATCCATGGGTTATTATTGTTTGAAATAATTTGCATACGGTGACAATTCATTATTGCCATTGGAATAGCAATCTGGGAGGCATCACAGGAATTAAGCGAAGCTTTTCAACACTAAGCTTGACCTACTTACCCAGAAATTCAGACAATATGAACTGACAGACAGAGGAAACAAACCTATTTTTCATAAAAAGGGGCATGGGGAAAGTAAGCAGCAAACCTGCGCGATTTCCTCTGTTTTCCTTAGTTTTTCTTCCCAGGTGACGGTCATTTCCTGAATCAGCTTTTCCGATTCTTCCAAGCGTTCTTTTAATTCTGGCGATTTCAGAGCCTGCGGAAATTAAAGCGAATGAAATGAGGCGGCTTGTTGTGCTTCGTGTTTTTCTCACTTCACTCTCACACAGATGGGGAACAAGAAAACACACCATTCCTCATTTTCCAAGGCGCACTTACCAGTAAGCAAAGGCTTTTTTAAAATACATATTGTATATAAATGCAGAAGACATCAAAAAGAGAGTTTAATTAGCGTCGAGTACAGATGCTAAAGGGGTTTTATGTATTTCCATGCAAACCGATGACATGGCACTGGCGGATTTGCCCAAGGATATTCAAAAGCAAACTAATCTGGTTTCTATATCAACACGAGGATCCCAAATAACTCAGATCTTGTTTCTCAGATGTTGATGATCTGGTTCGGCTCTTCGTGTCTCAGTCGCTCCAAGGGCCACGCCACCGAAATATTTCTATTATTCATTTTGATATGGTCTGGTAGGTGTGATTTGTTTTCTATAGCGAATATCAAGGCATCTGAGGTGTCCTGGCCACCCAGCGCTACATACGCATTTTAGAAGCCTTACAACGTGTTCCTCGACACCGGAATTCAATTTATTGCTAATCCATCACAGCTCTGCTTTTGTTTTATGAAACAGAGGCCCGTGTTCCATCCTCTACTTGATAATAAGAAGATATCCCCAGCGTCACCCATTAGACACTCCAAAAATGGAAAGGGCATCAATACTGTTCTATTACATGTATTTATTTCCTCCATTCTCAGCACTGGTATATTCCTCCTCCACTACCTTGAACCCTGTGGACTTAGTTTGTTACCACTAACGAGAAGGAGATGGTTTTTGCTGGGAGGTATTTCTGCAATGCCAATTAAACAATTAAACAATTAAACCAAAACTCCTCACGGGAATTCAAATCAAATCTAATCGAGTGGCCTCATTACGTGCAGTTTGTTCCAGAAAAGGGGACTTATTGTAACAGATAGAACATGATCCATGTGAAAGCGCTGGACGCTACACAGCAGGACAAAATGATGATGCCCTCAAGGTCTAAAGTCTTGTTTGTCCATTTACTTAGACCTGGAGAAAATTACTCAATGTTTACACACGCTTCAACTGTAAAATGAGCAAGATAATTCACACAGTCTCCCACAGCATCCTCACAGCTAAACTGAGGGTGTGTGGTCTGGATGATCGGGTAGTGAGGTGGACTGGGAACTGGCTGAAGGGAAGAAGCCAGACAGTCGTGGTCAATGGGGCAGAGTCCAGTTGGAGGCCTGGATCTAGAGGAGTGTTCAAGGGTCAGTACTGGGGCCTGTATTATTCAATGTATTCATCAGGAAGGCCAATGGTACCTGGGGTGGGTTAGAAGGGGGTAGTCAGTAGGTCAGAGAGGTTCTCCTGCCCCTCTGCTCTGCCCTGGGGAGACCACACCTGGAATCTTGTGGCCAGTTGTGGCCCCTCAGTTCCAGAAGGACAGGGAACTGCTGCAGAGAGTCCAGCGCAGCCACCAAGATGCTGGAGGGAGTGGAGCATCTCCCGTGTGAGGAAAGGCTGAGGGAGCTGGGGCTCTGGAGCTGAAGGAGACTGAGGGGGCACTCATTCCTGGGGATCAATATGGAAAGGGGGAGTGTCAGGAGGATGGAGCCAGGCTCTTCTCAGTGACAACCAATGATAGGACAAGGGGTAATGGGTGCAAACTGAAACACAGGAGGTTCCACTGAAAGAGGAGAAGAAACTTGTTTGGGGTGAGGGTGTCAGAGCCTGGCCCAGGCTGCCCAGAGCGGGTGTGGAGTCTCCTTCTCTGAGACATTCAAACCTGCCTGGACCCACCTGTGTGATCTGCTCTGGTGACCCTGCATGAGCAGCTGGGTTGGACTGGATGATCTCTAGAGGTCCCTTCAACCCCAACCAGCCTGTGACTCTGTGATCCTGTAAACCCCATTGTCAGAACGTCCTTACCTGGCTCTCAAAAATGAACGCTACAAAGAATTACTCCACGCTATCCATGAGAAATCTCCATTTATATAATTTCATTCCATTTTTTCTGTACGTCAGTCTTGAAACATGGATGATAAAATGAGATACAGGTTCTGTTGGAGCACATCATTGAGCAATCTCACTTTTATTTCAAGACACGGATGAAAAGCAACAGGAACAGCAGTGGAGTCTTAGGATTGTGCAGTTTATAGGCTGGGCTTTGCCTGTGTATTTTAAGAATTCAGTCTGGCTACAACCTGTGAATTCGGTTAAATAACACTTGCTTACACTTTAACTGTTCTGAATTGAATCCCTTAGAGCTGCTAGACAATATTAGGAATATCTGCACAGCTGCCTCACTAAAGTTGTGCAAGAAGCATGATGTAAGTGTATATCAGCTCAATGCCAAAATAACGGCAGCTTTCCAAAGTAATGAAGTCGTGTTTCCTTCATATGAAGTAATAAATATTTCCCTTCCCAAGTATTAGAATCCCACCCTAGTTGTCATCTCAGTGGCACTGAGAACGGAACAAACGGTGGAGTTTGCTAGGAAAAGGCTACACGGTAAAGGCCAAAAATCAAATTAATTGCTTGTACTCCTCTCTGTCTGTTGCATTTGTAGCCCACCTAATTGTGCTGACAGAAATATGCAGAAATAACTTTTATTAAAATGAGCCAACAAACCGAAACACTGGCTCATTCTGACACTCGGGTTCATTTGCAAAGCTCGTTTCTAAATATAGAGGTTACCAAGTTGCGGTTTTATTTCTGTTGTTATGTTTTCTGTTTCGTGGTTGTTTTTTTTTGTTATTTTGGTGTGTCTTTTTCTCTCCTAAACAGCTGAGGCAGAACAGAATTTGACGCTTCACTTTTCTCAAACCCCCCAGAAGCGTACGGTATTATCCTCTTTCCCCTTTTGTAATACACTTTGATCTTGTCTCGCCAAAATTAATATCACGTGTTTTAATTTGTCTGGGCCAAGCCCAGGAGCTTGTCCTCCCTAAGCTGGGGATTTAAACTAAGTGCTTTCAGAGAACTAAAACCTGCCAGGCTGGGCTGAGTCCGGATCCACGTATCAGCTGTTTGTATCAGCTTTGTAGGGCATGAGGAGAATTCACAGAATCCCAGAATGTCAGGGGTTGGAAGGGACCTGGAAAGCTCATCCAGTGCAATCCCCCCACGGAGCAGGAACACCCAGCTGAGGTTCCACAGGAAGGTGTCCAGGCGGGTTTGAATGTCTGCAGAGAAGGAGACTCCACAACCTCCCTGGGCAGCCTGGGCCAGGCTCTGACACCCTCACCCCCAACAAGTTTCTTCTCCTCTTTCAGTGGAACCTCCTGTGTTCCAGTTTGTACCCATTGCCCCTTGTCCTGTCACTGGTTGTCACCCAGAAGAGCCTGGCTCCATCCTCCTGACACTCCCCCTTTCCATATTGATCCCCAGGAATGAGTCCCCCCTCAGTCTCCTCTTCTCCAGCTCCAGAGCCCCAGCTCCCTCAGCCTTTCCTCACACGGGAGATGCTCCACTCCCTTCAGCATCTTGGTGGCTGCGCTGGACTCTCTGCAGCAGTTCCCTGTCCTTCTGGAACTGAGGGGCCACAACTGGACACAAGATTCCAGGTGTGGTCTCCCCAGGGCAGAGTAGAGGGGCAGGAGAACCTCTCTGACCTACTGACCACCCCCTTCTAATCCACCCCAGGTACCATTGGCCTTCCTGGCCACAAGGGCCCAGTGCTGGCTCAGCCCACAGCACCCGCTATTCCCGGATGGTCTCCCATCCAAGTACTGACCGGGCCTGACTCTGCTTAGCTTCCGAGATCAGATGAGATTGGGCGTTCTCAGGGTGCTATGGCTGTGTATATCACATGTACATATATATACGTTCCCCAAGTATATCCTGATATTATCTGAACTAAACCCTTTTTCCATGCTCATCCTGCTGTTACCAGGACCCCCAGGTCCCTTTCCCCTACGCTGCTCCAGGTGGGTTTGAATGTCTCAGAGAAGGAGACTCCACACCCGCTCTGGGCAGCCTGGGCCAGGCTCTGGCACCTCCCAGCAAAGAAGTTTCTGCTCATGTTCACATGGAGCCTCCTGTGTTTCAGTCTGTGCCAGCAGCTACTGGCTCATTAACCCAGACTAAAATTTGTACCTCGGCTTTCGTGAGCTGTTCCCGCAGCTTCTCCACCTCCTCGCGCAGCTCCCGGATGATGCGCGCGTTGGGGTCCTCGTTCACCACGGCATGGTTGACGATGTTCTTGGCCCGGTCGGCGTACCTCAGCGTGGACAGGGTCTCGTCGTAGTTGTCCGCCGCCGGGCTCACCGTGGCCACCATGGCTGTTTTGCTGTTGCCACCAAGGCTGTCCTGGAAAGTCATAAAATTAAAACGGGCAGTTTATTTCGTTTTACCCAGTGTTGTGTATTGCTAAGGATCATGGATGGAAACACTGCGGTGAAACTAGTTCAGCTACCCACAGGAGATGACACATTCAGTACAGGGTGAACTTTGATTTACATATCAAGGACAAACTAAGGAGCCACAGCCCAGGCCGGCTGGTGATACCAGAGGTGGGGGACGTGCCAGAGGGCACAGAGCCCCATCTTCTGATATGTCCAGCTTGGCACACAAAGGGGAAAGGCTGAGACCCTTCAACCCCTCATCATACAAGTCTCATCATCCACGCTGCGAAGCCGTAAGAGACTGGATCCCTCATCCTTCTCCTCTTCCTTTCTCTCTACTCTTCCCTTCTCTCTTTTTTCTATATCCCTATTTCTTCGTCTCTCCTTCCGTGATATATTACTCTTTCTCTCTCTTATACCTTAGTTTTCCTTTCCTCTCTACCACTCTCTTTCTTTCCCTTTGGAACATACAACGGTAACATCATCTTAAGCTCTGCTGTTGGGTTCTATTTAAGTCTTGTACTATAGCTACTAATGGTTGCCAATACATCACTCATAGTAGAACCCTCGCTGTTAATGTATTGATAAGTTCAGTGATACCATAAAATACTTTTGCCAAGTCACTAATCACTGTAATTAGTATTTCCACCACGTGCCTTTAGTAAACTCATAATTGGATTGGACTCCGGGGGTGATTGTTTGTCATTCACTTCACATAACGGTGGATAATTAATCCAGAGTGAACTCACACCTGGTCTCATCTGTTGATCAGGGTGATATTCACCTCAAAGGATTGCTACACTCTAGTCGTGGTTGGTTTAAAGATAACTGGTTTAAAACTAGCTTAAACAGACTTGGTGTAGCAGCCACCACAGGGACTGGTCAGCACAGCTAAAATGCATCTTTCTCCATACACACTTTGGCTTATTTTTTGCAAATGTAGGGAGGAAATCACCCTCGTTCATTCTCTGTGTTGCATCATTTTTCTACTCATCTGTTGTTATTCTGACTTCTCAGAGTGTATACCAGTGTATATCTAAAAACAACTGTCAGAGGAAGACTGAATAGCTAAAAAAATCCCTAATAGAACCCACACATATTTCACAGAAGCATTTGACTGTCTCTATCCTGATTATTCTGCTGTAGTGTGAAGAAATGTGTTCGCGTGTCGCGTTGGGAGTGAACTTGTCCTCATCCCATGTGTTGGGACAGGACACCCGGTCAATGAATGTCAGCAGAGAATAACAACCTGGGGTTGGGAGGACATGGTGGTGACTAAGAAACATTTATGTCAGGAAACTTCAAGCTGTGTAAAAATCAAGGAAAGTTGTTATTTTAAATATATATATTAAATACATTCAAGAAATGTCATCCTTGGATTTCCAAATCAGGAATAAAACCAGCCCCTTTTCTATGTTTTATAATGCCTAGTAAGGGTTTCTAAGGTTTGATCCTATGTTTTTTGCTGGGTTTTATAAACAAGCAATATAAGTGCTTCAGCATTAGGCTTCTCAGACATGACCGATGGAGCTCAGGAAAGATCATGATGAATTCAGAATATCTTATTTTAAAGACTGGAAGTGAAAAGTCTCCAATGAGTCATGAATTTAAATTACTGAGAGGTCTCGCCATAAGCAATGTAGTTGATTTTATCTGTACAGACGTTTCGAAATGGGACCTTTCCCTTCTCCCCCCTTCCCAGCTCACACACCTAAATGGGGTTATGTAAGAAATTACCCTTTTGGAACGTCGTTGATAGACAAGTTGGACTTGTTTGTTTTATTTGGGTTTTTTGCCCAATTTCTGAGCTGAACATGCTCTTAACTTCCACCTTCAATAACCCATGAAATCTAAGCCAGGTTTTGCCATTAGAACCATCTGCTCACATTAGCAGCTTGTCCAACCATTTCAACCGCAAAGCCATGTGCAGCTTTCCCCGGTGATCATTAGAACGCCCCGTCAAGTATTTCCTTCAGACCCTTTTATTTTTGTTGCATGATGCCTAAAACATACAAGTGCTGACCACACAAACCCACGTTGCTTTGTCTGATGTCCCTGGTCACATGAAAGGGCTCGTAGATCTTTGGGGAGAGAATATAATTTCATTTATATGGTGCTGAGGGTACACAGCACGGTCAGCATTCGCGGGTGAGAGTATTTATTAAGAAGTCAATTGAAAAGAAACAGCCTTCTGATGGATACCAGTGTGGTTTTGTTGGTTTTTTGCTCATCTGAGAAACAGCCAATGCTGACTCCAACAAATACACAGCTTGGGAGGATCCACCCTGGAATACACAAATGTTCTTCCAAAGCAGCTACCGAAAACTTTAAAACGGTTAAACAAGAACACTTGGCTCATGCAATGCGATTTCTGGCTCTGCAGAAGCCAGGACTTTCCTTCAGTCTGTGAATTGTTTTCAAAAATTAGGAATCATAGGATGGTTTCGGAGGGAAGGGACCATGAAAGACCATCTGGTCCAACCCCTGCCATGACAGGGACATCTTCACCAGCTCAGGTTGCTCAGAGCCCCGTCCAGCCTGGCCTGGGATGTCTCCAGGGATGGTTCAGCCACCACCTCTCTGCCCAACCTGGGCCAGGCTCTCACCACCCTCATTGTCCAGAATTTCTTCCTCACGTCCAGCCTGAATCTCCCTCCTTTAGTTTTAAACCATCACCCCTTGTCCTATCACAACAGGCCCTGCTCAAAAGTCTGTCCCATCTTTCTTCTCGGCCCCTTTTAAGTCTGAAAGGCCGCACTGAGCTCTCCCCCATCTCTCTGCACAGACATCCTTCTGGCACAGAATCGCCTCGTAAAGAATACGCCGTATTGTTTGCCTGAGTTTGTAGTATATATTGTCTCTGAAGTGGTTCTTCCACAGTCAAACAGCTTCACAGCGGCACCATCGCTCTGGATATTCAGGAAATATTGGATCAGAAAGTTGCATCCGGAGAAAGTGACTCCAGAATGGAAATGTCCCCGGGTTCTTGTGTGACCGGCTGTCCTCTGGTTTGTTCTTCTGAACCGTTCTCTTCTCTGCTATGGGGAATGCGATGGGTCCGTGGATTCCCTGACGGAGGCCATGGGAACACAGATCAGCCTTGAAGATATTAAGCTAGTTACATATTAAGGAGTAGAGGAGCATCCGGAGATATTGAGCACGTACCCATGAGAGAGAAGGGAATAGAAGAGTGACATTGATGACACCAAATCAGCCAATGAGATGTTACTGCTGTGACTTGTAACCAATAGTGAAGAGACACGGGAATTGGTAAAACTGCATAAAAATGCACCTGTGGCAATAAACGGCATCTACTATTTTCATCCTGGAAGAACTTGGTCTGTGTCGTTTGTCCGTCTCAACCACGACATTTGTCCATCTCTCTTTGCCCTTCATGACGTATTCAACTGGTGAAGATGTAGCGAAATGTGCATTTTTGGAATCTTTATCTCAGAAATCAGAATCAGATGCAGCTTCTCATGGTGCCAGCCGTGTATTCTGCTCCCCAACCTTCACACTTTGCACTTGGGGAACCTCCTTCGCCACACTAATTAGCTCCAAACCAGAATTAATTCATTATTTGAACTGCAACTCTGCTGTGCAGGCTGAGAACGCCGTTCCAGCCGTATGCTGTAACTCACAAAAGACCCATTATAAACCGGGTAAAGTTCCTCTTGTATTGTAACTATTTAAGCCCAATGCCAAACTGCCTGATAAAGTTTTACGTATAAAACCGTTGTGTTGATTTCAGTGGTTTCTTTAACGGTTGACAAATAGTGAGCCAGCCTCTCATTAGCAAAGACAGCATCTGCAAATTACCCTGGAAAAGCTGTGCTCGTATGTGACCGACACGGAGTGCAAATAAATCACTTCTGTTATTCCTAAGACTAAACCAGAGCAGGCTCGCATCAAATTACTGTGAAAACCACTTAAAATGCAGGGAGCAGACACTGTATTTTTAACAGCAGCCATCACTAGAACATACAAGGCTCCCGAATAAAATGGGAATTCAAGATGTTTGTGCTCATACAATTCGATAAAACCAAGAAGTTGAAGCACTAAAGCTATTCCACACAACCTGGCACTGCTGCTCAAGCCCCCTCTCGCAATAATATTTTCCACCTGGTGCTTTTGTCTAAAGATGTTCAACAAAATTAAGCACAAAGTGTTAGATCTTGAGGTCTCCTGAACTCTACCGGTTCCTCAGATTAGTGGATAGTTCCTATACAATAGATATGTCAGGTGTTGGAACATGTCTACCCCGCTTCAGCATCACAATTACAAGTTGAAAGCTAGAAAGACAGCTCACGGCTCCTACAAATGAATCCTTTAAATGAACAAATTGGTTTAGAAACAGCATAACTAATTCTAACGATGGAATTCATTAAGGAAGTTCCCACCCCCCTCGCTCAGGCCTCTTCGCGAACCCCGGCGCACAAACCGCGCCAGCAAAGCGAAGGGAACCGAACACTGGGTTCGTTCCCATTTGTTTAATTAAAGTGTAAATATGTAGAGGCAAAAATAAATTTAAGCACTAAGAAAGTCTTTGGGCAAGGAACACCAAGGATTGATTTTACTGTAGAAAAGTACGACGCTATTTCTGTGATACCATTCTGATTTTTACACAGCCCTCAGGATGGTGCTTCTTGATGTCCAGTGTCTGTGATGTTTCCACAACACAAATCATTTCCCAGCAGTCACGTGTCCTGGTTTTGTTAAAACCAAGTTTCTCTTTTAGTGAATTTGCCTGTCAGCTAAAGCTTTCAGATCAGCTGCATTTTCCTGGAGAACCAGATCCATGTTGTGCTGAACACAGCAATGGAATGCGAGGTCATTGATAAGGATGGATGCACATCTCGCCAGAGGGGCAACGAGAAACAGGGGACCAGAAACTGACCAACGGAGCATAACATCCCATTCACGGGATAATTCATATAAAAGTGGGAGATCACAAGGATCTCGTCCCTTTTCCTCATACTGACATTAGGAGAGGACCTTGTGAGTCGTCCCTGCCAACTGAGGCCAGTGACAGACTGAATCCAGCTCCATTGGCTGCAGAGTCCAGTCCAGGACTTCGGGTGCCAGAGCAGTTGCTGGGACTTTCAAGACTGGTTTTGTGTATTTTGTATTATTTTCTCTATTTTATCAGTAGCATTAGTAAAGCATTTTTAATTTTCCCAGCTCTCCTCTCTCTGTCCTTCTTTCCCTCCCAATTCCCTGTCCTTAGTGGGAAGGGGGAGAGGGTGTTAACAATACATCCGCCACGGGTTTATTGTCACCCCACAATCAAACCCTCGACATCATGCTATTAATAAAAGCTTAATTACAAGACAGCGCTGAGAAAACGAGCACTTGTGGTGTGTCAGCGAATGACCTGAGTAGAGATTTGATTTTACTTCAGCATTGAACTTTGTTTTCAAATCCCTTAAAGGAAACATCCTTTTTTATACTCTCCACAGCTCTCTATAACCTGCACGTAACTCTTTCTTTCCATGTGTGCAGTTAAATCATAGGGATGTCAAATTCAAACATCGCTAAGAATGGGTGGGAAAGAAGTTACAAAAAATGAAGCACAACATATGACGCCTCATTCAATAATCCCCCAAAATCTGATTCAACCAAGACCACTCAGACTGTACTGGGTAAGATAAAGAAATCCAGATGACCAATATTCCTAAAATTAAACTCGCACTGCCAACATTTTTTTGTTATCAGGCTACCGAGCTTTACAGCTTTACAGTATTTGCAAGTGGGAAGAACAAGACAAACAAAAGCCCTTGAATTTGACACACGTAAAACTGGTATTTGGCAATTTGGTTTTTAATTTAGACTTGACTTCCATCCAAGTGCCATCGTGATATAGCAAATAATACCAAATAGGGTCTTATGCAACACAGATTTAACTACTTATTTCACAAAGTCTTCTGACCTGTTCCCCAGCCTGTAACTGGGATAATTCTCTGCTGACAAAAGTATATTAACAAATAAATTAGATAATCAGGAAAAGGAAACAGCCTTAATCCAACTTTTCAAAGCCAACCATGCCAGTACGTAAAATTCAGCTGCATGTGGCAAGAGCCCAAATTAAACTAGAGCCGAGCTTTAGTGTGAAGCTGTGTGTGAACTGACCCATAAGAAATAATGTCTTATTTTTTAATCTATTTTTTTAAAAGTTCCTTATTCTTTAGGCCATTGCAGCTCCACAGAAGACAGGGAAGATATTCAGTCTGTAAAGATACTAATGGTTTACATCCAGCTAATTTATAAAGACAATTATTATTAACATCAAACCCAGAAAACGAGGCAAAAGAACAGTGTTTTATTTCACTGAATGGGTCTCTTCTCCCTTTTTGCTCTCTTTTATTTCCCTTTTAAAAAAATATGATCAGAATACTTACTTTAAGTAACCAAGTGAGCACGGAATCCCGATAAGGAACAAATTTGTTCTTGTTCTTGCCAGCAGCCTGATCTGCCAGGGCAGAAATAACCAGCCCGAGCGTTGTGAGGGATCTGCAGAGAAAACACAAGCAGTCATTAACAAGTGCACATATCCATAAGCCAAATAAATATTTCAACAGTCACTCTCCCTCCAAAAACGAGTTCAGGGGAGAAAGTTCCCAGAATGGTTTTGATCGTTCTCCTCTCACAGAAGCTCTGCTCCTTGTTTTCAGGCTGTTTTCAGCCTTCATCGTGTCTTCACAATGCAGTTATGTGGTTGTTGGAAGAACACAAGTACAGAATGAAAAACGCCAATTGTTTTAAGAAGGCAGAGATATCATTCAAACATTGTATGTCAGAAAGGGAAGTAGAGAGAAGCAGAGGGAAGAAAAAGAAGAAGAAGAAGGAGGAAAAAAAAAGGAAAAGGGGAAAGGAAGGGAAGGGAAGGGAAGGGAAGGGAAGGGAAGGGAAGGGAAGGGAAGGGAAGGGAAGGGAAGGGAAGGGAAGGGAAGGGAAGGGAAGGGAAGGGAAGGGAAGGGAAGGGAAGGGAAGGGAAGGGAAGGGAAGGGAAGGGAAGGGAAGGGAAGGGAAGGGAAGGGAAGGGAAGGGAAGGGAAGGGAAGGGAAGGGAAGGGAAGGGAAGGGAAGGGGTAGAACAAGAAGAAGAAGAACAAGAACAGAAGATACAGAAGATAAGAGAGGAGAAGGAGAAGGAGAAGAAGGAGAAGGAGAAGGAGAAAAGAGGAGAGGAGAGGAGAGGAGAGGAGAGGAGAGGAGAGGAGAGGAGAGGAGAGGAGAGGAGAGGAGAGGAGAGGAGAGGAGAGGAGAGGAGAGGAGAGGAGAGGAGAGGAAGAGGAAGAGATGAAGAGGAAGAGAAGAAGAGGAAGAGGAAGAGAAGAAGAAGAAGAGAAGAAGAAGAAGAAAGAAGAAGAAAAAGAAGGAGAAGAAAAAGGAGAAGAAAAAGGAGAAGAAAAAGAAGGACAAGAAAAAAAGGAGAAGAAAAAGAAGGAGAAGAAAAAGAAGGAGAAGAAAAAGAAGGAGAAGAAAAAGAAGGAGAAGAAGAAGAGAACTGGCTACAACAGCTTACTACATTGACTTTATCCTATTTCACAAGTATGCTGCACATAGCAGTGAGGCTAAAAAAAGGAAAAGAAATAATCACAGAGTCTCACTTGTTAATGTTGCTTCCTTCTTTCAGCCTGTCTCCCGCGGCCCCGGTTTTAGTCGCCCTTTCGCTCCCTGCTAAGTCCACCAGGCTCAGCTTGCCCACCTTCTCACCCGACGTCTGCACAAGGAACCAGAGATTAGTTAAAATCAGTTTGCTCCAATTAAGTTCTGTAGTTCGCTGTATTTTCAAAGAAGCATCGAGCTTCATTGCTCGGTGTAGACTCCGCGGCTCCAGCGCCTTCAAACACCATCGGACTTGAGTGGTTTTGTGTGTTAATGTAGTAGCTGTTGCTTCAGAAACAACAGGAGGATTTGGAGTGAAATCAGGTATATGAATGTCTTCAAGACATCTCTGAAATCTCCAGAGGAGAAGAACACGGGGCGCTTCAGTGAAATGTTAAACCAAGCAAAATGCAGATGTAGGACAGGCCAAGCAAAGCCATGGGGGCTACAATCCCATCCTGAAAACAGTCTCCTACAAACCTCCCATTTTACACCAAGTTTCTTCTCTGATTTCGAGAGAATGATGTGGCATGAAGCAGGTTATAATATACAAAAATTATTACAATTGTTAAGTCTCCTACATCCTTAACAGCCTCCTAGAAAGCAACCCAAGCTATGTGACTATTTAAACCCGTAATGCAGATTTTGTTCTCAACCCTTCTATCTCATTTGACTCAAAATGACATTCTGAAATGCTCGATGAATTCTAATTTTAGTTTATCACCATTTTCTGTGAGGGATGAAATGATATTAACATAAATGTATTTCACACAGCCTCCATGGATTATTTACATATAAGGAAATGCAAAGAAAAATACCCGCCCATTTAAATGTCTTAGATATTTAATATAGATAAACAAAAATATTAATGTTGTACAATGCAAATGTTTTTAAATGAGTAGGTCTTTCCGTTTATAAAGCTGATCATTCTTATACATATTCTTATACATATACATAAAATAGCCCCTTGAAGGAGATTACCAGATATATAATCAGGTGTTCTTCTCTTTTCCATCCATGCCTTATATCTTTAGTTTCTGCTCCAAGTCTGTACGACACACCGTTGCTTCAGAAGAACTGTTTCTTTAGTCCAGGCTTAACATCTACACACCATTGCTTCAGAAGAACCGTTTTTTTAGTCCGGGCTTAACAAACATCTACACACCGTTGCTTATGAAGAACGGTTTCCTTACTCCAGGCTTAACATCTACACACAGTTGCTTAAGAAGAACGGCTTCTTTAGTTCAGGCTTAACATCTACACACTGTTGCTTAAGAAGAATGGTTTCTTTAGTCTAGGCTTAACATCTACACACTGTTGCTTAAGAAGAATGGTTTCTTTAGTCCCAGTTTAACATCTACACACCGTTGCTTAAGAAGAATGGTTTCTTTAGTCCAGGATTAACATCTACACATCATTGCTTAAGAATGGTTTCTTTAGTCCAGGCTTAACTAACATCTACACACCGTTGCTTAAGAAGAACCGTTTCTTTAGTCCAGGCTTAACAAACATCTACACACCATTCCTTAAGAGGAACGGTTTCTTTAGTCCAGGCTTAACATCTACACACCATTGCTTAAGAAGAGCGGTTTCATTTGGACCTTGTTTTACTCACCCCTGATTGCACATCGTAGAGCGTGTGTGTGAGGATGATGTTGAAGACGGCGTGGGACCGGCTGCTCTCCTCGTTCATGTTGGTGGCGGCCACCGTGCGGGATTTATTGCCCTCCGACATCAACGACTCGATGTCCTAGACAGAATTTTCATGAGCAAATATGCATCAACACCCTTTTCAATCATCTACCCAAACAACCTCATTTTGGTAAAACACAGCGAGTATTTTCCCGCTAAGCTCCCCACTGTTCAGCTGTAAAATATCGTGATGTCCCCTTTAAAGACGAGAAATAATACAATGTTTGACATGCGTATTCATCCATTGCCTCTACCTACATATTAAATTATCAGCAAAAATAACTCACTGTACACAGCAGTACTCAAAAGCAAAGAAAAATACAAGAAAACAGCAATTCCTGCTTGAACAATGCAACAGTTAGGCCTCAGTTGCCAAACATGCATTGCTGAAATATGTAATATGGATGTAAATTGAGTTTGTATTTTGGGTGAATGAGATTTGTCGGCGATGGCCAAAAAATGACACGGTGTAATACCAGAATTTCCTTTCTGCTAAATCCTGGTCCTGTTGTTAATCACGGAACATTTTCTCATCCATACAGTATAAACTCATCTTAAGCTTGGGAGGTAAGCTGCTTCATTAAATAGTCAAATTTATTTCAGAATTATTAAATAGTACAGGACGAAGATGAGTTTCTGCTCTTATTTCATACCAGTGATTACAATACAACAAATCCTACAGGTTCTTGCTCTAAAATCAATGCTACTGCCATGGCAATTAGGAGTATCTTAATTTAGTTGCCCTCTTTAAGTGCCAATACTCTCGTGTTTAGGATATCAAACTGATAACATCACTCCTTACCTTGTAGCTAGCAACAGCCAGTTTGGATAGGCCGTCTACGTAGGGACCATAAACACTGTGTTCTCTAACTTTTAACGACTGACGGCTTCTGGTTGGGAGAAAAAAGTCATTTAAAAGCACACAACTCACTTAAGACAGCATTAAGATTAAGACAATTCCCCACTGACAGATCTCAAACGTGACAGTGTTTGGTTTCAAAAACAAAACTGCCCGCAGTTCTCTCAAGGTCGCGCTAGAGATTTACATTAAAGCTGCATTGATCTCAAATATTTAATGTGTTCATATGGCACAAACGGGGAGGTTTTGGGGTTGGTTTTATTTCGGAAATGGCCCTTCCTGCCGACACCGCTTTCACAAAATCACAGAATCCCAGAATGCCAGGGGTTGAAGGGACCTGGAAAGCTCATCCAGTGCAATCCCCCCATGGAGCAGGAACACCCAGCTGAGGTTCCACAGGAAGGTGTCCAGGCGGGTTTGAATGTCTGCAGAGAAGGAGACTCCACAACCTCCCTGGGCAGCCTGGGCCAGGCTCTGACACCCTCACTCCCCAACAAGTTTCTTCTCATATTCAAATGGAACCTCCTGTGTTTCAGTTTGTACCCATTTCCCCTTGTCCTTTCATTGGTTGTCACTGAGAGGAGCCTGGTTCCATCCTCCTGACACTCACCCTTTATATACCTGTAAACATTAATGAGGTCACCCCTCAGTCTCCTCTTCTGCAGCTCCAGAGCCCCAGCTCCCTCAGCCTTTCCTCACACGGGAGATGCTCCACTCCCTTCAGCATCTTGGTGGCTGCGCTGGACTCTCTGCAGCAGTTCCCTGTCCTTCTGGAACTGAGGGGCCACAACTGGACACAAGATTCCAGGTGTGGTCTCCCCAGGGCAGAGCAGAGGGGCAGGAGAACCTCTCTGACCTACTGACCACCCCCTTCTAACCCACCCCAGGTACCATTGGCCTTCCTGGCCACAAGGGCCCAGTGCTGGCTCATGGTCACCCTGCTGTCCCCAGGACCCCCAGGTCCCTTTCCCCTACACTGCTCTCTAATAGCTCACTCCCCAACTTACACTGGAACCTGGGGTTGTTCCTGCCCACATTCAAGACTCTACACTTGCGCTTGTTCTATTTCATTACATTTTTCCCACCCAACTCTCCAGCCTGTCCAGGTCTCTGGATGGCAGCACAGCTTCCAGTGTCACCACTCCTCCCAGCTTGGTGTCACCAGCAAACTTGCTGACAGTCACTCTATTCCCTCATCCAAATCATTGATGAATATATTGAATAATACCGGTCCCAGCACTGACCCTTGAACACTCCACTAGATCCAGGCCTCTAACTGGACTCTGCCCCATTGACCACAACTCTCTGGCTTCTTCCCTTCAGCCAGTTCACATCCACCTCACTACCCGATCATCCAGACCACACTCTCTCAGTTCAGCTGTGAGGATGCTGTGGGAGACTGTGTCAAATGCTTTACTGAAGTCAAGCTAGACCACATCCACTGCCCTGCCATCATCCATCCACCTCATTATGTCCTTATAAAAGTTAAAGCAACAAAGCACAGAACAAGGACTACAATGTGAATGAAAAAGTGTTAAGTCTACACGCAAAATGCCAACACAGATGTTTCTGTTGCTCCATAAGTTACAATCAGGGTGAGTTTACCCCATGCTTTTAGTCTTATCACTTGCTTTTGATATAAAATGAAAGGACACTGAGATTAGGAAGAAGCAAAAGCCACCCTACCCAAATTCCTTAGGTGGGGTCCATGAAGGGAAGCTGGTTATGCAAAGGAAGAGCGTATGATATCATCCTGTTAACATAAAACTCACCCTTTTGGGTCGAGAAGATCTCGGACTTTCTCGTTGTAGATCTCCATGTAGGACACTTCCACTTTGAAGCTCTGCTCTTCGTTCTCCTCTTTCTGAGCCCTCTCGAAGAGCCCGCTGCACAGTCTGGGGATTAAGCCAGGCTGGTCGGCAGTTCCCATCATCGTGTAGGATTTTCCAGACCCTGCGGAGCGAATTTACCATTAGTGGGCAGGGAACAAAGTTTCTGTGCAGAACACAAGAGAAGACAAACAAAGAAATAGCGTTTCGGTGAAAGGTATTTGTGTGGTTTTCTACCTTCGAGTAACCAAAACGCCATTTAACTAAATGCTATTTAATCAAAAGGAAAGCAAGAAATTCAGTTCAAATGCCCAGAAGGTATTTTTTTCAGGTATATATAGCCTGACTGCATCTCACTAACGCATGTGGCACAATGAGAAAAACCAAGCGCAATAATTTTTGCACATTACCTTTAAATTATAATTAGGAATGGGAATAACTCCAGAATGAGTGTCTTACTGATGAATACAAGCTCATTCAGCAAATTAACAGCTGTCAAGGTCACCTTAAGTAGAATATTGTTTAAAATACAACCTCTCAAAGAAGAATTTAATTTTACTACAGAAATCAAAACATTTTTTCCTCTTTTAATGTAAGTACTCATTACTAATTTATGTAGAATTTTAGCTGTAAATATGAAAACCCTAGAAGGGTCATCTCATTAACTACTTAACCACGCAAAACCAAAATCATAAAAAGTACCGTTACTTAACAGAGATCTTTGCTAGAGAACTGTTGGCTATCGAGTGCATCCAATAACACTGAGATGTATGTCACAACTCATACATTGTTTGGTTCAAAACATTATGGTTTTAAGATTTCTTTTTTTAATTACTATACAATCAATTAATTACGTTGAAAATGATGATTAAAGGTTAGTCTAACTACAGACATGGAAAATCTGAGTGACACATTCACAGAATGTCAGGGGTTGGAAGGGACCTGGAAAGCTCATCCAGTGCAATCCCCCCATGGAGCAGGAACACCCAGCTGAGGTTCCACAGGAAGGTGTCCAGGCGGGTTTGAATGTCTGCACAGAAGGAGACTCCACAACCTCCCTGGGCAGCCCGGGCCAGGCTCTGACACCCTCACCCCAAACAAGTTGCTTCTCCTCTTTCAGTGGAACCTCCTGTGTTCCAGTTTGCACCCATTGCCCCTTGTCCTGTCACTGGTTGTCACCCAGAAGAGCCTGGCTCCATCCTCCTGACACTCACCCTTTATATATTGATTCCCAGGAATGAGTCCCCCCTCAGTCTCCTCTTCTCCAGCTCCAGAGCCCCAGCTCCCTCAGCCTTTCCTCACACGGGAGATGCTCCACTCCCTTCAGCATCTTGGTGGCTGCGCTGGACTCTCTCCAGCAGTTCCCTGTCCTTCTGGAGCTGAGGGGCCACAACTGGACACAAGATTCCAGGTGTGGTCTCCCCAGGGCAGAGCAGAGGGGAAGGACCTCAAAGGCAATCACGACCTAACGATTCCAATCTAAGGTGTGAGAAATACGGGCAGTGGACAGCGACAGCCAAAATCCTATTTGTCCTCCTGAGAAAAACAGTTCTTATCTACATTTCAAGGCTTTTCTCTTGGAATCATATCACAACAGCCATGGAAAGAATCTCCAGTTAGAACTGGACTAACCTGTTTGCCCATAGGCGAAGATGCAAGCGTTATAGCCCTCGAAGGCATTCTGAAGAATATTCTCCCCAAGGCACTTGAAAACAACGTCTTGACCTACGAAATAAAACATGTCAAGAAAGCCAGAGATTATTTTTTGCCTTGATTTGGATTCTTCGATAATTACATACAAGCGGTTCGTGTCTTCCCGCTGTTGTTGGGTAAATATCCAGCGTTTGCTCCATCTACACGACGCGCTCCAGATTTACGCGACTGTAGAAATCTGAAGCTACGGTGACCCCACACGTACCTGCATCCACTCCCAACAACATCCGACCCGTGTTTGTACTCAAAAACCCTTATCGGCAGAAAATTGGCTGCCAATGGCAGAATTTAATCCACCGGTGAATGATGCCACCTCAAAATACACTCGACTTGTGCATTTTAACCACTGTCAGTTGATTTTAATCACTAGGTGATTTCAATGTCAATATGTAAGATAGTAAATAATACTATAAGAGATGCATTAATAAAATATAGGGTGTATCGCTTGTTTTATTACTGAACTATGGTCCAACTTATGGTTGGACTTGATGATCCTGAGTGTCTCTTCCAAGCAAAATGATTCCACAATTCTAACTAAATCCATAGGAACAGCTTTTTGGCTCCTTTTCCAAACGGAGGAAGAAATACTTAATATATTTGTGTATTATCTATTTAAACAAACCCTCGATTTTCAGAATTTACAATGAAAGGGACTAAAGTCTGACCAAAATATGGCAGGGCCTTATGGACTGAAAAGTCATATATGTCAATGTTCCCGAAAGGTTTTCTTTTCTCTCCCCGATGGGAATCAGGATCTTTACACCCAAGTCCACTTAGAATTTAATGCATGCAAAACTACCCATCCAAATTACTAATAGAATACACTTCCAACGTATAACAGACCATAAGAGAAGTGACACAGGCACCTCCATTCGTTTGAGAAACAAAACATCTACCATCCCATGTAATTTATATGGCTGCAAGTGTCACGTTTTCCTCAGTTCTTCAATAAGTTACTATTTATTACTTATTCGTTAGAGATATTAAAATCTAGAAGCATAAGCATATTTTATTTTTCTCGTGATTTTTTTTAACAAGGTGAACTGATTCCCAAGTTTAAAAGATAACAAGTACGAAAGGAACAGAAGACAAGAGCGCTAAGTCCAAACACATTTCATATTTTACCACAACTATTTGCCAAAATCTGTCACGTTACATAGGAAATTCTTAGTGAAACACATTACCCGTTCTCAGACCAGATGAATTCACATATCCCTATAATAAATCAGGCTTTTTTAATACTCCATTATTAAGTTCTAATGTGATGCCAACCTCCTATCAGCACTGCGAAGCATGAAATTACATGCGCCTCAAGTGCTGAAAAGAAATGGATTTGACGGATGATGATGCTCTTGAAACAGCATCTTAAATAAAGATATGAATCTGAGTAACCCATTTCTCCATTTCCTACACCTTTTGGCTTTATCATCTTCCAAGAAGAGAAGCAGGAATGGTTAACATTCTTCTTTTTCTTTTGCCAACAAGCGGGTGTAGAGTGGAAGGCGTTTCATGCATCACGGTCTGTGCCCTTTGGCAAATATCAGCCTTTAATTAGATCATTATACCACTAATTAGATCACTCGGAGACAACGAGCACAAAGCCACGGTCAACACTACCTGCGTATTTTTCTTTGACGGACTCATCCATAGACCAAAAGCAGTGATCGTAGGCGAATACCTGCGGGAAAACAAATGGACACCTCGTCAAATCTCTTGCCAAACCAAACGCATTATCCACGTTTTGATAATCTTCCTATAGGCAAGCTTGTTAATTGATTTTTTTTCTTCCTTTGATTGATTTCGATTGATTTTATTGCTTTTATTTCTTCCTTTCCACACAGGAGGAGTATGTATTTATTAACAATCATACATCACATAGCATATATACAACAGCAGTCGTCACCCACCTCTAATACTAGTAAAGAATAACAT
The DNA here is from genome assembly GCF_037038585.1 of Patagioenas fasciata. NCBI lineage: Eukaryota > Metazoa > Chordata > Aves > Columbiformes > Columbidae > Patagioenas > Patagioenas fasciata. The sequence goes on along the minus strand of NC_092522.1, from coordinate 123,428,412 downwards.
CGTGCAAATTAGTTTCATTAGTTTGATTCCATTATTCCAGAATATTTCATATTACGGGTTAACGCGTTTGAATGTTCCACTTCAGTGAAGTCGCAATAAAGCAAATTGTCCTCAAGTATATAAACTAAAATAACGATCAAAATGATACGAGAGTCGAAAATCCATCCTGCCAACACATCCAAACTTCCTACATTTATGAAAATGCCTCCTATAGCAAAATCCTTGCAATTTAAGGAACTTATCTTCAAAAATACATCGTTGTTTTTTTATTTCCCTATACTACCTTAATGTTGCAGCATCGAGAGATAAAAGTGGTTATTTTACGTCCTCTAATTGAGGAAATGAAGGTTTGTTCATTCAAAATTAAGGTTTTGGGGTTGTTTGAATTCATTATACAATTAAACATATTATTGTAAGATCACATATTTTGAGCGTTTAATAAAACACCAATAAAGCCGAACCATGATATGCGTCTTCATCACAAATGCAGAGTCGCGGGATCGTAAACCATAATAAAATGATGAGTTTGCTTTAACGCAGATGCCAGAAAATGCATTGAAACACCCACAAAATCCCACCAATCTGGTCCCTTCCAGAGCTGGGTTGCAAAATGCTTTTGATATTTGGATAAGCCAAGACTAAGCAAGACAAGGATTTTAACACATTGATTTAAGGTGTGATAAAAGCCCTTACCTTTGGTTGGGTTCGACTGTTCTCCAAAGCGTTGCGGGCAGAAAGGATTTGGTACACGGTCAGGAAAAAAAGAGACAAAAGAGAAACAAAGACTGTTAGTTGAAGTGATTTTAGCTTAATTACTCCACCATTAACAGTTCACAATTGGAACAGCACATTTAAAAAGTTCATTTTCTCCTCGGATCTTGCTTACGGATCCCAAGTCATTTGATAAAACCAGCGCCTGTCTCTTTGCAGGAGGGAGATTTGAGATGCTGCTCTGGAAAAGCTGATTTTAAACTCAAAGCCACCGATCTTCCTCGTGTTGTCCCCACCTCTTCCTCATCCTCTCACATTGTTTTTCCTCCAACACCTCTTCCTCTCTAGTTTCAAAACGACAAAATGTCCAAAACCACTTCAAGAGGAACTTGAGGAGAGTTATTCAAGAAGAAGTTTCCAAGTCCAATCCTTGGACCTGCCCAACTTGGTCATGGGACATTTGTTTCCCTAAAAGAATGAGCAGAGAACAGCGATTCACAGAATTCACAAAATCCCAGAATGTCAGGGACTGGAAGGGACCTGGAAAGCTCATCCAGTGCAATCCCCCCATGGAGCAGGAACACCCAGCTGAGGTTCCACAGGAAGGTGTCCAGGCGGGTTTGAATGTCTGCAGAGAAGGAGACTCCACAACCTCCCTGGGCAGCCTGGGCCAGGCTCTGACACCCTCACCCCAAACAAGTTGCTTCTCAAATTTAAGAGGAACCTCCTGTGTTCCAGTTTGCACCCATTGCCCCTTGTCCTTTCATTGGTTGTCACCGAGAAGAGCCTGGCTCCATCCTCCTGACACTCACCCTTTCCATATTGATCGCCGTGAATGAGTGCCCCCTCAGTCTCCTCTTCTCCAGCTCCAGAGCCCCAGCTCCCTCAGCCTTTCCTCACACGGGAGATGCTCCACTCCCTTCAGCATCTTGGTGGCTGCGCTGGACTCTCTGCAGCAGTTCCCTGTCCTTCTGGAACTGAGGGGCCACAACTGGACACAAGATTCCAGGTGTGGTCTCCCCAGGGCAGAGCAGAGGGGCAGGAGAACCTCTCTGACCTACTGACCACCCCCTTCTAACCCACCCCAGGTACCATTGGCCTTCCTGGCCACAAGGGCCCAGTGCTGGCTCATGCTCACCCTGCTGTCCCCAGGACCCCTTCAATCTGTTATGTGCATAATTTATGAGTTTGCTCATGGGTTTGGGGGTTTACTATTATTTTATTTTTTTTAAACATTAAGTACAAAACTACTGGATTGACCTTTAAAATAGCAGCACAGCTTCAGGCAGTGTCCGACAGGAGGTTACGCAGCAGAAAATGGGAGAAATATATATCAAAATTGGGAGAAATGCAGCAAACACACAACGACGAGGAACAAATATTCTCCTGGATCTCTCAAACGAGATTAGGAAGCTCTGGACATCAGTAATAAGTCAGGCTTTGTGATGAGCATCACCCCTTTCTTTTGAGCGGAGCAGAAAGACGTGGAGCCGCGTAAGGTCACTCTGAGCTCTTGCCGCTCGTATGGGTTGAAAAGCAAGTTAAAAATAGTAACTTTTCGGCATCGTGCCTCACAAATAATTATTTATTATGCAAGTCCATCATGTCTCTTTACTCAGGCTTGGATCGAATATGCGTTATCTGTCTGACACAACAGGAGCGGCGGCGACTCAGATAGGAGGTGGCATGACCTGTCATGCAGGGTGACTATTTAATTCCTACAGGAAGATCGTTCTCGTGGTAAAATAAAAGAGAACGGCAAGTTTAACACCCAAAATGTGACTTGGGTCTTAATTCAGCAAGCAGTTATGCTCATGTTCCCCCAGCCCAGTTCCAAGGCAGGATTATATTATCCAATCCTCAATACAGGACAAATTATTGAGTGTCTGGATCAAAGCCCCAATACAGATATAATCTCAGAAGTCCTATCGCAATTTTAAGATGATGGATTCCAGTTAACTATGTAAATCGCCAAGCTTAGTCCAGCCTAGAGGTTTTAAATTAAGTATCTTGCTTTCTACAGAGCTGCACAAGCGCATAAATCACATCAGAAGCCCCATGTCTAAGAAACCCAAAGTACAGCACTCAGGATACCTGGGGTGCATGAGGAAGAGTGTGAGCAGCAGGTGGAGGGAGGTTGTTCCTCCCCCTCTGCTCTGCCCTGGGGAGGCCTCATCTGCAGTTGTGGGTCCAGTTCTGGGCTCCCCAGTTGAAGAAGGACAAGGAATCACTGGAGAGAGTCCAGGGAGGGACACAAAGATGCTGAGGGGTCTGGAGCATCTTTGTGATGAGGAGACTGAGAGAGCTGGGGCTGTTGAGCTGGAGAAGAGAAGCTGAGAGGGATGTGATCAATGGGATCAATATCTCAGGGTGGGTGTCAGGATGGACCAGACTCTGTTCAGTGGTGTCCAACGCCAGGGTGAGGGGCAGCGGGCACAGACTGAAACCCAGGAGGCTCCATGTGAACATGAGCAGAAACTTGTTTGCTGGGAGGTGCCAGAGCCTGGCCCAGGCTGCCCAGAGCGGGTGTGGAGTCTCCTTCTCTGAGACATTCAAACCCGCCTGGACCCACCTGTGTGATCTGCTCTGGTGACCCTGCGTGAGCAGCTGGGTTGGACTGGGGGATCTCCAGAGGTCACTTCGACCACAACCGGCCTGGATTCTGTGATACGCAGCTCTAAAGCAGAAAAGATCACGTACATTTGTGCCACCTGCAAACTGCTCACATCAAAACCCATGTCCCAACCAGCGTGTGCCAGTGGAACAAGCACACAGCAAAACGATGGTTGCAGGACCAGGAAAAAGGAGGACAGAGGGAAACGATGGCTGCAGCAGAAAGGGCCAGGACGGGAAGGGAAAACTCATCTCCCAGCTACGACAGGATGTCACCAAGATGTTTGCAGCTACGTATTTTCACTTGAATCCATTCTGACAACACTCTCCTTCACCAACTCCCCCTTTTATCTTTTCTCAACTCAATGTCAAACAGCAGCAGGAGGAATCCAGTGCATCTAGGGTACCTACAGTTAAAATAAAAAGGAGAAAGGAAATATTCTAAAACAACCATCGACATTTAATACCATTTCATTTGTTGCAGCCAAGCGACTATATACGCAGCCCTTAATAACCATTTCTTTTTAAGTTAGCTCTTACACGGTTTAAACTTCTTGACCAAGACACATTTGATTCCCTATAGAAACGCTCGCGGTTTCATAGATCGCAATTTAAAAAGAGAGCAGCTCCCAGATACAACCATAAGCGTATGCTCAACACCATTGTTGCTTCTTTTTCATGTGTGTTTTGTTGTTTGTTTTTTTAAATAATAGAATCTTCACTAATTAAATTATTAAACCAAGTGTAGCAGGTTCCAACGTAATTAGTTCTATTTTACGCCGTTCAGTTCAGTGTAAACTCTAAAAACGCGACTAGAAAAACACACTTATGGGGAAAAACTGAAGAGCAGGATGGTGTCGGCGTCCCCACTGATGCTCTGCAAGGCCACAGATTTTGCTTCCAGCTGAGTCAGTTTGCCTCAAATCAACTTGTATTCACACGCATTTTATTAAAAGTAAAGTTGGCATCGTGTGTCACAGTAACTCACCCTTCAGATGCAGGAACAGCTCTGCTTGGGAGATTTTATTCATTTAAAGTTTGCACGGATATGGTCCAAATGAGTGTTTCTGATGCTTTAGTTTGAGGGGACCTGTTCATACCCCGCGTTCGCAGACTTTGTAACGTAGAATCATGGAATAGTTTGACTTGAAGGTTGAAGCAACATTGAAAACTCATCCAGCGCCAGCCTTCGGTATGAAGTCAAAGGGAAGAAACTGCAGCGTAGCATCTAAATATCCGACCATTCCCTACACTGCTCTCTAACAGGTCGTTCCCCAACTTACACTGGAACCTGGGGTTGTTCCTGCCCACATTCAAGACTCTACACTTGCCCTTGTTCTATTTCATTACATTTTCCTGCCCAACTCTCCAGCCTGTCCAGGTCTCTGATGGCAGCACAGCTTCCAGTGTCACCACTCCTCCCAGCTTGGTGTCACCAGCAAACTTGCTGACAGTCACTCTATTCCCTCATCCAAGTCATTGATGAATATATTGAATAATACCGGCCCCAGCACTGACCCTTGAACACTCCACTAGATCCAGGCCTCAGCTGGACTCCGCCCCATTGACCACAACTCTCTGGCTTCTTCTCTTCAGCCAGTTCGCATCCACCTCACTACCCGATCGTCCAGACCACACTTCCTCAGTTTAGCTGTGAGGACCTGGAATATTGTGATACCCCAACTTATCTCTCAGTAAATACTGGGTGTAAATGGAGCAGCTCACGCTGCCTCATTGCTCAATACCCACCTGCAACAGCAGGTGGGATTTAACAAACTACTTTCATTTTGGAATAACAGGTTTATCATTTCCAAATCCCCACCGGCATAAAGCAAATATACCCTTCGCTGTTCTACAGGAGCTTCCAAGCGTGAAGAAGTTGATAAGGAACTACTGAAGCACCATTACGTCTGCATGCAGACAACGTTGGGCATGCAGATAAGAATGTAACCACAAATATATATATATATATATATATATCTCAGGATATTTGAAGTTTGGGAGTAATTTTATCTTTCTGAAGCAGAACCTTTACGTGGCAGCATCTTTCTTCCTGTTTGAATAAAGGATTCAGAATGAGGTTTATGAAGAGCCAGCGCTTGGTTAGAAAAGACGCTGGAATATTCGGAGTTTTACTGTTTAAATTGAAGCTGTGGGATTTCTTTCCTGGCACGCAAACCAGCCAATGGTGAAATACATTTAGACTATAAATCTAAGTATTTTACTAGCATAGACATATTGATAAGAAATAGCAGAAATCACTGAGAAGGTGTTTCTTTCTGTATATCACACAAATTTTGCTGCTGGGCACACAATGAGAGGAAATGTCAACTAAATCAAGTTCAGGCTTCTTTATCTTATGATACTTAGAAATCTCTTTTCCCAGAATATTTCAAGAGATCAAGTGCTTATAGCTGTTGGGTTTAATGCTTTATAAATATTGTTTCCCCATTTTTACACCTAGAGTGGTATCAAAATGCTGAGTCCAATCCCTGGGTGATTTGCTGCAATACTGGATGATCCTGAGGGTCTCCTCCAACCTAAATGATTCTATAATTAATACCATTCTTATGGAGTCTTGGTTTTACCTCCACAGCGACGCTGGGAGAAAAACCACGTCGCCCTATTGGAGCAAAGGGTTTTGGGTTTGTCTCTTTAAAACAAAACCACCCAAATGTGGTGAAGAAAATGCAAAAGAGCATCCGCGGTTCAGAGCCGGAACTTGTGCAGCCCAAAGGAACAAAAGTGACGGCTGTTACTCGGAGAATTCCTCCGGCGCTGCCGGCATTCCAGGAATGGTTGGCGGGTACTCGCTTTCTGCTGATGAAACTGAGCTTTGCCGGCTCACCCCGAAGAAAAGAAAGGGGGAAATGTATGAGAAATGAGGGGGGAAAACAAAAAAACAGGAGAGAAAAGGGGAAAGGGAGGAAAGGGGGGGAATAAGGGGAAAAAAGGGGAAAAGAGAAGGGGGAAAAAGGGGAGAAGGGGGGAAGGGGGGGAAAGGGGGGAAAGGGGGGAAAGGGGGGAAAGGGGGGAAAGGGGGGAAAGGGGGGAAGGGGGGGAAAGGGGGGAAAGGGGGGAAAGGGGGGAAAGGGGGGAAAGGGGGGAAAGGGGGGAAAGGGGGGAAAGGGGGGAAAGGGGGGAAAGGGGGGAAAGGGGGGAAAGGGAAAAGGAATGAGGAAGAACGAAGAAGGAAGAAGGAGGAAAGTCAAGGGGAAAGAAAATCAAACAAAAAAGGGAAGAAAAAGAAAGAAATAAAAGAAAAATAAATCAAAAAATATTAAAAGCAAGCCCTTAAAAACAAGAACTTGAGCAGAACAGTAGCTTTCTGGGTTTTTTTGTTTGTTTGTTTTTGTTCTTGTTGTTTTGGTTTTGGGTTTTGGTTTCCTGTTTGGGTTTTTGGCGTTTTGTTTGTTCGGTTTGTTGTTTTGTTTTGTTTCTAAGCTGCAGTTCCATTTTCTGTACTGTTCTTCTCGGCGCAATAACCCGCCTCGTCCTGCCCGCTCTGCGGTGTCCCTGTGTCCCATTGCGCTGCTGCGAGGACAAGATCACAACTTCATCCTCTGCTGTGTAAACCCTTGGGTGTCCTGATCCTATTGTCCTGTGTCCCATAGGACAAGGAGATCACAACTTCACCCTCTGGTGTGTAAACCCTTGCGTGGCCTGATCCTGTCCTGTGTCTCGTAGGACAAGGACATCACGACTTCATCCTCTGGTGTGTAAACCCTTGGGTGTCCTGACCCTATTGTCCTGTGTCCCATAGGACAAGGAGATCACAACTTCACCTCTGGTGTGTAAACCCTTGGGTGTCCTCATCCTATTGTCCTGTGTCCCATAGGACAAGGAAATCACAACTTCACCCTCTCCTGTGTAAACCCTTGGGTGTCCTGACCCCCATAGGACAAGGAGATCACAACTTCATGCTTTGGTGTGTAAACCCTTGGGTGTCCTGACCCTATTGTCCTGTGTCCCATAGGACAAGGAGATCACAACTTCATCCTCTGGCGTGTAAACCCTTGGGTGTCCTCATCCTATTGTCCCATGTCCCATAGGACAAGGACATCACAGCTTCATCCTCTGGTGTGTAAACCCTTGGGTGTCCTGACCCCCGTAGGACAAGGAGATCACAACTCCATGCTTCGGTGTGTAAACCCTTGGGTGTCCTGACCATATTGTCCTGTGTCCCATAGGACAAGGACATAACAGCTTCATCCTCTGGTGCGTAAACCCTTGGGTGTCCTGACTCTATTGTCCTGTGTCCCATATGACAAGATCACATCTTCATGCTTCGGTGTGTAAAGCCTTGGGTGTCCTCATCCTATTGTCCTGTGTCCCATAGGACAAGGACATCACAACTTCATCCTTCAGTGTGTAAATCCTTGGGTGTCCTTATCCTATTGTCCTGTGTCCCATAGGACAAGGAGATCACAACTTCATCCTCAGGTGGGTAAACCCTTGGGTGTCCTGACTATAATATGCTGTGTCCCATAGGACAAGGAGATCACAACTTCATCCTGTAGTGTGCAAACCCTTGGGTGTCCTCACCTACTGTGCTCTACAGAACGTCTGGTGAAGAGCCAGCACCATGGGAGTGAGGGAAATATATCTCCTGATGATTGGGCAGCTTGTTCTTTCCAGCGATAGATTTGCAGGTGGAAACACAATGGGATTTATTGAAAAACCCGTTTGGTTTCTGGGATAAACGCACAACCGGGTTTAGTCAAACCTGATCTCCAGGATCTGTGTGTGTCCATATAGGTGTACAAAAAACATACGATAACCTTGTTCTGCAGCACCAATACAAGTGTCTACACACAGAATATTCTTAAACATTGAATTGAAGGCAAGGCCTAAAAAAGCCAAGTCGCTGTTATACAGGGTAAATCCCAGAATAATCTGCAGTATACTAAGGAAAGTAAAGGGTTTACATTAAAAGCCAATAACAGCCACACAAGCCATATAGGATAAATCTAAAGAACTCAAAGAATAGAGGCATATTGCAGGCTACCAAATGACTGGAAAGCATTTTAGAGGAAAATCTACACCTGGTACAATAGATAAGAATTCTGTACGAAAAGCCTTCCTGACAGGGACTTAACTACGTGTTGTAAAGGTACTTTCAATAACCGAAAACTGGGTTTTCACAAGGCGTCTTGCTCGGTAGCAGTGGCTGTATGAGAGTAACTGTGGCACTGGAATTACTTTAACATGCTTATATTTGGAAAAAACGAAACAAAACTCAACGGTCCGACTGGATGAAGAATGTAAAAAGAGCAGTGTAGGGGAAAGGGACCTGGGGGTCCTGGGGACAGCAGGATGACCATGAGCCAGCACTGGGCCCTTGTGGCCAGGAAGGTCAATGGTACCTGGGGTGGGTTAGAAGGGGGTGGTCAGTAGGTCAGAGAGGTTCTCCTGCCCCTCTGCTCTGCCCTGGGGAGACCACAGCTGGAATCTTGTGTCCAGTTGTGGCCCCTCAGTTCCAGAAGGACAGGGAACTGCTGCAGAGAGTCCAGCGCAGCCACCAAGATGCTGGAGGGAGTGGAGCATCTCCCGTGTGAGGAAAGGCTGAGGGAGCTGGGGCTCTGGAGCTGGAGAAGAGGAGACTGAGGGGGGACTCATTCATGGGGATCAATATGGAAAGGGGGAGTGTCAGGAGGATGGAGCCAGGCTCTTCTTGGTGACAACCAGTGATAGGACAAGGGGCAATGGGGACAAACCAGAACACAGGAGGTTCCACTGAAAGAGGAGAAGAAACTTGTTCCTGGTGAGGGTGGCAGAGCCTGGCCCAGGCTGCCCAGGGAGGTTGTGGAGTCTCCTTCTCTGCAGACATTCAAACCCGCCTGGACCCCTTCCTGTGGAACCTCAGCTGGGTGTTCCTGCTCCATGGGGGGATTGCACTGCATGAGCTTTCCAGGTCCCTTCCAACCCCTGACATTCTGGGATTCTGTGATCAGAATCTTACTTGCAATTCTTCAGGATTATCATCAGAGCTCCCCAAAATGTCACAGCACCAAACAGATGATTCTCTACTTTCCTCCTCCCACCAGAAACCACCAAAAAGCACCAAAACCCACCAAAAAGCAAACGCCAACCAACAAACCAAAAACCCAACAGCAAAACCAAAACCAACCAACAAAACAATGACAAAACTGTTTTGGCTACAACACTAACATCTAATCGCTATTTTTTTTCTTATTATTAACTATTGCCTGAAAATACACACATGCAGAACTTTCAACTCAGACATTGGGGTTCCCTCAAACTCTTCATTTCCAAGAGGATGTTCAACTCCCGGTCAAGGTTTTATTCACCCCGTTGGCCCCAGTTCCTCTCAATACACACAATTAACCTGCAATTAATGCAGAAACCACATTACGAAGCCTCAATTTCAGAACAGCATCCATTCTGAATATAGATATATATTTTTGGGAGCAAGTTGATGCTTTCTCGCACGACACACGGGGCAACTTTTCCAATGCAAAGTTAATCTGAATAACTGTGTTTAGACACCCTTAAGCCCGGCTAATCCACTGTAATATTTTCAAACACCTGGTTTTAAAATGTAGGTTTTCCTACATTTTTCCCTTGGGTGGCAGGTGGGATTTGGCTCAAACAGACAACCATGAGTGATGAAATTCTTTACCAGCAGTTCGCTTAAACTCTCAAGCTTAAATACACCAAACACATGCACAAAACAACGAGAAGAACGGTATAAACACAAAGAATTTCCACCATAAATTTAATACATATTTTTTTTCCCTTGTTGAGCCTTCAAATGTCAAATAACCATTCCTTACTTCTACAGCTTTCCGCATAAAAGAGTGGATTTGACTTGGGTGTATGAGCCACCAGGTCAGCCAATGTGTCACCAGGTTTTGTATACTTTGTATTATTTTTCTCTATTTTATCAGTAGCATCAGTAAAACATTTTTCCAACTCTCCTCTTTCTGTCCTTCTTTCCCTCCTGATCGCCTGTCGTTAGTGGGAAGGGGAGGGACAATAAACCACCACGGGTTTATTGTCACCCCGCAATCAAACCCTTGACACTTGCTTCTATGGTTCAATAACTGCCTGAATTTCTTGGCTCCAGCACACACACATTTGGTGATCGTGGTGATACGCCAGAGGCTGTTAAACGTTAAAACGGTTAAATCAGCGTTGGGTGCCTCTCAAAACAAAGAAAACACACCGTACTGTCTTTCACTCCTCCCCGCCGCTCAGAGAACGCAGCTGATAACGTGAAGATAAGAGAGCGGGTGGCGATCAATACCCACTTTGATATTTGCTGTGTGTTGCGTTTCACGATTGCTTTTCTCGCCCACCCGCAGAACACTGGAGCCATTTTCTGTTGGGATTTTTCCAAGCTAAAATGAGCTCTCGGGATGGAAATTTCACTCGGCAAAGAAAATCTTTGTCCCAAAGAAACTAAGAGTAGAAAGAAGCATCAAGATGCCTCCATAGCTGCTCCAGCTGCTGCTTTTCAGGGGGATGTTGCTACCAAGCTGCTCTTCTGCTTGACCTAGAAAACAAACCCTTATCCTAATTTAAATCAGCTGCTCCTTTCCCGGCAGGAGGATGGGAAATGAGTTATAATTGACCTGTTTGCTGAGAGGCAAAGGGAAAATACGGCATATTATGGAAATTACAGGCCACGACGGCTCGGCTCCCGTGTCCTCAATGTGCCCTGCTCGTGGCTCTGGGCAGGATTAAAGATTCCCTTAAACCTACAATTACATCAAAGTGCACGCGTTTGCATCAGGAATTTGTTGTGAAGATAAAACCCACCTTTGGGTTGAAAAGGAAAGGCCGATGGGCACACAATCCATACCATAAAGGAACTCAATGCATGGCCATGGGTACAAGCCTGAAAGTGCGGTTGTCCTTACCTACACGACTAAAACATGGGATATTCAGCATTTCCACTTCTTTCTCTTTGCAAAATCCCGATTTCTTCAGTATTTGGGGGGGAAAGCCCCAATTCTTGCTGCCTGAATAAGAGCTGCTGCTTCAGTGCAGCGTTCCTCCTAAAGTCTCCTAAATTCAGCTTCTTATTCCAATGATCTTCACTTATTCCCTTCATTAAACACTTGTACCAACACCCATCACCTCCAACCCAAAATCTGGGAGTTGCTTCAGGTTTTGTATATGACTGTTAGCAATTTATTTATGCCGGTAAAAACTACAATATCAGTAACAGGTCATTAGCAGTGGTACCAACTGCAGAAGGTTCAATGTAGTTTGTTTAAAATCATCTGGCCACAAATTAATGTAGAAGTTGTAACTGGGCTTAACGTGACACAGTGGTGATCGAACACTGTGCACAACGAGCCCTGCAAAATACCATAAAAACAGATGTTTCCGCACCCATCTCAAGGGTTCTTAATGATTTTAGGTGTACACGTCACCATGAAAAGCATCATTTTTGCTAATGCTAAATGAAATTTAGAACCATGCTGAACAACGCATGTGGTTAATCCTGAATTACAAAGAGGAGCTCTGAGTATTTGTGGTGAGGAAGAGGAGGATGGTGGAATTTTAACAGGGTTGACAGTTGGAGATGAAGCAAAGTTGTTATATGACCATGTAGTTGTGGATTAGCTGTTCTACAGAGCTCACACTTCATCCACCACTATAAACCACTGCAGATTCATCAAAGCAATGAAAATAAGATCCCAAAACACCATTTAGAGATGAAGAAGTTTGCTGTACACCATGAGCTAACACGGATTTAAAGAGACAAACTGCAAATCGGCAGCAAAAGAGAAAAGACCAACACGTAGCTAATATTTCCTATCTGAATGAGACAGGAGGAAGTATCACCAGCCCAAATTATTCCTGAGTTACCACATTGGAGCACAGGGTTGTGATTAGAGACGTGTAGATGCTGCGGCAAAAATCACTTTAAGTGGCTTCATATATATAATCCTTTCCTTTTTCTGATTGCCCACTCTTGTTGGCCATGGTGTCATGCAAGCTATGGTGGTCATGGTTGGAACCACATCATCATCCTCATCATCATCATCATTATACTAATTTTTATTATTGTACTAATTGATTATTATAATTATCATTATGTTAATTTATATTATTATTATTATATTTTCTATTATTTCTTCTGCAGACCCTTTAGCATCAGCGCCTGCCGCTCGCACCCACCCACCCACAGCCAGTCCTAAACCCCCAGTTTAAAGGCAAATCCTTTTCGCATGTGCCAAGAGCAAACCAGAACCCCAAAGGCGCCAGTTGGAGATGATCCAAGGTCGGCTGCTCCACGATATGCAAAAGAAACCATTTGTTAGCGGCTGTTTTCCCCAAAACGCAGCCCTGCAAGCAGCAGGGAAGCAAAGGGAAAAGGCGTAGTTGCTCACTTTGATAAGAACCACTTAACGCGTGTGGAATTAATACCAGACGTGCAGATAAAAGCCTGTGGACATCTGAAGAACTAAATATAGCAGTACATAAGAGGGAAGAGAAGCAAACGATGTTAATTAAAGATCAGATAACGTGTTCCAGCTGGGTAAGTTCCTCAAAAATCAGGTTCCGGCATCCTGGTTTCAGCTACTGCTATGAGCTCTGTTTCAATACCGCCTTGATTTTAACCTATAATCTAATTTATCCAGTTCAGTGTCATTCAACCACTTTTTTTGCAGCATCTTTAATTATAAGTCTCAGATTCCCAGCCATGTAAATGCTATAAGTTTTCTTTACAGGAAACCGGCTTCACGACGGTCGCGCACACAATTAGCAAAGCACATTTATAGCAGACAACGGCATTCACCCTTCAAAATTTATCCATCTCTCTATTACATTCAGTCGCCTGTGCTATCAGATATATGTTTGCCATACGTACAGAATGAGAGGTGAAGCATTACAGGTGACCCATTGTATAAAATGAACTTCAGTCATGTTGACAGCACTTAAAAATAAAATGAAAAATAAGAGAAATGAGCTCGTGTGGCTTCCACAGAACACATTTGCACCATTCCACCTGACTCTAAATGTCATAAAACTAAACGTATGTAGAAATAACACCCTAAAATCAAAGTATTCAGATATATTCAGCAGAAAAATGAAAATCTTATGTATGGCGATTTGGTAACTTCATCAAATTGTCGGGGCTCCTTTAACCTCATTAATGCTGCGCAGTCAGTATAAAAAATAAATGAGATGTCTAATTACCGTAATTTGGCCACTCCGGTTTATAAAATCCCTCGGGGCTCATTCATGCAGCTGATGGAATGGGCCTGTCCAAGCACAACCGCAACCACAGGAAAGATGCTGGGTGTTCAATTTCCTCATTTAATGCTACAAAACCAGTGCACACCCATAAAATTCCTCTCTACAAATATCAGGGCAACAGTCACCACCAGGTTAGAATTGTCTAAACCCTTGGAGTACGTAATCCACAATTTCATAACTGGTTCCCATCAAGATAAAGTGGTAAGTGAAAATACAGAATCCCAGAATGTCAGGGGTTGAAGGGCCCTGGAAAGCTCATCCAGTGCAATCCCCCCCGGAGCAGGAACACCCAGCTGAGGTTCCACAGGAAGGTGTCCAGGCGGGTTTGAATGTCTGCAGAGAAGGAGACTCCACAACCTCCCTGGGCAGCCCAGGCCAGGCTCTGACACCCTCACCAGGAACAAGTTTCTTCTCAAATTTAAATGGAACCTCCTGTGTTCCAGTTTGCATCCACTGCCCCTTGTTCTGCCACTGGTTGTCACCGAGAAGAGCCTGGCTCCATCCTCCTGACACTCACCCCTGGTACCATTGGCCTTCCTGGTCACAAGGACCCAGTGCTGGCTCGGCCCACAGCACCCGCTGTTCCCAGCTGGTCTCCCATCCAAATACTGACCAGGCCTGACCCTGCTTAGCTTCCAAGACCCGATGAGATCGGGCGTTCTCAGGGTGCTATGGCTGTATATATCACATATATGTATATATATATGTTCCCCAAGTATATCTTTATAGTATCTGAACTAAACCCTTTTTCCATGCTCATCCTGCTGTCCCCATGACCCCCAGGTCCCTTTCCCCTACACTGCTCTCCAACAGGTCATTCCCCAACCTCTACAGGAACCTGGGGTTGTTTGCGACACGAGTTATCGCTGCTAAAACACACATAGAATGAGTGGAGGGTACTTTCCTTGCTGGCAACCCGGCTACAGTTACCGTAGCATTGGATGGAGGGGGAGCCAGAAATGCATGGTGGTTGTTGGGCTGGTTACATTGGCTGGGAAATCGGCCTCCGGTGAATAAAGTATTTGATATAAGTCACTAATCAAATGAACTGTATAGCTTCAAAACACTGTGTTTGGCTGTATATTAAAAGCAAACACCTACAGAATGTTCCTTGCTTATATCTCCCTCGCTCCACCCCTATTTTTGTCCCTTGAACTTGGATTTTCCCATCGGTGCCTTAAGCACCAAACGCTCGCAGAGGAAGAGCCGGGTCGTGCAATCCCAAACACGCCGGTTTCCATTTATTGTTCCGCAGAATGGGAGGAAAATCTCCCCTCTCCAAGCACAACATGGCATTTCAAACACTACATCTGCCCTCCAGAGCTGAAAGGGAAATAAATCTGGTCAAAACGTGACTTGCAAAAAGAAAGGAAGAGAAAACGTTATTGGCGTCAAGCTGTATTGTAAGAGATTGCTTGAAAAGCTGCCAACGCTGCGATTCCCCACTGATTCCTTGTAATAAATAACCCCAGAAACTCAAGGAATACCTGATATGATTTTTATTTTCGCTGCCACAGAGTTTTGAGTTGCGTTCTGACCCCAAAAGAGACGTTTTTAAACCCTTACGCTCTTTTTTTATGACTTCTGTATCAAGTCCGACGCTCCTCTCCAAAATCAGGCAATTTTAGGTCTGCCTAAAAATCATTGAGCAAACCCCATAGAAATTAGCAGGGAAAAAACCTCAGGCATCTTCATATCCTCCCAAAGCTATCTTTTCTTCTCCAATGGAACATTTTTGAAGTTCATCTGCTAAATGTATTTTTTCCAATGACATCTGAGCGCTTAAAAGATTCAATCCTAAAAACTTCCAATGAAATACAAGCCTTCGTAGCATGAGTTCATTAGAAAGGAAACAGGGACATCGATACACTCCTGTGCTTGATGGGAAGGAAACCTTCATTAAAAGTAACCCTGCTTAGTTTCAACAGTAGATTTAGTTTAAACAATCATGCTTAGTTTAACTAAGGGGCCTAGAGGTTGTTCTTATCAATTAGCACCATTCAATGACTTTCAAGGCCAGTGAGCCCACTTGCGTGATGCTTTATGTTCTTATATAGATCTATTGAACTATGACAGCCTATAGATGTGGTTCACAAGATATTATGATATAAATATCATCAAGATATTATAAACCAAACACACTTTGGGTTGTAAGCACATTTGTCACCTGGTTTGATGGCATTAACTCAACTACTTGTGCTATCAACAGATTCAAAACCACGTTACTTACAAGTGAAGTTTTTCTCGTTTTCTTTTTAAATAACAGAAAAACATCGAGAGTTTCTTGAAGTCTCTTGCCTTGTTCCCAGCGTACGGATCAGATAAAGGGCAGAGCGTGGACTCTTCATTGTGTTTTATTGCCTGTTATGCCAACCTAAGGAAGGGTTTTCACAATGTAACTCATTTTTCTGGCCTCGAAGAGCTTCAGGAAGATGGCAACTTAGAGTATATGAAAACAGAATAAATACACCATTACATATCTGTATTACGGTGACAACTTCAGAGCGCGCTCCCCATCCTTAGCAGAACAAAGGACCTTGTTCTGTTCTGTTTTGTTACTTTGGGAGGAAAAGACAGCCAACACCTCATGTTATCTTTCCCAAAGCTTCATGGCCCTGTGTTGTGTATTGCTAAGGATCATGGATGGAAACACTGCGGTGAAACTAGTTCAGCTACTCACAGGAGATGACACATTCAGTACAGGGTGAACTGCGACTTGCATATGAAGGACAAGCTAACGAGCCACAGCCCAAGCCGCCGCTGGTGATACCAGAGGTGGGGGACATGCCAGAGGGCACAGAGCCCCATCTTCTGATATGCCCAGCATGGCACACAAAGGGGAAAGGCTGAGACCCTTCAACCCCTCATCATACAAGTCTCATCACCCACGCTGCGGAGCCATAAGCAACTGGATCCTTCATCCTTTTCTTTCTTCTTTTCTCTCCTTTTTCCTATACCCCCATTTCTTTGTCTCTCCTTCTGTATATAAGTATCACTCTCTCTCTCTTATACCTGCCCTCTCTACCACTCTCTTTCTCTCTTTCCCTTTTGAACATATAAGGATAACGCCATCTTTAAGCTCTGCTGTTGGATTCTGGTTAAATTTCATATTATAACTAGTGATGGTTGCCAATACATCGCTCGTAGTAGGACTTTCGCTGTTAATGTATTGATAAGTTCTGTGATATCATAAAATACTTTTGCCAAGTCACTAATCGCTGTAATTAGTATTTCCACCACATGCTTTTAGTAAAACTTACAACTGAATTGGACCCCGGCGGTGATTGTTTGTCATTCACTTCACATAACGGCGCAGAATTAACCCGGAGTGAACTCACACCTGGTTTCATCTGTTGATCAGGGCGTGTGTCGTGTTTGGAGTGAACTCATCCTCATCCCACCTGTTGGACAGGACGCCATGGAGGCAGACACCTTGGGAGATATGGGCAATTAACAGCGTTGCTGTGAAAGGCCTCATGGCCTAATTGGGATGATAGCGATGAACCATCTGTTGGATGACCAACTACGACAAGAAACCATGAACCAACAGCTACAGGCGAAACAACTTGTTCTGGTCAGCACCAAGAACATTCCCCACGTTCAAAGACCCCAGACCCATTTCCAGAAGAGTTTTCCTGGTCAGTGTGAAGAGGGAGGAGACGAACCGCCTTCTCCTATCTCATGTGTAAATGATCTGGGTTATAAACCAACCTCACGTACGATGCGGGTTGGCGGCGTGTAGATCTTCACAACACGTCCCCTGATGTACTTGTGGAACGCTGATATCTTTATCTCTTTATCTCTCTGATATCTCAGCTTTCCTCCTCTCTCTTCCTTCTTCTTGAACATATAAAGTAATATAATTGTAAGTTCTGCTGCTAAAGTCTCCTTAAGTTTTGCATTGCAGTTACTAATGGTTGTCAATCCACCATTTGTAGAAGGGCTTTTTCCGCCAAGGTGTTGATAAGTTCTGTGTTACTCTAACGTACTTTTGCCAAGTCACTAATTGCTGTAATTTCTATTCCACCATGTGCTTTTAGTAAATTCACAACTGAAGCCCCGTGGTAATTGTCATTTGCTTCGCGTTGCTGTGCAGAATTAACCAGAGTTTACTCAACGTGGTCTCGTCTGTTGATCATGGCGCACGTCCCAGTTTGCTCCATAACCTTTCCTGTTTATAACATTACACATAAATCTGTATTTCTCTAAGTTTTAGGCTTCTGTTCACTTCGTATTTGTGATTCCCATCCCTTCTTACAGTGCAAGTTTCCACAATGACACTTTCTACCACGATGGAAGTGGCTCCATCACATAAAACATGTCATGATTTATGATCCTCCAGTTTCCGCAGTACATGGTGCGAAGACATATTTGAGCAAAACAAATATAAGCAATGAGACAAATAACCTGCTGTCAGCAGGTATCTTGGGTATAAAATATCACATCTTATACTCAGTCCTATGCTAAAGTTCCACTTCCGAACCTTCCCATGAGCTCCCTGCGTCAACATGCAAATCACAGAATTACAGAATCCCAGAATGTCAGAGATTGGAAGGGACCTCAAAAGATCATCTAGTCCAATCCCCCCGCCGGGGCAGGAACACCCAGCTGAGGTTCCACAGGAAGGTGTCCAGGCGGGTTTGAATGTCTGCAGAGAAGGAGACTCCACAACCTCCCTGGGCAGCCTGGGCCAGGCTCTGACACCCTCACCGGGAACAACTTTCTTCTCATATTCAAGTGGAACCTCCTGTGTTCCAGTTTGCACCCATTGCCCCTTGTCCTATCACTGGTTGTCACCAAGAAAAGCCTGGCTCCATCCTCCTGACACTGCCCCTTTCCATATTGATCCCCATGAATGAGTCCCCCCTCAGTCTCCTCTTCTGCAGCTCCAGAGCCCCAGCTCCCTCAGCCTTTCCTCACACGGGAGATGCTCCACTCCCTTCAGCATCTTGGTGGCTGCGCTGGACTCTCTGCAGCAGTTCCCTGTCCTTCTGGAACTGAGGGGCCACAACTGGACACAATATTCCAGGGGTGGTCTCCCCAGGGCAGAGCAGAGGGGCAGGAGAACCTCTCTGACCTACTGACCACCCCCTTCTAACCCACCCCAGGTACCATTGGCTTCCTGGCCACAAGGGCCCAGTGCTGGCTCATGCTCACCCTGCTGTCCCCAGGACCCCCAGGTCCCTTTCCCCTACACTGCTCTCTAATAGGTCATTCCCCAACTTACACTGGAACCTGGGGTTGTTCCTGCCCACATTCAAGACTCTACACTTGCCCTTGTTCTATTTCATTACATTTTCCCCGCCCAACTCTCCAGCCTGTCCAGGTCTCTGATGGCAGCACAGCTTCCAGTGTCACCACTCCTCCCAGCTTGGTGTCACCAGCAAACTTGCTGACAGTCACTCTATTCCCTCATCCAAGTCATTGATGAATATATTGAATAATATAGGCAGAAACAAAGGGTAAGAATCTAAAGCTGTTTCATACCACTGACCTAAAACTATGTGACAAAGACTGTTTTCTATCACGGGAACAAATATTTTACCAAGTACTTCTAATAAAACCCCAGAATGAAAAATACATTAGCAAAGAGCAGGTACCCAAGACTACAGCACCGAAAATGGGTTTGATTTTGCAGAATGATGACTGCAAAAGAAACCAAAACTCCGCATTTTCAAATACTGAAGGACACAAGTCAAAATTCTGCCTAGTTTTATGGTTTCGGCTGAATAGAAACCATTAGTCCATCAACATGTTTCCATCAAGGAAACTGCAATGTTAACATTGCATTTAAATAGGGAGCAGCAATTATCCAAAACCTCCACAGTATCAAAACAGTTTTGGACAAATCATTAAACAACGGAATAAGGTAGAATGGATAATATAATTAACCAACATCACTTAGACTGCTAGAAAAGTACCCTTGTTGTTTCAAACAACTCGGTTGTTCCCTATTTACCTTTTTTGCTTGCGGGATTCACAGTTAAAGCAGCATCACTTGGTTGCTGATATCACAGTTATCAGCAGTAAATCTTGCACTGATGAGATAAACGTATCATATACATTGTTGGTTATGCATGCAAAGCCTACAATTAATTACCAGGAATAAGGAGTTATAAAACAGAGGGATATCAAAACCCAAAAACCAACGTAACAACAATTCAAGGCAGCTTATCTTAAATTTCTAAGCACGCAGAAAGATACGTTCGGCTTCTCCGCAGCACAACGTACCCGCTGTCAAACTCCACAAAGCATTAATAGGTGATTCTTAATGAAGATGCTTTTAAATGCGAGGAATTTGAGCTATGGAAGTGTTTACTGCTCAAATGGATCTCGCTGCTATTAAAGCAAAGTCACTTTGAAGTTCCCTGTGGCTGCAATTGTTTCAAGCATTAAACGGCAAGATAAACCTTAAAATACAACTGCAACATTATTTTAGAGCTTCGGGGAGAAACGTCAGCCAGCAGATAAAACCGTCACGTACTCACTGATTCCATTAAATACTCCATGTTATTGGTGAAGGAGCTCGTAGCTGTGCGATGCTTCAAATTTACTAAAGCATTAATAGCATCTGCGGTCACCCAAGGCAGGTAGATCAGGTCAGAGAATCTCCAAAAAGGGAGATTCACCCAAGAAGCGAGAAAACGCTGTTTTCCGATTGCTCCCAGCTCAAGGTTGGGTTGGTCTTCTGGAAGTTGTGCTCTGCGTTCAATGGTTGATGGGTGGAAACATGTTACTCAGGCTCAACAGGGAATGAAAAGGTGACGGTGTGCAAGAAGAGGCTGGACAGCGTCCCCAGACACACGGGGTGAGCTGTGGGGTTGTCACTGCAGGGACAGCAGTTGGGATCAATGATCCTTGAGGGTCCCTCCAACTCAGGACACTCCGCGATTCTGCTGTTACAGTATTTGTAACTTTGAATAAGAGAATCCTAGAAAAATACCAGTTCACCTGAGAAGTAGGAGCTCAAAGGAGGAATGTGTGGAAATTGAGAATTAGCATAGGGTTTTTTTGTTTTAAACACCTTCTGGTGAATGGTTTTACTCTGACTGATTATGCCCAGGAGCAAATATAAGATACTGAAGTTACATATCTGTCATCGTCAGCTTCTGCCAGCATATCTGTTTCTACCCAGGTGTCTTCATCTGCTTCTTAAAACAAATGCCGTATGTGATGTTGATATTCTGGGGCGCAATTAAAAATACGGTTTATAAGCAAATACATTAATCTCGAAAACATGTATAATTTGCTAAACGGCTTTATATCCATTGGCCTATCTGCTTTCGGTACCTGTTCATATACGTGATTGTTTTATATGTTAATGAGTTTGAGAAGAGTTTCGCTCTGGGGATTTTTCTGTGTATGCTGAATTTGCTTTTGGAGAATTTATTCCCAGCACTTTCCAGCAGCTCAACCCCAACGATGTACAAACCTGCCAAATGCAGCCTCGCACACCAGCTTAATGGGAAAACATGGAATGAGAGAGCTTGCTTAGTCGGCAATAAAATTAATTCTTGTTTCTAATTTCTCTGAAAACACTGAAATCCTCCTAACACTGCAACACATTCAAAATTAAGAGGGCTTCTTTGAAAGCAGCTTCGTCACATCTCCAGGATCCTCGGCACTTGCCTGCCGCTGTACAACACTGTAACAGGTCCTAAAATGGGAGCTTGGCTTTGGTTGCATTGTAAGTCTTGTAAGTCTGGTCTGGAATAGAAGTAGTAGTTGCACTGGCTTGGTGGTGCAACCACTCCACAGCGTTCAACTGACTGTAACACATGAAATTAATGATTTGTTTGACTCAGTTTCTTTTGCAGGAAACTGAGAGAATCATAGAATTGTTTTGGTTGGAAAAGACCTTTAAGATCATCAAGTCAAACTGTTAAGCTCACACTGGCACTGACCTACGTTCTGAGAACCTCATCTCTGCGTCTGTTCAGCCCTCCAGGGCTGGTGACTCCAGCACTGCCCTGGGCAGCCTGTTCCAATGCCCCACAGCCCTTTGGGGAAGAAATTGTTCCCAGATCCAACCTCAACCTCCCCTGGCACAACTTGAGGCCGTTTCCTCTGCTCCTGGCGCTTGTTCCTGGGGAGCAGAGCCCGACCCCCCTGGCTCCAAGCTCCTTTCAGGCAGTTCAGAGATCAGAAGGTCTCCCCTCAGCTCCTGTTCTCCAGCTGAACCCCCCAGCTCCCTCAGCCGCTCCCATCACACTTGTGCTCCAGCCCCTCACCAGCTCCGTTCCCTTCTCTCAACTCACTCCAGCACCTCAAAGCCTTTCTTGTTTCAGCAGAAACGAGAACAGCGCTCCCCGAAATACTCTGGATTTATACACAGACCCGACAAACAGCGACACATACCCCACTCTGATCGAACCATGAATTTCCTCTCCCATGTTTGCATATCACGTCCCCTGGATGAAAAGTGAAGGAGGAGACTGGGAAGAGAAAGAGGCAGCTCCTCAACAAGCCCCCAAATTACAAATAAACACATATAGTGAATGATTCTTTACCCTTTGCGATGGCTATGGGCCCTCTACCTTTACAGAATATGCAGCAACAGCTAATTACCCATTTGGACATGTTGGCTTTGTGTGTAGAGCATGTCCCAGTCACCATGCTGTTCTTGGGCAAGGACAACACCATGAAAACAGGACTAGGTCACTCAAAAGTGACTTTTCAAGGCTATTTTGGGGTCCCTTTCTGTCCCCCTCTCAAATACCTTAAGCAAGAGGGTGTGAGATTGGGAGGAAATCCTCCCTCCCCCAAAATTCACATGCACTGTCATATATTACTTATAACATTTCACATGAACTAATAGAAAAGGCTACGAAGGAGCCTTCTAGGAGAAGCTATAATTGAGATATATTAAATTGCTTCATCAATGGAAAAGGTTCCCTGCAAAACATCAATGGCTCACGTAGGAATAGGCTGCAGCGGCTTGGGATTCAAATAATAAACCAGAGATCTCCCCCTAAAAAAGGGCAAAAAACTGGTACTGCTATTATTGTTACTCATTTTATTATCCATACTGCGTTCGTTACTGTATTTTGAAAGGATCTGCAGATTAAAACAGGATTTAAAAGGTCTTCAAATGGCAATTAAAAATCCCTTTAGTTATTGTGCTGGTGTAAGATTTTTCCTCATTTTGGAGTTCACAGAAACAGACTGAATGTAAACTCATATTTCATTAAAAACTCGCTCGAAAATTTAATTATCATCCAAATCATAAACGTTTTCAAAACAGTGAAGATACTTAGGTTCTAGGCATTTATTTTTATAGTATTTTATAAACCACCATATCCAGACACAGGAGAAAACCACAATGACCCTGGAATTAATTTCTAGTTGGCCTGGAGATGCCAAAACAGATGAAGTTGTCAAGTGAGTTTCTGCAAGGATGCATTTCTCCAATACTTTTCCCTAAAGAACCGAGCTCTTTCCAAGCATTAAACCTGACAGCAAACCCGGATTAATGACTTTTATGCAACTTGGCAACAGTTTTAAAACTTGTTGGTGCCAATGAAGTCTTGAGAAATGCCAAAATTCGCAGCAAATATGAGGCACGAACACAACCCACGAGCTCCTAAATGCTCATTTTCTCCCTAACCCGAGCTAACTGAATTTATTCAAATTCTAGCTTAAATATATCACTTGAAAATATATATCACTTCAAAATATATATTACTTAAAATATATATATCACTTAATCTATATCACTTAAAAACCACTTTGCCAACATTTGCCATTGTCAAGGTTCGAGGATCCGAATGGTAGGTCATGTTCAAAATGCAAAGAAAAACGTTAATACGTCAAAATCCTCGGTAAACTGGAACGTCTGGCAAATTTTGCTAAGGGATGTAATCACTAATGTGATTCCTCCCAGAATCACCCCAAGAAGTCAGGCAAGAGCTTTGCTGAAAGAAAGGAAATAAATTGGGGACAGCAGGATGAGCATAAAAAAAGGGTTTAGTTCAGATACTCTCAAGATATAATTGTGGAACATATATATATATACACATACATGTGATATATATACAGCCATAGCACCCTGACAATGCCCAGTCTCATCTGATCTGGGAAGCTAAGCAGAGTTGGGCTCGGTTAATACTTGGATGGGAGACCATTCGTATACCTACATATATATATATACATATTTATATATGTGCAGCCATAGCACCTTGAGAACGCTTGTATCTCGGAAGTTAAGCAGGGTCGGGCCCGGTCAGTACTTGGATGGGACACCATAGATATACATAGATACACATATGGAGCCCTAGCACACAGAGAACACCCGATCTCATCTGATCTGGGAAGCTAAGCAGGGTCAGGCCTGGTCGGTACTTGGATGGGAGACCAGCTGGGAATAGCAGGTGCTGTGGGCTGAGCCAGCGCTGGGCCCTTGTGGTACCTGGGTTGGGTTAGAAGGAGGGTGGCCACCAGTAGGTCAGAGAGGTTCTCCTGCCCCTCTACTCTGCCCTTGAAAAAAGGGTTTAGTTCAGATACTATCAGGATATACTTGGGGAACACATATATATACACACACACATATATTTCGATACAGCGAAGAAGCAGAAAACTTGATTGTTATCCTCCACACTTACTGACGAAGGACAAAAAAACCCAAAGCTCCACCTACTCCCCAGATGAAATCTTGACCTTTTCTGAATATTGGGCTTACCTCATGTTATCCAGAACACCGTGTTTTGCCCAATGTCTATTTAAGAACCAGTATTAATTACGGATACAATTACGCAGTGACAGGCGGTATTTAAACCGAGTGCTGTTGGCTTCGCTACCACACCTCACAAAGGTGTTTTCCAAATGCTGAATAAGCCATTTAACAGCACACAAACAACTTCCGATTTCATTAATGAATTATCCTTGGAGATGGTAAAAAAACCCAAACATCTGGACCCAGCTGCAACCAGCTCTAAGAGACCCGGCTTAAAAGCTAGGAGGAAATGTTGGATTAAAGTATATAATATTTTTAATTTTGAAGAGTAACACTGTTTCGCTGGATACTTATTTATATGATATTTGGGAACTCTATTGGTTCCACCTTGTGCCACAGTCCCAAGTAAAATGTCTCATCACAAAACCACAAAACTGTTTATTACCATCACAGATCGATTCATGAAGGACTAATCCTTTGCCTAATTAAAGACCTACAGTAACATACAGTAATAATTCAGCATGCTTACTCTGTATCACTTGCATTCCTGTATTGAGTGTGAACCATCGTGGTTCTACTAATCTGGAATAATCCCTGTATCGAGCGTGCAAAAACTTTATTACAATTCCATTATGCTCGCAGCAGCAGCAAAGATAATTTAGTGGTGGCGGGGTGTCCTGGCTTTGTTAAAACCAAGTTTCTCTTTTAGTGAATTTGCCTGTCAGCTAAAGCTTTCAGATCAGCTGCATTTTCCTGGAGAACCAGATCCATGTTGTGCTGAACACAGCAATGGAATGCGAGGTCATTGATAAGGATGGATGCACATCTCGCCAGAGGGGCAACGAGAAACAGGGGACCAGAAACTGACCAACGGAGCATAACATCCCGTTCACGGGATAATTCATATAAAAGTGGGAGATCATGAGCATCTCGTCCCTTTTCCTTATGGCGACATTAGGAGAGGACCTTACGAGTTGTCCCTGCCAACTGAGGCCAGTGACAGACTGAATCCAGCTCCACTGACTGCAGAGTCCAGTCCAGGACTTCGGGTGTCAGAGCAGTTGCCGGGACTTTCAAGATTGGTTTTGTATATTTTGTATTATTTTCTCTATTTTATCAGTAGCATTAGTAAAACATTTCTAATTTTCCCAGCTCTCCTCTCTCTGTCCTTCTTTCCCTCCCGATCGCCTGTCTGCAGTGGGAAGGGGGGAGAAGGGGTTAACAACACACCCACCACGGTTTATCGTCACCCCACAATCAAAACGCTCGACAGGGGGATAATTAAAGAGATAATTACCACGTGCAGAAGCTTTGCAGAGAGCGGTTGCTCGGGCTGGAGCGATGCGAGGACGCGAGGTTTGAGTTTGAAATTACCGCAGGACTCGTTTGCTGTTGTGAGCACTAAATAAGGTAATTTGTAGGTGGAAGACACGCTTGTAAGCCTCAGCTGGTACATATGTGGTTTCGGCAAATGAGTAAAGCAACCAGATAATTGTTTCCTCCCAAAACCAGTCCTGTTCCTCTGTTCTCCACCGCAACATTTGCATCTGCTCTTAGTCTTTTCTTTCCATTCTTGCCTCCTGAGTGTTTGTTGGAGTGGGAATTCTCCCTTCCCGTGGTGAGGCGGCTGCAAACTCTGCAAAGCGTTGGCCTGAGCTGCGTTTTTAGGGAGAAAGCAGAACTCCGTGGGCTATCGGATGAAAGCTGGGTGCTGACAAACAGCAGGCAAGGAGTCCCCAACAGCTTCCCCACGGGACCCAGGAGCTCGGGAGGGACCCAGGCATCCAAACAACGCATCCCTTCATCTTCTGTCTCCCCTTGCTGTGCAGCAGGATCTAAATCTTGAACAACATCCCCTTGTTTTGCTGATTGTTGAAATGGGTCAAATAACATGAAATATTGAAGCAGATATTGAGGTGCTGCAACAATCGCAATTTTCCCTATTTACTTTAAGAGTTTGAAAACAAACACATGCAGAAACAATTTCCTCTGCACTCAGCAGCATTATTTCTAATTAAGACGGCAGCAGAATCGGGTGAAGAGAAACGTAACGGAGCATCGAGTGTAACATGATCCACTTTCGAACTTCTAATTCTAAAATTACCACCACAACCACAAAAAATAGACAAGTTACCCCAAACTGATGCACACAAATACCCCCCAAACTTGTCCAGAGCTCCTCAGGACAATCAGTATCAACCACTAAGCGGTACAAGGTTTCTCCTTCTCTTCACTTCTCATAATAAGCCCATAAATAATGTCAAAACCAAACCCTGACAGGTTTAATATCCCATTTTCCAAAACCTAACGAATTGAGAAGACTATATAGGATATTATCTACATATTCTACTTGACCATAAAAATACACGTGTTGCAATCACTTCTAATATCTTTAAGCATTTCACCACCTCCACGTCCTGCCCTAGGTATTCAGATTATTTTACTTCAAATTACCAACACAATCTAAAATGACTGTTCAGCACAAAGTTATTCTGGTTATTCCTCACCAACCACGTTGGACGGCAACAAATCTCCTTTCTTGCACCTTTTTTGATCTTATAACCACATTTATCTGAGATCAAGATTTTGTGGTTTGATCTCAAATACCCTCAAAATAAAATCAGTGGGAATAAAACCGGTTTAAGGCAGTTAAGAGGTTTAACAGACTCATTTTATATATATTTTTACATTCTGTTCTTAAAATGGATACAAACTTACCTGATGAACTAAAGTTCGACGCTTATTTAATTCCCCCCCAGTTTGTGCCCACCGGGTCAGTCCCCGACCTTTATTAATTTGATTTGATAACAGAAAATACATTTATAGCCTTTAAGTCTTGACTTAACATATTAGATCAACATAAGAAGCAAATGTTTCAAACTTAAACTCAGCTTTTATTACCCATCCTGTGTTTTGTTTGTGCTGTCATTTGTAATTCATTAGTGTCTTTTCCTTATTTTCATATATTCAAACTGAGTTTTGCCTTGATTTCTACCCTTTCAAAGAATTCCTGCAGTCACATCAAATGTTATGCTCTTTTAAATTGTTTTCATAAGAGATAAACCCACGTTGCGGCAAAGTTAAAAAACCCATTGGGTTAAACTGGAGAACACTGGATCAAATCCCAATTACATCAAAACGGAGTCCAGAAAACGATCCACACTGAGCCAAACTCCACCAGACTCTTCTGAAAGCAAAGGGATTTGTCTGTTCTAACGCGAGGATTTAACGGGTCAAGACAACAATTAACACTCAAACGAAGCTCAAATGGCCTGATATTCTGAGCTGCAGATATAAGTTTGGTTTCAAAAACAAAACTGCCCGCAGTTCTCTCAAGGTCGCGCTAGAGATTTACATTAAAGCTGCATTGATCTCAAATATTTAATGTGTTCATATGGCACAAACGGGGAGGTTTTGGGGTTGGTTTTATTTCGGAAATGGCCCTTCCTGCCGACACCGCTTTCACAAAATCACAGAATCCCAGAATGCCAGGGGTTGAAGGGACCTGGAAAGCTCATCCAGTGCAATCCCCCCATGGAGCAGGAACACCCAGCTGAGGTTCCACAGGAAGGTGTCCAGGCGGGTTTGAATGTCTGCAGAGAAGGAGACTCCACAACCTCCCTGGGCAGCCTGGGCCAGGCTCTGCCACCCTCACCAGGAACAAGTTTCTTCTCAAATTTAAATGGAACCTCCTGTGTTCCAGTTTGAACCCACTGCCCCTTGTCCTATCATTGGTTGTCACCGAGAAGAGCCTGGCTCCATCCTCCTGACACTCCCCCTTTCCATATTGATCCCCATGAATGAGTCCCCCCTCAGTCTCCTCTTCTCCAGCTCCAGAGCCCCAGCTCCCTCAGCCTTTCCTCACACGGGAGATGCTCCACTGCCTTCAGCACCTTTGTTGCCTTGCACTGGACTCTCTGCAGCAGTTCCCTGTCCTTCTGGAACTGAGGGGCCACAACTGGACACAATATTCCAGGTGTGGTCTCCTCAGGGCAGAGCAGAGGGGCAGGAGAACCTCTCTGACCTACTGATCACCCCCTTCTAACCCACCCCAGGTCCCATTGGCCTTCCTGGCCACAAGGGCCCAGTGCTGGCTCATGGTCACCCTGCTGTCCCCAGGACCCCCAGCTCCCTTTCCCCTACACTGCTCTCTAATAGCTCATTCCCCAACTTACACTGGAACCTGGGGTTGTTCCTGCCCACATTCAAGACTCTACACTTGCCCTTGTTCTATTTCATTACATTTTTCCCACCCAACTCTCCAGCCTGTCCAGGTCTCTGATGGCAGCACAGCTTCCAGTGTCAGCCACTCCTCCCAGCTTGGTGTCACCAGCAAACTTGCTGACAGTCACTCTATTCCCTCATCCAAGTCATTGATGAATGTATTGAATAATACCGGCCCCAGCACTGACCCTTGAACACTCCACTAGATCCAGGTCTCAACTGAACTCTGCCCATTGACCACAACTCTCTGGCTTCTTCCCTTCAGCCAGTTCACATCCACCTCACTAACAGCGAAACCTTTGGCAGCATTCAGTTCATCTCGATCCTAATCTTTGTTTTACCTCCCAAAGAACTAAAATGTTCTCCAGCTTTACAAGAAGAAAAAACCTTCAGTCTGAAGACAAACCATGGCAAGTTTTAACACACTGGAATATTCCATAGCAACTGTTGCCTGGAATCCATCATTTCTCTGAAACCAGCAATTTCTTACTGCCTAAGTCGCATTTCTTTTATTGTCCTTCTTCAGAAAATTCAGTGAATGTTGGTTTTATCTTCTCAACAATTTTTAATTCATCCTGGAACAAATTTCTCCTTGGCGGTATTATCATCAGTGCCATGACAGTAAGTATCACTCACCTACAGCTCTGAAAGGTGTTTTAATCACAAGGAAAGCAGCCCAAAAGTATTTCTCCCCACAGCCTTTTCCAGGGCTGTGCCAGAAACAAAATGGGAATTGGAAGATAGAAGAACCTTATGAAAATGCCCCTTGAAAAGTTAAATATACTTGGGCTTCATCCAGCTCCTCAAAGTAGAAACCATCAAGCTCAGACATTGCAGGGCTGCAAAAATCAAGTCTAAGATAATAGTAAATGATATGGGGAATTAACAATTAACTAATTAACGCTTAAAGAACTAAAGAGCCAACACTTAGAGTACGACCCTTCTGAGTTTCCAGAAATCAATCAGATTAAGTTTAATTATCCCAACTTCACAAGCAAAACCATCGTTTGTGCGCACATACAAAAGTAAATTGGTTTAAATGCACGGATCCCTTAAAAGCAAAGGGCTCTAAAAAATACTGATGAAGATACTCTAATTATTAAAATATTTATTACAAAGCCTTAATTATAAACACGTGACAACAGCTGAAAAGGAGACGTTACAACAGCCTATAAACCACAAATTGCAACAGCGTTCCTTCATTTTTAAGCAAATTCTCATCATAAAAAGGCTCAAAGGTGGTTTGTTGCACAGCTTTAATAAACGCTTTGTCTTAAAAATATTATGGTTGAAACACAATTGATTTCTGAGATTGTATCAGTTGCAGTTAGGCTTGTGGTATATAATAAAGCTCCTTTGACCAAGCTGTCAAAAATAATCAGTTTTAACATCTTTTTGATAGGCCTTGTTTGGGAAATGCAAAATGACAACGTGAGCAAATTGATAGGAATAATAATAATAGTAATAGTAATAATAATAATAATAATAATAAAGGCTATAAAGGAAGCTAGAGCAATTAGCATCTATTTGAAGGTTTTCCAATACATTAATTCCTAAAAACATTCCAATTGTTGCCTAGGACTTAATCCATTGACTTGAACCCAAAGGAGTTCACACCCTGTTTCAAGCCCAAGCCACCAAGAGGTCACCTGGGGAAATCTGGGACCAAACTCAAGGCTCTGTAGCAAATTATTTAGGGAAAGTGACTAAAGATCAACCATTTGCACACAGTAATTTTTATTTTAATAGGAGAAACCGCCGCTCGACCAAACCCATCCCATAAAAACAAAGGTTAGTAACAAAGCCAAGCCAATAGCTTTAAAAATCCCTCTTTTGGACATGATCAGATGACTGAAACCTGCACTGTGTTATTAAGGATTGATCAATAATTGCTCAATAAAATAGGTATTTTTTCGGTACAGGACAATGCTAAACCTGAAGCAGCCAGAGATGTTTTCCTGAAGACCTGAAAATATCGTGGCGGTAGCTTGACCAACACAACCCGCTGTCCCCAAAAGCCCCAAGCAACCCCAAAGTTGGGTGTCTGTCCAAATACAACATTCACGGAGTGAATTTTGGACTTTTTCTGTGCATGTTCATCCCCAGATCCCTGGGAAATCGGGAGGAGATGTGGGGCCGCACTTGGGACTCCACAGCCTGTTTCTGCTCTTTAACTCAGAGACAACCCAAAACAATAACTCAGGTATCCTTTGTTAAAACCAAGTTTCTCTTTTAGTGAATTTGCCTGTCAGCTAAAGCTTTCAGATCAGCTGCATTTTCCTGGAGAACCAGATCCATGTTGTGCTGAACACAGCAATGGAATGCGAGGTCATTGATAAGGATGGATGCACATCTCGCCAGAGGGGCAACGAGAAACAGGGGACCAGAAACTGACCAACGGAGCATAACATCCCATTCACGGGATAATTCATATAAAAGTGGGAGATCACGAGGATCTCGTCCCTTTTCCTCATGGTGACATTAGGAGAGGACCTTGTGAGTCGTCCCTGCGAACTGAGGCCAGTGACAGACTGAATCCAGCTCCATTGGCTGCAGAGTCCAGTCCAGGACTTTGGGTGCCAGAGCAGTTGCCGGGACTTTCAAGATTGGTTTTGTATATTTTGTATTATTTTCTCTATTTTATCAGTAGCATTAGTAAAGCATGTTTAATTTTCCCCACTCTCCTCTCTCTGTCCTTCTTTCCCTCCCCATCACCTGTCCTTAGTGGGAAGTGGGGAGAAGGGGTTAACAATACATCTGCCACGGGTTTATTGTCAGCCTGCAATCAAAACTTCGACATCACGTTTTGCCATTTTAACCGATCTGAGATTTTTGGCAGAGATTTTTGCAGACGGACAGACACGTGATGTCGCTCTCCGGTCTGCAAGGACCACCTTGGGAAAACACAAATACGTGTAACTGTGACACAGGGTAATTCACCCGTTAAACTATTTATTTACACCTACTCACATCCCAGATTGGTTTCTACCAAAGAGCGTGTAAACGGGAAAACACGCGTATTTTTCAAAAGCCATTGGTTGTTTTTCCAAACGTCACTCCCTGTCCAAGCACAGCTGAGTCACGACAAGGGGGATGTGATAGCACACATTTCTGTTTCTCATTTTGTTATCCCAGTTCCTAAATTGACCGTGGCACCTTCACGAGACACGCAGCAAAGCTCTTACGCTTTTCAAACCTCTCCCACTTTGCAAGCGTCTAAAGAGCGTATTTACAACACCATTTACTTTTGTTGAAGTCAGACCACTCAAGGTTTGCCAGAATTCCTCACTTCAGACACCAGAGAAGTCTGAAATCAAAATGAATCGCTTTAGAGCACAACCCAAAGTTGTTGACGGCGGATTTGGAAACAGAAGTTGAGCCTAAATCACTCGCAAACTTAGAAAAAATGAAACTAAACCCAGTCTTTTCCTTGAGCTGATAGTTAAGATTCCTCCGATGGAGCTGCGGGAGCCAAAACGATTTAGCGGTAGCTCCTCTCAAGGGTGTTACATGTTCGATATGACCCTGCTCCAAATCCTCGCTACTCCAACTCCACTTTTGAGATGCGTCGTCTTGCCGTTTGCAGCCAACCTTCAGTGCGATTCATGAGCCTCCACTTCTCCCTCTTCATTAAATCCCCCTGATAAATTGACGATGCTTCCTGCTCAGATTAGTGGAGGGGGATTTGTGAGGATGCAAATGAAGCGTTCTTTGGGCTCCCCATCCTGGCTGGGATGTCAACACAATTGCCAAGTGTCAATGCAATTCCCAACTGATTCCTCCCTTGCCAGGGGCACAATTTGCATGATTTATTCTCTTCTGGGTGCACTATGAGTATTTTTTTTAACATATATTAGAGAGTATAAACTAAGCAGCGTTTGATTGGCTGCCATGTTCTGGAGAAACTACAAATAACGTTCTTAGTCCAGCTCTAAGTAGGAGACTCCATTTCCTGTGGTTTTAAAGGCTCAAATCAACACGGGTATTTGTCAGCTGAACACCACACGTGTCTCTGGAGGAGGCAGATACTGATCCTAACAAAACCGCCCCACCACACACGCTCTGTTTGATTTTCAGTAACTTATTAAAGCTCTAGTCCCACCTGCTTTCAGCTGATGACAACAGAAAGTACGTATTGCATCTGATGATCTCTTTGCTTTTCCATTTACTGCCACTCGGGGTAAAGAAATGTAAATGAACAGAGATCAGGCCAAGATGACTTCTACTGGCCACTGACACACAGTTCAGCTTTACACGAAAAAGCAATGATATGTTGCATTTAAACAACGCTCTTTTATGCATTTAACCCATTTTTTCTCATTTCTGTCACTGTTAAAACCACTTCTTTTTTTCCCCAGAAAACAAGTCACGATTGACTATAGATTTCCAGTAATGCATTTTGCCTTTTCCTGCACCCCTTTATTTTGTTTCATGCACACATTTTTCATTCCCTCCCCTTGCAAATAATAAATTAACCACAACCGCAACCCTATCAAGCATTCATTTCAAGAATTCATGTCATTCCAAAACGACAAACTGCGCCCTGCTCAATCATTTTGCAGATTTAAATTCCTCCTGTTCCGTAATAAGATCTGGGAAGAACCGAAACAGTTCACAGACACATTAATTGCTGACACATCGTTTAGAGCAGGAAGCAAATGCAGGAAGCGCTGGGTTTGCAAAGCATCTTCCCAGCATGGTCAAATCAGCCTTATTTTATAGATGACGGTAAGTACATTGAAATAATATTTATTATTTTTTAAATTGAAAGTCCTCTGTCAAGGCTTCCATTCCCTAGTTGTTAGCCACATTTAATTAACAAAACCTAACCTTCCTAATTCAAAAATCTTACCTGGCATCTCCTTTGGAAAGGTTGGTGTTTACGGGGTGAAGAATAACCTTGTTTGCATCCACATCCACCACGCACTTTGTATGCAGATCGAGCTCTACGAAGAAACGAGAAGGAGGATTATACACCCCATTCCTTCCTCCAGCACCAGATTTATTCATGCACCCGTCAGCTGGAGAATAGAAACAGGACTATTGCCAAATCCCACTTGTAGAGACGCTCTGACGGGATGGATCCCGTCCAGCTCTTTTCAAAGCAAGAAAGGGCACTTTTGCTTTCACCCAAGGACAATCAGCATCTACGAGGCAATTTCTGCTGGGGAAAAGAACCATGGTGATGCAGCGATGCCAGCTCTCAGTCCTGGGGTCCCTGGTCCGAGAAATTCAAGTCACAGCAAAAATAACCAAGGTGCGAACTCATAGAAAAGGGCTTGTCCTTCCCCGTTGGGAAAGCCCGGCTCTTCCCAATGACTCTGAGCAACGGGATGTATACTATGAGTAATAAGAATATTTGGAATGTGTGAGAATTCTCAGCCGCGGAGGCGGGGAAAACAAAATAGAAGCTTGACAACCATCCAAGGTATCCACCCAATGACAAATGGAGTTAGATATAAAAAAATAAAGCACAGAGGCACTTGGAACCAAAAGTCACTGCCTACAGACATAAGGGCTTGGATATAGGTCCGGTCCTACGTTGTGATGCTGACCCTGGAAAGCAAGACTGCAGATCTTAACTACTGCACAGCACCTCGACTTCTTGCTGCTCTTAAATAACATAATAAGAGGACGTTGCTTTCATTGCTGTGTTTTGAAAGAAACGCTATAGTCTTTTGCCGCTTGCAAAAAATCCTTCCGAACAAAACCGCCCCTCTGCTGTTAAACTGCGCTTTTGCAGAGGAAGAGGCGGACAAGGTTCAGAAGCTGGTGTTTATTTTCATCTCTCTCCACGCCCTGAAAGCAAATTCATCCATATGCAATACGTGCTTGCTCAGATGAAATTCTACTCTTCCTACACCCTGTATCCGATGAGCCGCTTTATCTGGGTCTGGCTGGTTAGTGATTAACATTGTGTTGCACTGACCTGCTTTTCCTCAACTACTGAAGGTTTTTACACGCCACCTCACTCGTGCAAAGCATAAGGTATACACACTCTGTATATAAGCAATCGTTCACCTTCCACCACCACTGTGCTCAGACTCCTCTGTAAGGCACTTTAAGTTGCTTCAATAGCAATGAATTGCTGTATCAGCTCCTGGCGCCCCATGAAATAAACCCCAAGAACACCCGTATTCAGCCTATTTGCTGGGTTATGCATCTCGACAGCCTTAAGGCTGCTTATCCCAGTTACCTTGGCAAAATGCTCACACGACAGCTCTCCTTTCGGCTGAAAAAACAGCCTAAATCCTGTTTTAATAGCACATCGTATACTTTCTACAAACCCCATGACTAAGCACGTTCTTCGACTGCTTTCTGATTTCTTCCGGTAAGTTGAGAGATGAATCTCAAAATCCTATCGTCATCACTTCCACCTCATTAAGCTGTTAACATTACTAAAGCAGGTTAGTCTTACAGACAAATCACCTCCCTACTCTTTGGGGTTTGATCACGCACGAACTCCACCCTTATTTTACTAGTTATCCGTAATCGGAGCCCTCGCTGCCCCTGAACAAAATAAGGACGCTCCAACATAAGATGATCGCACCCATCTAAAAACACCGAGTGGCTCGTTTTGTAGCAAGGACTCCTTTGTCCAGGCTTGCTATTATTATTTCTTTCCACTATCCACACATTGGGTTTGTGTGTTTGTTCACAAAAAACAAGAGCAGAAGTTACCTGTTGTCAGACTTTGGGGATCGATCACAAATCTCACACCTCGACAAGACTTCAAGTCTCACCTATTACCATCGCCAACCCGCTTCTACCTTCAGTCATTACCAAGAAAACACGTTCATTTGCTTCATCCAATCCAGAAACTAATCAGCTAATTGCTTTGTGAAAAATTTAAACTCCAACTCTTATCTCCAGAAACATTTATTGTGGGGAATTAAAGCCTCTTGCACAGATTTGGATTACGAGAGCGGTGATGTGCATAATAAAAGGGTAACGCTTATCCCAGCCACTATTCCACATCGAAATTTCACAGCTGTAGGTGTGTTAAGCAAAGCTGGGCTGAGTGTAAGAACAATTAAGTCAGGTGCACCCAAGTTACTCACAGAGTCTCTCGATGAGTTTTTAATTTGATTTGTGAAATGGAAGGTGGGGCTTGAAGGCCTGTTCTGGTTTTGTTAAAAGCAAGTTTCTCTTTTAGTGAATTTGCCTGTCAGCTAAAGCTTTCAGATCAGCTGCATTTTCCTGGAGAACCAGATCCATGTTGTGCTGAACACAGCAATGGAATGCGAGGTCATTGAGAAGGATGGATGCACATCTCGCCAGAGGGGCAACGAGAAACAGGGGACCAAAAACTGACCAACAGAGCATAACATCCCATTCACGGGATAATTCATATAAAAGTGGGAGATCACGAGGATCTCGTCCCTTTTCCTCATGGCGACATTAGGAGAGGACCTTGCGAGTCATCCCTGTGAACTGAGGCCAGTGACAGACTGAATCCAGCTCCATTGGCTGCAGAGTCCAGTCCAGGACTTCAGGTGTCAGAGCACTTGCTGGGACTTTCAAGATTGGTTTTGTATATTTTGTATTATTTTCTCTATTTTATCAGTAGCATTAGTAAAACATTTTTAATTTTCCCAACTCTCTTCTCTCTGTCCTTCTTTCCCTCCCGATTGCTTGTCCTTAGTGGGAGGTGGGGAGAGGCGGTTAACAATACATCTGCCACGGGTTTATTGTCACCCCACAATCAAAACCCACGACAAGGCCATTCTTCCCATTTCCCTTCTTTTTTCAACTCGTCACTAAAGTTTCCTAAGACAAAAAAGACTGGGATAGAAGCAACACAGATCCTGGCTCAAACCACACGTAACCTGAATTGACTGTGCCTTTGATGAGCCTTACGAGTGTTGTACAGAGAATTCACATCACCAATACCTGGAGGCCTTTTCCACTATTCTAAGAAATTCGGTGTATTTCAAATCAAGAGCAGGAAAAGCAAAAGCAGGATTCGGCAGGCACTGGTATATTCCCAACAAACAGAGAGTATTTGGGAATCCTGGAGGGAGGAGAAAGGAGCATTTTGGAAAATACTGGACATTTTCAACCCCAGCGATACTACCCTAAAAACTCATCCCAACTTAAGGTTATTGTATCTGAGAACCAAACCCAATTATCTTAATCAATAGTTTTTACAGAGCAGGGTGAAATTATCTTCAATTTATTTACCGTATCATCTTTCATTTTATCTGCAACTTATTAAATCGGGTCTACGTATCCTAACATCTTTTAGTACAACAGCCACAGTAGCTGAAAAGTCTGTTACAACTTACTTAACCTTCCTTTTTTTCCTCTTTATATGCTTTATTTTTTAGACATTATAACATTAATTAAGGGAAAGCATTTCCAATTCATCAAGAGCCTCTATTTCCACATATGTTTTTCCACCAGATTTCAATTTAAGAAAGTAGTTTGTGATGGCTCACAGTTTTTCAGCCCAAAAATGTTAATGTTAATCCCAAACTGGTTGGGTTGAAGGGAGCTCTGGAGAGCATCCCATCCAACCCACTTGTTAATGCAGGGTCACCTAGACATACCAAATAATTCAAATCAAAATTAAAATACCATTTGATCCTAAACCGCGCTGAAATGAAGGTGTGAAGCTGGTGTTACAACACAGGTTGAATAAAAGTTGTGACAGATTCATCCTGGTCCCACTGTAGGTTTAGGGCAGCTGCACCTAGAGCCAACTCAAGTATAACAAATGAAATGTGAAAGGTTCCAAGTGCACGCACTAAGCTCATAAACCAAAATTGGCCCCAAATACAAAAGCTCCAAATAATCTCCTGTACAGATCGAGACGACAGAAATTTTATATTTTAAATTGCCGGTAGATTTTTCAGGGGATTAACATTCCCTTGAAGGTTAGAATTGGAATGTTGTGGCCTGAGCCTTCAATTGCATTGAGTACGAAATTAAAGTTGGGGTTTTTTGTACCTTTCTGTCTGGTCTAAAAACCAAAACAAATGGTGATAACACAGAGAAATGTTTAAACAGCAACAAAAAGATTTAAATGTGTATTTAACACCTAATAAAGAAGCTGTTGTTTGGGTTTTCATTTTTGATTTAAAATGAAATATGAAAACAAGTTCAAAGTCAACAGGTCAAGTCTTCGTGCCAATGTTTGTTGCCTTAGAGTGACTTCTCTCTTTGCTGTGTAGGAGCCACCAAAAATAAAGGAAAAACTAACTGACTATATGAGTGAAAATACATCTAAATGTACATTACATACATGCCACAACACTTTGAGGCCATTAATTATAAGGCATAGTAATGGATCCGTTCTTAAAATACAGAGTAATTTGACTTGTCCCTTAAGTCTACCAACATGAGCATCTTTCAAGTCTCTCTGCTATATATATATATAAACTACACAAATAAAACTCATGAAATTTTCAGTTTGCAGCAATTAAATTTCATTAAATATGTATGAGTGCATCTGGAAGGGCAAACAGCGCTATCTAATCTTGATGACGAAGTGCAAGTCAACTCAAATTCATGAGCGCGTTGAATGCAAACAACGTCTCCTCCCATGTTAACGCTACCTTGTCCGAGTGGTAAAAAATAATCACACAGAACCAACTGGGTTGGAAAAGACCTCAGAGATAATTATTCAACCTTCTGCTCTTTCATTCATTAAGGCCTTCGGAGTTAACAGGAACGAAATGCAACAGCGTTTGCTCTGCCACCGAGCCCCAAAAGCCGAGATATTGTAGGACTACTCACTGTGTGCATCTGACCTTGTGTTGAGTTCAGCAAGCGAACGTGAAACCAGAGCAGTGGGGTAATCTCACGCCGCTTTAGGCTAAGTCTAAAGGTGTAATTAGCACAAGAATCTTTGCCTTTGTGGCACTGGGCTGATAAGTAGTGGGGAGTGAGCCTGTAACACCTTAACAGCTCTTAAAACACAATTGTCCCACTAAGAAACTCAAGATGAAACACCAGCCCTACATGCCTTACCCGTTTGTCACCGATCTCTGCGTTAATCCTGTTCATACTACAGACACAGCTTAAAGGTTCCTGACAATCACCAGGAAAATTAAAAACTTGAGGTGCTCGCTGATGACACGGATGATGGTGATGAAAAGTCCTGCATTTTGCATATTGCCATCAGCATACGATGGGTGTCATTTCACCCATTCCAACGCCATCATTAATCTTGTAAGAGCACTTGCACAAACTCTAATTTATAGATAAGTCACTGCTGTTGTAACCTCCAGTGGGGGAAAAAAACAAAGAAAAACAGAGGAACAACCCCCGTCTCCTCCCTCAAAACCATTTCAAGTGACTGGAAACGCAACCTCCGCTAAAGGAGGATGTAAAATTACCACCCGATGTCACGCTCAGAGTCAAATCCCTTCCTTAAAAACACTGGAGACTTTATCATCAAAGCACAAGATGCGTGTTTGAACACGGACACCAGTCTGGATGAATTTACACGTAAACATCATAAATATCTAAGAGTATTTTTACAGTGGTCCCACACAAATCTACGTGGCAAAGCCACCAGGTTGGCCACTTCTATTGCTCCTCAATAAATCGCTTCGTGGTATGAGCTTTGTGGTATTTACCCGACACAGAATGAATTTCTGCTCAATGGAGCCAAACGCCGGCAACGTTTGTAAAAGGAAATCCCCTGCAACTCTGAGATATAACAGCAAAAGAGCTTTTGGTACCATCAACGTATAGATCACCACTCTGCATGAGGATGAAGCCGGACCCTCAATAACCGATATTTGGTATGGAAATCCCTCCAACATGCACGCAAGGAACCTATTGCGCTTTTATGACCTGTATAACTTAGTAACAGTTTAACACAGCGCTTTTATTAACCTAATAAACCCTCGCCTTAAGAAATTCATAATTCAAACACTAAAGACAAACCACCAGCACCACAAATAAACACCGGGAAGGTTTTAAAGCTTAAATTCCAACAGTCGTAATCGTCTGAGAGGTTTGCGGCTTTAAGCCGAGGGAAGGAAAGAACGGCACTCGTGAGCCTGAAGAAAACAAAGAGTTGCGTCAGGTCCAAAGCCCCAGAACCTCAAACAAACACGACTGAGAACAAAGTGCAGGTTGGAGAATTTCCAAGAGAGCCTCGAAGCCCATTGAAAAAGCAAAGCTGCCCAAGCCTTACAATTGGGTGGCTCTTCAGAAAAATCTTCATTTCATTTCAAATATTTAATTTTAAATTTGAAAATTTAGAAAATTTTTAAAATTTAAATATTAAAAAGAAACATTTAAAAGGTTAAATTTTAAAAAGTTAAATTTTAAAGATAAAAACTAAAAGTTAAATTTTAAAGATTTTTTAAATTTAATAGTTAAATTTCAATGTTTTAAAAATTTTAAAAATATAAATTTTAAATATTAAATTTTAAAAAATATAAATTTTAAATATTAAATTTTTTAAAAATATAAATTTTAAATATTTTATTTTTAAAAAATATAAATTTTAAATAATTTATTTTTTAAAAAATATAAATTTTAAATATTTATTTTTAAAATATAAATTTTAAATATTAAAAAT
This sequence comes from Patagioenas fasciata, assembly GCF_037038585.1. Classification (NCBI taxonomy): domain Eukaryota; kingdom Metazoa; phylum Chordata; class Aves; order Columbiformes; family Columbidae; genus Patagioenas; species Patagioenas fasciata. The sequence continues at coordinate 123,388,411 of NC_092522.1, read as the reverse complement.
TAAAAATAAGTTTTAAACATTAAAAAATTTTTAAAATACAAATTTTAAACATTAAAAAAAAATTTAAAATACAAATTTTAAACATTAACAAAATTTTTAAAATACAAATTTTAAACATTAAAAAAATTTTAGTTAAATTTTAAAGACGTAAAAAATTTAAAGATAATTTTTAAAGATCTAAAAAATTTCTAAAAGTTGAATTTTAAACATTTTAAAAGTCGTTAAAAGTGGCATTTAAAGTATTTTTAAACTTTTAAAAAGTTAAATTCAAAATATTTAAACATTTTTTAAAAGTTAAATTCTAAACATTGAAAAATTAAGAATATAAATTCAAAAAACCTTAAAATTTAAAAATAGAAATTTAAAAAATTAACATTAAAAATTAAATTTTAAAATTAATTAGTTTTTAAAATTTCACATTTAAAGTGTTTAAAATCTGAATTTAATCTTAACTTTAACATTCGGTAGGTGAGAAAACCACACTGTCCCCTTCCCCCAGACCCGTGCAGCTCAGCGTCAGGAGCAAGGCAGAAGCTCCCAGTCCATTTACTGCTCTAAATCTACATTCTCCCATCATTTTTCATCCCCCTTTGCTTTCAGCATTCCCTCCCCACATACATTTTCTGCAGAGCTCAGTCTGTAGCTGGAAACAGCCTGAAGACCCCTCACGCATGCACAATCACATACAGAATATACACCAGGAGCGAGAGGTGAAACATCCACCCCGCGGGATCCAAAACTTGACCGAACGAGGCTTTCGAGAGCTTGAACCAAATGTAGATTTGGGTCAAACCCCCTCAATAATGACATCAATTCTGTCTCTTCTGTGAGAATCTGGAGGGAAAAACCCACCCTGTGCGTTCCTTGGACTTTTGCCTCACCGCTTGGCTCCAGTTGCTTTTTCACCCTCGCTTCCTCATAGCCTAGAACAAGTTTTTTCTAATTAAAACACGCATTAAACATTTAAACCGACGCCCGCGCCACGGTGTGATTAACACAACCCTGAGGCGAGTTTCGCTGACGGGAAACAAATAAACAACCCAACACAAAAAATTAAACGTTTCCTTGTCAATTCGTGCGTCCTCTTCCACGGTTTTGTGTTTGGTTTTGTGTGTTTTGTCCTTACAGTGGCTCTGTCAGCGGGTTAACGCTGTCCCACTCGCTCACCAGGGCTGAGAGAGCTGAGGGATGATTTACCACAAGGAAAAAATGCAGAAACATAAGGATTTGTCCTCAAAACTCCAGCAAGCAGGAAGAAGGAAGAGCGGGGCTGGAAAAAGCAGGTGTAGGAAGCGCGGAGGGGGGTGCATCCAGAGGGGAGGAAGCAAGAAAATTATATATATTTAAAAAAAAAGCCATAAAACGAAGCGAGTTCAGGAAAAACGTCAGGAGTGAAGGTAGCTCGGCTTCACCCCCAAACCTACCTGTACGTACGCACAGGAGTAAATAAGTAAATAAATACATATATATGGATATATATGAAGCCCCCCCTCCGCGGCAGGACACACCGATACGCCCCAGCCACTCACACCTGCCCCTATAGACACCTATGGGCCGGCCACCCCCCGGCCTCCCGCAGCCCTCAGGCCCGACCCCTCCCACACACACGCGAGACAAGGGGGTCTCACCTCGGCGGTTCATGGGGCGGACGCGCACCGCCACCTTCACTTTGGAGTCCCCCATCGCGCCGCTCGCCGTCCCCGGTGCCCCCGGCCCTGCTCGGCTTCCGTCTGCGGAGGGACACGCGGGGCGGAGCGCGGAGACCGGGAGGAGGCGCCGTGCGTGACCAACGCCCGCCCGGACTACAGCTCCCGGCGTGCACCGCGCCGCCCCGCCCCGCCCGCTACCGGCGCGCCGCCGCGGTGCACGCTGGGAGTTGTAGTCCTGCCCGTGAGTGCGCCTACAGGGACGCGTTGCATGCTGGGGTATGTAGTCCTAGATAATATGGGGGGGGGGGCGCCCCGAATGGTGTTTGTAGGTGAGTTCGTAAGGAATGTTTAACAAAAAGCTGTTGTTTTTACATCACTGAGGACCTGGTGCCTGAGCCCAGTAGGGGGGAAGGACTGAGAGACATGGGACTATGAATCCTTAATGTAAAACACAGTATTTTCACTGAATATATGCCGATACCTGTACACATACTGATACCTCTATAGATACTGATAACTGTATAGATACTGATACTTGTATTTACAAGTTAATTTTGGGGGAAGTACTGAGAGACATCACACTATGAAACGAAACAGTCTTTTCCTGGAATATATACTGACACCTGTATACATACTGATACCTGTATTTATAAGTTAATTTAGGAGGAAGGACCAAGAGACATCGGACTATGAATCCTTAATGTAAAACAAAGTCTCTTCCTGGAATATATACTGATACCTCTATACATACTGATACCTGTATTTACAAGTTAATTTAGGGGAAGTGTAGCCAAAGTACCGGGAATCCATATCTTAAACAGATTGATAAGGGCAAGGGTATTGTATGCAGTCTGTAAACCCTGAAGTACCAACCAGTGGGGAACAGGGGAGGGAAATTGCAGCCGGGATTTTGGGGGGATATAAATAGGGCCTGTCCCAGGCTCTGCTACCCTCACCATGAAGAAGTTTCTTCTCAAATCTAAGTTTAAAACCCTGTGTTCCAGTTTGAACCCATTGCTCCTTGTCCTATCATCGGTTGTCACCGAGAAGAGCCTGGCTCCATCCTCCTGACACTGCCCCTCTCTTTCCATATTGATCCCCATGAATGAGTCCCCCCTCAGTCTCCTCTTCTCCAGCTCCAGAGCCCCAGCTCCCTCAGCCTTTCCTCACACGGGAGATGCTCCACTCCCTTCAGCATCTTGGTGGCTGCTGCGCTGGACTCTCTCCAGCAGTTCCCTGTCCTTCTGGAACTGAGGGGCCACAGCTGGACACAATATTCCAGGTGTGGTCTCCCCAGGGCAGAGCAGAGGGGCAGGAGAACCTCTCTGACCTACTGACCACCCCCTTCTAACCCACCCCAGGTACCACAAGGGCCCAACGCTGGCTCAGCTCACAGCACCCGCTGATCCCAGCTGGTCTCCCATCCAAGTACTGACCGAGCCTGACCCTGCTTAGCTTCCCAGGTCTGATGAGATCAGGTGTTTTCAGGGTGCTATGGCTGTGTATATCTATCTATGTATATCTATGGTCTCCCATCCAAGTACTGACTGGGTCCGACCCTGCTTAGCTTCCAAGATACAGGCTTTCTCAAGGTGCTATGGCTGCATATAGAGATATATATATATATATTTAGGTATATAAATGGTCTCCCATCCAAGTATTAACTGAGCCCAACACTGCTTAGCTTCTGAGATCAGATGAGATCGGGTATTCTCAGGATGGTATGCCTGTATATATTTTATGTATATATATATGTATATATTTTTTTTCCCTCAAGTATATCCTGATAGTATCTGATGATTTGAACAATATTACTATTTATCCCCATTAGAACGCTCAACCGCAGCTACTGATTGTAAAGACCGAAAACGAAACTACAACGTGAAGATGCAAAAAGAAAATGACAAAAAAAAAAATCTCATTTAAATGGTCACAGCTGAAAAACCTCACAGCTGCTATTTTAGTTCAAAACAAGGGTTCTCTCTGCACTATTTTGAAAGGTCAGATTTCAGCAAGGAACGTGTTCTTAGGAGAAGGTCCAGAGCAATCCAAGTGAGCACCAGGGTTAGGAACACGCCTTGAAATTAAAAAACAGGAAAAATAGATAAAATAACAGCAGGTCAGACCAGGCACGGTGGCAAAACCTTGAAAATAAATGGAGTTTCTGTCCATAGCAGCCGAGGGTTTCTGGTCGGGAGAGGGAACACACAGTTGGTTTTTGCACCTGTGAATGTGGGATCTGCTTACAGGGTGAAACTGGGCTCTGAATTTATTGTATTTGCCAGCTGGGGCCTCGGTAAACGGTTCTGAAACCAAGTACATCTGCTGTTAGTTATCAGTGGTGTCTCTGTTTTATCTGCTATTAGTTACCATTGGTCCCTCTGTTTTATGAAAAACTAAACAGCAATTCTTTTGGGGAAAGGATCTTTTACCACCTTTCCATTTGCTAGAAAGAGGTGCTGGTGTATTCAAAATACATGGACAATAACAAATGCAAACATACACTTCTTGCAAGATTTCTTGCTCAGAATATAGAATTTATTGTAAAACCTGTCAAATCGCCCTTTTAGCGTTCCTCCAGCTCTAATTGCTGAACGGAAACCAGATTCACCTATAATTGGTTCTGCGTATTCCTTCCAATACGAAGATGTCGTCAGAGCCCCAAGAACCATGTTCAGCTTGGCTGTCGGTTCTATAGGGGCTGTGGGAAGCGGAGGGGAGCGCCTCAAGGGTCAGTGCTGGGGCCAGTATTATTCAATATATTCATCAATTACTTGGATGAGGGAATTGAGTGACTGTCAGCAAGTTTGCTGGTGACACCAAGCTGGGAGGAGTGGTGACACTGGAAGCTGTGCTGCCATCCAGAGACCTGGACAGGCTGGAGAGTTGGGCGGGAAAATGTAATGAAATAGAACAAGAGCAAGTGTAGAGGTTTGAATCTGGGCAGGAAAAACCCCAGGTTCCAGCGTAAGTTGGGGAACAAGCTGTTGGAGACCAGCGTAGGGGAAAGGGACCTGGGGGTCCTGGGGACAGCAGAGTGAGGATGGAAAGGGGTTTAGTTCAGATACTATCCGGATATACTTGGGGAACATATACATACATACATACATATATATATATATATACAATATATACAGCAATAGCACCATGAGAACACCCGATCTCATCTGATCTCAGAAGCTAAGCAGGGTCGGGTTCAATTACTACATGGATGGGTGGCCATTTATATACCTGAATATATATATATATATATATACAGCCATAGCACCTTGAGAAAGCCTGTATCTTGGGGTCGGACCTGGTGAGTACTTGGATGGGAGACCATAGATATACATAGATATATATACACAGCTATAGCACCCTGAAAACACCCGATCCTATCTGACCTGGGAAGCTAAGCAGGGTCGGGCTCGGTCAGTACTTGGATGGGAGACCAGCTGGCAATAGAGGGCGCTGTGGGCTGAGCCAGCACTGGGCCCTTGTAGTACCTGGTGGGGTTAGATGGAGGTGGTCAGTCCAGCTCTTCTCCCCATTCCTCATTACTGTAATGAGGGGCTGAGTCCCCACATGAGCTCTGCCCATGAAATGCTCATTTAATTAACAAAGCATTCCTGAGGGTGAGGCATTAATTATCCCTCCCGTTCATTCGTGGGCTTTCTGAAAGGCAATGCTATTTTCGGTAGTTATTTCTATATACAGCTGGTCCCGAACTCCTGGGTCTGCCCCCAATTTCCTGGGTCCTTCTCGAACTCTTGGGTTCTCCCAAACTCCTGGGTCCCTTCCCGGACTCCTGGGTTGTTCCCAAACACCGTACTCCCTCCCGAACTCCTGGGTCCCCTCTCTGAACTCCTGGGTCGCTCTTGAACTCCTTGGTCCTCCCCAAACTCCTGGGTCCTTGTGATAACTCCTGGCACGCTTCCCTAACTCCTGGGTCCCTTCCCGGACACCCAGGGTCCCTTCCTGGGGCACTACTGGATCCCTGGGGCACTACTGGGTCCCTCCACGAACTCCTGGGCCACTCCTGGGTCCACTCCAAACTCCTGAGTCCCTCCTGAATTCCTGGGGTTTTCCTGCATCCCCCCAAGCTCCTGGGTCCGTCCCCGAACTCCTGGGTCCGTCCTCGAACTCCTGGGTCCGTCCTCGAACTCCTGGCTTCCCCACAATATCCTGGGTCCCCACCGAACTCCTGAGTCCCTTCACAGATCCTGGGTCCCTTCCCGAACTCCTACCACCCCTCTCTCCCGTATTCCTGGGACCCCCTGAATTCCTGGGTCACCTCTCAAACTCCTGGGTGCGTCCCCAAACTCCTGGGTCCCTTCCCAAACTCCTGGCTTCCCCACAATATCCTGGGTGCGTCCCCAAACTCCTGGGTCCCTTCCCAAACTCCTGGCTTCCCCACAATATCCTGGGCCTGTCCCCGAACTCCTGGGTCCCTTCCTGAACTCCTGGGTCCCTGGGCACTCCTGCGTTCCCCCGAACTCCTGGGTCCCTTCCCGAACTCCTCAGTCTCCTGTCCATCTCCTGGGTCCCTCTAGAACTCCAGGAACCCACCCTGAACTCCTGGGTCCCCTCTCGAACTCCAAGGACCCTCCCCTGATCTCCTGGTTTCTCCCCCAAACTCCTGGGTTCCTGGGGCACTCCTGTAATACAGGGAATTAACAAGTAATTAACTAACAATTAACTAATTACTATTTAAAGGTCTAACACTTAAAAACTTAAGGACCAAGAGCCAGCTGAGCCTTTACCCCCACCACTATTGCCCAGCCTGGCTGAGCATGACTCACTGTACAGAAACAGTCTCTCCCGAACTCCTGGGTCCCTTCAGAATTACTGGGCCCTCCCAAACTCCAAGGTCCCCAGGGGCACTCCTGGGTTCCCTCTCGACCTCCTGGGTTCTTCCCCTGGGTCCCCTCTGAACTCCTGGGTCCCTGGGTATTCCTGGGTCCCCCCAGAGCTCCTGGCTTCTTGCCGGACACCTGAGTTCCTTTCGGAACTCCTGGGTCCCTCTCGAACTCCTACATTCCCTCCACGATCTCCTGGGTCCCTTCCAGAACTCCGAAGTCCCTCTAGAACTCCAGGAACCCACCCTGAACTCCTGTGTCCCCGCCCCGAAATCCTGGGTCCCCTCTCAAGCTCCTGGGTCCCTCCCCGAACTCCGGGGCTCTTCCCCAAACTCCCAAGTCCTTTCCGAACTCCTGGGTCCCTTGGGCACTTCTGGGTCCCTGCTGAACTCCTGGGTTGCTCTAGAAATCTATGGGCCCTCCCGAACTCCTGGGTTCCTAGGGCACTCCTGTAATACAGGGAATTAACAATTAATTAACTAACAATTAACCAATTACCGCTTAAAGGACTAACACTTAAGGACCAAGAGCGAGCTGAGCCTTTACCCCCACCACTATTGCCCGGCCTGGCTGAGCGTGACTCATTGTACAGAAACAGTCCCTCCCGAACTTCTGGGTCCCTTCAGAATTACTGGGCCCTCCCGAACTCCTGGGTCCCTCCCCTGGGTCCCCTCCGAACCTCTGGGTCCCTCCTGGACTCCTGGATCCCTAGGGTATTCCTGGGTCCCCTTGAACTCCTGGCTTCTTCCCAAACACCTGAGCCCTCTTGGAACTCCTGGGTCCCTACAAAATCCTGGGTCCCCTCCCGATCTCCTGGGTCCCTATGAAATCCTGGGTCACTCCCCGATCTCCTGGGTCCCTCTAGAATTGCAGGGACCCTACCGATCTCCTGGGTCCTTCCCTGAACTCCTGAGTCCCGTTCACAAATCCTAAGTCCCTCTAGAACTCCAGGAACCCTCCCCGAAGTCCTGGGTCCTCCTGAGCTCCTGGGTCCCTCTCGATCTCCTGGGTCCGTCTTGATCTCCTAGGTCCCCTCCCGAACTCCTTAACCTCTTCTGAACTCCTGGGTCCCTGGGGCACTTCTCGGTCCCTCCCAAACTCCTGGGTCCCTCTAGAACTCCAGGAACCCTCCCTGAACTCCTGGGTCTTCCCCAGAACTCCTGGATCCCTCCCTAACTCCTGGGTCCCTGGGGCACTTCTGTGTCCCCCCCCCCGACGAACTCCTGGATCCCTCCCTAACTCCTGGGTCCCTGGGGCACTTCTGTGTCCCGCCCCCCCTGCCGAACTCCTGCATCCCTCCGGAAGTCCTGGGACCTTTGGGCACTTCTGGGTCGCTTCCGAACTCCTTGGTTCCTTCCAGACCTCCTGGGTTCCTTCTCGCACTCCTGAGTCCCTGGGGCACTCCTGGATTCCCCCTGGACTCCTGGGTCCCCCCGAACATTTGGGTCCCCCTCAAACTACTTGGTCCTCCCGAACTCCTGGGTCCCTCCCGAACTCTACAGTCCCTCCCGAACTCCTGGGTCCCTCCTGAACTCTATGGTCCTCCCCAAACTCCTGGGTCCATTCCTGAACTCCTGGGTCCCTCCTTGAATTCCTGATTCTATTTCCGAACTCCTGGGTCCATTCCCGAACTCCTGGGTCCCTCCTTGAACTCCTGATTCTATTCCCGAACTCCTGGGTCCCTCCCGATCCCCTGGGTCCTGGGGCACTCCTGGATCTTCCCTGAATTCCTGGATCCCTCCCCGACCTCCTGGGTCTCTGGCATATTCCTGCTTCCCCCTGAGCTCCTGGGTCCTTCCCAAACTCCTGGGTCCCCGGCTGAACTCCTGGCTTCTTCAAAATATCCTGAGTCCCCACCGAACTCCTTGGTCCCTTCCCAAACTCCTGGGTCCCTCTAGAACTCTATGGTCCCCGAACTCCTGGTTCCCTTCCCGAACTCCGGGGTCTGACCCTCCAAACTCCGGGGTCCCCTCAGAACTTCTGGGTTCCCTCAGAACTCCTGGGTCTTCCCGCGAACTCCTGGGTCCCTCCTGGACTCCTGGGTCCACCGCCAAATTCCTGGTCCCTTCCTAAATCCTGGGTCCTTCCTGATCTCCTGGGGCCTGGGGCACTCCAGGATCCCCTCGAATTCCTGGGTCCATCTCCGATCTCCTGGTTCCCTCACCGAACTCCTGGATCCCTCCTCGAACTCCTGATTCTATTCCTGAACTCCCAAACCTTTGTGACCCCCCAACTTCTGAGTCCCCTTCCGAACTCCTGAGTCCCTCCCAGATTCCTGGATCCCTCCTGAACTCCTGTGTCCTCCCCGAACTCCAGCATCCCTCCCGATTTCCTGGTCCTACCCAAACTCTGGGTCCTCTCCCATACTCCTGGGTTTCTCCCCGAACTCCTGGGTCCCTCCCGAACTCCTGGGTCTCTCCAGAACTTCTGGCTCCTTACTGAACTCCTGGGTCCTTCATGAACTCCTTTGTCATTCCGAATCGCCTGGGTCCCTCCTAAACTGGGCTGGGAGGGTCGTTCATAACCGTGAATTTTACTGATCCTGCGACACACTCTTAAAGTTATTTGCTTGTGTTCTCCTGTACTCACTGTGAACAGGATCCTCAAGATATAGATGAACTTCAAAGTCTTCTTGCAATAGTCGATTATAACAGATTAGAGTAGGAAATAAACCTTTTATAGATAACCTCCACTTTTCAAAGTTATTCCAAACTTTAAAACCCTGGTGATGAATTTTATGGCATTACAGGACATAATATTCTTTCCTATATTACCCAGAGGGAGTACAAATTGATAGCCAAGCTCTGATCACCCATAAATATATTTATAGCAATAAGGTTTTCTATAGTTACACATTGAGTGGGTTTCTTCTCCTGGACAGAGCGATTTTAATACAAATTCACACCTCCAGCAGCAACACAGGTAATATTAGCAATTTATGTGCTGGTTGATGCTCCCGATAAGGATTTTCTCATCTTATTGACTGATAGTTTTTATTATTCTTACCAGCTGTTCAGTTTGTTGATACAGCACGTTCCAAAGCAATCGGTTCTACCAGGTGTGTTTTGTTGTATTCGGGTGGTTCTTTCCTCAGATAAAGATTTGACGCTGGATTCAATTTGTTTGAAAGTGCAACAGGTATTTCAGCCTTTGGAGAAAATGGAGAAACTCTAGAGAACTTGAAAAATACAACGTTAGAAAGAGAGTGTGTTTAGTGGTTGTAAAACGAGCTTGTAGACCTACAAAAGGGAAAAAAAGCACAATGGCAGATGCTGATATTCAGAAGAACACATAGAGAGTGGTGTGATGTTTGCAGCATTTATCTCCTGGTATTTTTGAGATATACGATCAGCAGGAGTTGAACTGCGTTGGCTTCAAAGGGTGAAACACGTTACAGCTTCATCTGCTGAATTGTGTTTTTCTTGCTGTGGTTCTGCAGAGAAGACGCCTGCAAAGATGCTTTGTTTTTGCTTTTCTGCCCATCTGAACCTTCTGTCGTCTTCACCTTCCCTTCCTACAGCAAAGGTGAAGATTCAAGTCACGTCCTAGTGATCCAGACTCTGCCCAAGGTCCTGATCCAGACTCTGCCCAAGGTCCTGATCCAGACTCTGTCCAAGGTCCTGATCCAGATTCTTCCTGATCCAAACCCAGATCTAAATTTTCCAGCTGCATTTACACTAATAAGAATATTGAATGGGTTTTGCCTGTGTTTAGCAAATAGCACCAGCTCCAGACACCTCCAGATTTAATGAGCTGGTGATTTGATGTTGGAAGCTGGGAAACCGTGATAAACGAGGATGCTGCTGTCGCCGCTGGGAGCTGCAGAGTTTATTGACGAAATAGGATTTGAACAGCGACCAAAAATTCCTTCCTGACTCTATAGACAAGAGTGACACCCGGTGGCTAAGGAGCAAAATTAAATCAGGTCTAATTTAATGTTCATAGAATCATAGAATCCCGGCCTGGTTGGGGTTGAAGGGACGTCTGGAGATCATTCAGTCCAACCCACCAGCAAAGAAGTTTCTCCTCATGTTCAGATGGAACATCCTGTGTTTCAATCTGAACCTGTTGCCCCTCACCCTGGCGTTGGGCACCACTGAACAGAGTCTGGTCCATCCTCTGACACCCACCCTGAGATATTGATCCCATTGATCACATCCCTCTCAGCTTCTCTTCTCCAGCTCAACAGCCCCAACTCTCTCAGTCTCCTCATCACAAAGATGCTCCAGACCCCTCAGCATCTTTGTGTCCCTCCCTGGACTCCCTCCAGTAATTCCTTGTCCTTCCTAAACCGGGGAGCCCAGAACTGGACCCACAACTGCAGATGGGGCCTCACCATGACAGAACAGAGGAGGAGAATAACCTTTCCTGTCTTTATTCCCATTTCCTGTCCTTATTTACTGGTTTTCTCCTGCTACTTCTACAGAAGTCCTTCCACCCACTGGGAGCATGAGCACCCATCACCTGGTGACACCAGTTCCCCTGGACCAGCTCCTGTGGGGTGAAACTGGGAGAATGAAGGGATGGCGGCAGCTCCGAAAACACTGCAGCCAAACACAAAGTCATGACTGTGGTTCTGGTACCCTGAATTTGGGCAGAGGCATCATATTTATCATAGAATCGTACAACAGTTTGGGTTGAAGGGATATTCAAAGGGACTTCTCCCCACCCACATTGTAGAAAATTTCCATCGGTCTTTTACCCACTAAGACACAAAAAGGAACATTTTTGAATTCTATGTCAGCTAAAATGGCAGCAAACTCATTATCACAGATAATATTTTCGGGATGGGGGGGGGCTCCTTTTTGCATTGTGGCTACTACTGCTTATTATGCACTAAAGAATATCTGGTAAATTGAACAAAACACCATTTTTGACTATTAGGGTGGATGAAACAATATCTTCAGCTCGGTCATTATTGACAGGTATCATGAATTGTTAACTACCTCAAGTAAAGTGTTTAAAAATATTTAAAATATTTTAAAAATAATAAATAATAATAAATATATTTATATAATTATATTAAAATTACAATTATAATAATATTTTTTTAAAATTTACATGGAGGGCTGAAAAGGTACTTTATTTGGACATTAATTTGGATTTACTACCAATGAAAATGGAAATGCCCAGGTAATTGCATCGCTCAGTGAGCTGTGGCTTTAATAGCTAAAAGCTGGAAATGTGCCCATAGAACAAACAAACCAGTTTGGCTCCTAAATCAAAAGTACCCCTGGTATCTCTGGGTGGGTGATCCTTGATATTAGATGTTCCCTAAGGTATCTATGCATATCTCTGTGTGTTATATAGAAGCAGCTCAGGCTGAGGTCTGAGTCTAAGCATTTTCGTTCAGCTTATTGGGAAAATAAAGCCCAGTTCTGATACTTGGACCTTGCGCTTCACTGGTGCTGGTGATACCCGGATTTAGCAGCTTTGTGATGCTGTTTTTAATCGAAAATGTGGAGCAGGGGAGGATGGTTGCAGGGATGGATCGATGTGCTCTGATCCCTTCCTTGTGGATGGCTGCAAAGCTAAGAAAGCACAAAAGTGCTTTCTCTTAACATTTAGGAACTTCTCCATCCTTCTTCTCGGCTCCTTTTAAGTCTGAAAGGCCGCACTGAGCTCTCCCCCATCTCTCTGCACAGACATCCTTCTGGCACAGAATCGCCTCGTAAAGAATACGCCGTATTGTTTGCCTGAGTTTGTAGTATATATTGTCTCTGAAGTGGTTCTTCCACAGTCAAACAGCTTCACAGCTGCACCATCGCTCTGGATATTCAGGAAATATTGAATCAGAAAGTTGGATGTGGAGAAAGAGACTCCAGAATGGAAATGTCCCCGGGTTCTTGTGTGACCGGCTGTCCTCTGGCTTGTTCTTCTGAACCGTTCTCTTCTCTGCTATGGGGAATGTGGTGGGTCCGTGGATTCCCTGACGGAGGCCATGGGCACACAGATCAGCCTTGAAGATATTAAGCTAGTTAGATATTAAGGAGTCAAGGAGTATCCAGAGATATTCAGGTGAACCCAAGAGAGAGAAGGGACTAAAAGAGTGACATTGATGACACCAAATCAGCCAATGAGATGTTACTGCTGTAACTTGTAACCAGTAGTGAAGAGACACGGGAATTGGTGAAATTGCATAAAAATGCACCTGTGGTAATAAATGACATCTACTACTTTCATCCTGGAAGAACTTGGTCTGTGTTGTTTGTCCATCTCAACCATGACATTCTGCCTCTGTCTCTCTTTGCCCTTCATGACGTGTTCAACCGGTGAAGATGTAGCGAAATATGCATTTTCAGAATCTTTGTCTCAGAAATCAGAATAATTTCATCTGGAAAATACCCTTAAGATCATTGAGTCCACCTGTTGAGTCCACTCTCAAGTCTACCACTAAACCATAGAATCATTTGGTTGGAAAAGACCCTCAAGATCATCCAGTCTAACTGTTACTCCAATGTTGGCACTGACCCATGTCCCTGCGAACCTCAAATTTTCTCTTTCTTTCTCTCCCTCGTGGAGATAAAATAATGAAAAGCCAAATAGAGGCACCAAAATTTAAAGCACCAGGAAGAATCGACCAGTTGACAAGTCCTAAGGCTGATATGGATGTTTCATGATGGTTGTGTTCAGGGGCTCCCATGGAAAAGATGTGCTCAAGGCTTTGCCAAACACATCCAACTTTCACCTCCTCAAATTACTTGAGACATCTCATGTAGTGTGTTGAGGATTTGATTGCGGGGTGACAATAAACCCGTGGCAGATGTATTGTTAACCCCCTCTCCCCCCTTCCCACTCAGGACAGGCGATCGGGAGGAAAAGAAGGACAGAGAGAGGAGAGCTGGGAAAATTAGAAATGTTTTACTAATGCTACTGATAAAATAGAGGAAAATAATACAAAATATGCAAAACCAATCTTGAAACTCCCGGCAACTGCTCTGACACCCGAAGTCCTGGACTGGACTCTGCAGCCAATGGAGCTGGATTCAGTCTGTCACTGGCCTCGGTTCGCAGGAATGACTCACAAGGTCCTCTCCTAATGTCGCCATGAGGAAAAGGGACGAGATCCTCGTGATCTCCCACTTTTATATGAATTATCCCGTGAATGGGATGTTATGCTCCGTTGGTCAGTTTCTGGTCACCTGTTTCTCGTTGCCCCTCTGGCGAGATGTGCATCCATCCTTATCAATGACCTCGCATTCCATTGCTGTGTTCACCACAACATGGATCTGGTTCTCCAGGAAAATGCAGCTGATCTGAAAGCTTTAGCTGACAGGCAAATTCACTAAAAGAGAAACTTGGTTTTAACAAAACCAGGACAAGCGTTAAATATTTCACTGTACGTTCTCCAGGAGCTAAATCACTGCTTGGCCTTGGTCAAATAATGAACTGTCAGTACTAAAAATAAGGGAAAGCCATCATACTAAAGAAGAGGTTAGTGTGGCTTCCATGGGAGGTTTGCACATAATTTTCTTGAGCAGTTTCCAACAGTTTTGCTGTGTGGGAGGTGGCCACCCCTTGCTCTTACCCGTACAAGTCATCTGAGTTCACAGGTGATGCTGCACGTGTACCCGAGGGCAGCGCTTGGATTAAAATAGACACGTACAAATCGAATATTCACATGAATTAGCTTAACAAATTACCCAGCATGAGGAACACGCTCTCATTAATTCACAGCAGAACCAGAACTACTGGAGAGGTTGCATCTAGATTTGCCAGAGCACACCTGGATTTATCCCATATAAGAATTTGTTTTTAATGATGTGTCCTACGATCAATCAGGAGAGACCCTTCTGGCCCCTCTACACTGCGTAACACAGGAATTTGCACGCTGATTCTTTCCCTAAATCTTCAGTTCTTTCCATAATCTGAGCTGCTGGTTTGAAGCAGTTTTGGTTTTAGTTCCTATCTTCAGATCATTCTGCCTTCATGATCTAAATTTTATTTTAAATAGGTGAGATCAACAGCTTCCCATTCCATGCTTTGTTCTCCAGGGATGCTCCAAAACTTGCTGAAGTCTTGGATTGGAATGGGAGAGCATCTTATTCACTTCAGCTCCTAAAAATACAGCATCCAATTGAGATTAGTTATCTACCTGCCTTTGCAATTGGGAGAGAGAAGGAGAGAAGCACCTGGAAGAAAAGTTAATTTCCCTAAAATGGGTGTCAGAGACACACGGGATAAATCACCCTTTTGCTGCTGCTGGTCTTTCTGCAGGGGCAACAGGGAGAATTGAACTAAGACTTAGAGGACCTAACTTATAGTTTGATGAAGCAAAGGGAAAAACAGGGAGATAAATCCCACTTCAAATATCCCGTTGGCCCTTTTCCATTTGTAGTTTGCAGATCTGCCATATTCTCTGTTACTAAGTGTTGCAGAAATCAGTGCAGCTGCTTTTCCAGCGCCGATGGGATTAATCAATAGGTGTGTGGCTCTGGGAACAGGCTGATCCAGCTTCCCAATGATGCTCAGCACATTTCCCAGCCTATTTTACAGGAACCATCAGCACTCGGCACTTCAGAGAATCATCCTGACCCTTCTTTATCATGCACTGATGTTCTCAGGCAGAAGGGGGAGCCCAGATATTATTTTTTGTGTGTAATCATCTCAAAATAGTGATACCAAGCCATCAAATCAGTATTATTTTCCCAAACACAAGTGCTTGTGCTTAGCTGATGTTACAGACACACACAACTAGGGGAAGGCAGGTTTGTAGAGCCCAGATTGCTGTTATCTATTCCTTTGCAACAACGAGAAATCAGGGAAGATTTGGATTCTAAGCAACTTTATCATTCCATCGTGTTAGTTCAAACGCTAGAAAGCAGGATTTAATTAAGAACGCGTTAAACGAACAAAAATACAGAGGGAAAACAGACCCTTTAGAAACAGAATAAGTCATAGATGCATGACATTTATTTTTGCTAATTTACTTACGCACCCACTGGGAAACCAAATAAGGCATCCATGCGGTACTGCTGTGGTTATTTGTATAGAACCGGTATGTCAGGTGTTGCCTAAGGATGCGTATGAACATTAAAGTGTTAAACTCTGGACTTTTGTAGGGTACTCCTATCAGGACGAGCAAGTAGATCAAGGCACATTGCACCTTTTTTATTGCTGCCCAAATCCCCTTAAAATTCTTTCTCAGTGCAGAATCTCCCAGGGATGTCACTATCATGTCCTCCAGTCACAGCTCCTCCAACCTAGAACCAGCGTTTTGGTCCAAATATTTACATTCAGCCTAGAACCAACATTTTGGTTCAAACATCTGCATCCAACCTAGAACCAACATTTTGGTCCAAACATTTGCATCCAGCCTAGAACCAATAATTTTGTCCAAACATTTACATCCAGTCTAGAACCAACATTTTGGTTTGAACATCTGCATCCAACCTAGAACCAACATTTAGATCCAAACATCTGCATCTAGCCTAGAACCAACATTTTGGTCCGAACATCTGCATCCAGCTTAGAACCAACATCTTGTTCCAAATATCTGCATCCAACCTAGAAACAACATTTTGGTCCAAACATCTGCATCCAGCAGAAATGTTGGCCCTGAAACTTCTGACTGCATGAAGTCACACTAATATAAGGTCAGGTTAGATTTAACCCACGTCATATGTACAGGTGTTGCTTTTTTCCACCTGGTTAACTGGTGCTGTGCTGGATTTCGTATACACCATGGAGTTTTACTAGCTCAGATAGATTTATTAGTCAGAAATGTGGTTTTATGGCATTCTCCTGGCTGTGCAATAAAACTGCATAGAGGCACTTGCATCATTAAAGCAGTTCTGCTCAGGTAGGTCCTTGTGTCCAAGGAGCTGGCTAACGAACGCCTAATATGTGTTAAGGTAACCTGGACAGAAAGTACTCACACTCTTCACCAGTTGAACAATTCATGAAGGGAAAAGAGAGACGGAGGCAGAGAAGGGAATGGTGTAGAAGAATGTCGTGGTTGAGAGGGACAAATGACACAGACCGAGTTCTTCCAGAATGAAAGTAGTAGATGTCATTTATTGCCACAGGTGCATTTTTATGCAGTCTTATCGATTCATGTGTCTCTTCACTATTGGTTACAAGTCACAGCAGTAACATCTCATCGGCTGATTTGGTGTCATCAATGTCACTCTTCTAATACCTTCTCTGTCACGGGTACATCCTCAATATCTCCGGATACTCCTTGACTCCTTAATATCTAATTAGCTTAATATCTTCAAGGCTGATCTGTGTGCCCATGGCCTCCGTCAGGGAATCCACGGACCCATCGCATTCCCCATAGCAGAGAAGGGAACGGTTCAGAAGAACAAGCCAGAGGGCGGCCGGCCACACAAGAACCCGGGGGACATTTCCATTCTGGAGTCATTTTCTCCACATGCAACTTTCTGATCCAATATTTCCTGAATATCCAGAGCGATGGTGCAGCTGTGAAGCTGTTTGACTGTGGAAGAACCACTTCAGAGACAATATATACTACAAACTCAGGCAAACAATACGGCGTATTCTTTACGAGGCGATTCTGTGCCAGAAGGATGTCTGTGCAGAGAGATGGGGGAGAGCTCAGTGCGGCCTTTCAGACTTAAAAGGGGCCGAGAAGAAAGATGGGGACAGACTTCTGAGCAGGGCCTGTTGCGATAGGACAAGGGGTGATGGTTTAAAACTAAAGGAGGGAGATTCAGACCAGACATGAGGAAGGAATTGTTGACCCTGAGGGTGGTGAGAGCCTGTCCCAGGTTGGACAGAGAGGTGGTGGATGAACCATCCCTGGAGACATCCCAGGCCAGGTTGGATGGGGCTCTGAGCAACCTGAGCTGGTGAAGATGTCCCTGCTCATGGCAGGGGTTGGATTAGATTGGTTTGAAGGTCCCTTCCATCCCAAACTATGCTATGATTCTATGATTCTTTTGCCCTTGCCCAAGGCAACATCAGAGACCTTCTAAGTGGACCAGATGATCCCTGTAAAGAAGGAGCCTGGGTTTTATTTCCTGCACGATGTCCTCAGAGGATGGAAGGAACCAACAGAGAACCACCGTGACCATGCCCATGGGCTGCTCTGAACACCTTGTGCAGCTCAGAGGACCCTGGGTCATTTCTCTGCCCTCTTCGATGGACAAGACAGACAGGAGCGCAGAGCAGCACAGACACAGCCAAAACCCCCAGAGGATCAACAGGCTGGGGGGAAATGTCCAAGCAAGAATCTTGGATTTTCCAGGGGGAAAATGGTGCTTCTGGGATGGGTGGGGAGCAAAAGTGTTGCCACTAAAAAAAATATATGGGTCTCAGGAACTAAATAGTTTTCATAGTTTTGTTTTAAATGAAGATGAGCAAGTTGTGCTGCAGGAATGCAATAACCACATACTTCTGGAAGGAGTGAAACTCCTAAGAGATATCAACTCTATGTTGGAAATTAGGTTCACAACAAGGGTTTCGAGACTGTGGAGGTTTGGAGAGTTAAAGGGATCTCAGGTCATAGTGGAAATCTGTGCTAAAGGTTGGTTAGAGATCCGTTAAAACTAGAAGGAATGAGAATTCGGAGAATACAGACTACAGCCCAAGGATACAAATTGAATTCTTATTACATGTGACTTGGATGCTGGGGTATAAATTAAGCTTTATTTGAAACTGCAGCACAAGCTTTGCCAAGAAAAACCTCATCGTGTTGAAGAGGGACAGGGGGAAACAGAAAGCAAAAAAATATAAATAAGAGGCAACCCTACAAGTAAGTATAGAAATAACAAAGGAAAGGAAAAATTTTGGAAAGAAAAATGCCACAAGTAGAAATTTCAATCAGAATTTTTAGTATAGAGGAGTCCATTGGACAGAGAGACTGTGGTCTTGAAAAGTGTGTCAGTTAGTGGTTGGATGGAAAGGAAAACAAGTTTTCCCATAAGAATTAATGTAACAGAGCAGTTGGAATGCACAGGGACGTTATCCCATGGCTTTAAATAATTCCCAACCGAAATCCATCCCCAAACAAAGGTGCGAGATGATAGTGTTGGTCTGGTACTTACATAACATAATATTGGATTACTTGAAATGTTGTACTGTAGAAAACTGTACCTTTGTGGGGATATTGATGCAAATTAATATAATACTAGAAAAAAAATGTATGTCCATCCAGGCTTTCCAGCTTTAGCATCTGAAACATGTGGCTGATCTGGGAAGTCTTCATGGCCGAGACTTTATTTCACATGGAAAGTAAAAAGCTTGAATAATGTAATAATGGATATTTATGACAGTTTTCTTTAAAATGAGCAAATTGTTGCTGTGTTTCTCTGTTTTGAAAAAACATTGCTCATTTTTTCCCTTCTGCTGCCTCCTCCCAGCAGTGCAGCTTCGCGGGGTTGTGAGAGGGGCTTTCTGCAAAGGGGTGCGTGAATATTTAACAAATGGATAGATTGCTCAGAGACTGCGCGATTGTTAAACATGTAGGTGTTTTGGGGGGGTTTTCTTTTGTGCGTTGCTTGCATGGGTCCTTCTTCGCAAGCCTCCTGCTTCCCTTCATGCAGTTTTGAGTTGCCCCTTCTTCCAAAAAGGCTGCAGGGGTTTTCCAACTCCTGCTCTCACACGGAGCTTGTGGTTGTACAGCCCTGAACTCTCCCTCTGGTGGCTGCCGCACTGAAATGTTGAGAGATGCTCTGCATGTTTCGGCTCCTCTGTGCTCTGGAATGGACTGCAGTGCCATAATCCAATCATCTGGCAGAGGTCCGTGGTTCCTGCGGGCTGGGCAGCCAGACCCATAGGACATGTATCACAGAATCCTAGAATGTCAGGGGTTGGAAGGAACCTGGAAAGCTCATCCAGTGCAATCCCCCCATGGAGCAGGAACACCCAGCTGAGGTTCCACAGGAAGGTGTCCAGGCGGGTTTGAATGTCTGCAGAGAAGGAGACTCCACAACCTCCCTGGGCAGCCTGGGCCAGGCTCTGACACCCTCACCCCAAACAAGTTTCTTCTCATATTTAAGTGGAACCTCCTGTGTTCCAGTTTGAACCCATTGCCCCTTGTCCTGTCACTGGTTATCACCCAGAAGAGCCTGGCTCCATCCTCCTGACACTCACCCTTTATATATCTGTAAACATTTATGAGGTCACCCCTCAGTCTCCTCTTCTCCAGCTCCAGAGCCCCAGCTCCCTCAGCCTTTCCTCACACGGGAGATGCTCCACTCCCTTCAGCATCTTGGTGGCTGCGCTGGACTCTCTCCAGCAGTTCCCTGTCCTTCTGGAGCTGAGGGGCCACAACTGGACACAAGATTCCAGGTGTGGTCTCCCCAGGGCAGAGCAGAGGGGCAGGAGAACCTCTCTGACCTACTGACCACCCCCTTCTAACCCACCCCAGGTACCATTGGCCTTCCTGGCCACAAGGGCCCAGTGCTGGCTCATGCTCACCCTGCTGTCCCCAGGAACCCCAGGTCCCTTTCCTGCTCTCTAATAGCTCATTCCCCAACTTATACTGGAACCTGGGGTTGTTCCTGCCCAGATTCGACACTTGCCCTTGTTATATTTCATTAAATTTTTCCCCACCCATGCATTGGTAGCTGGAAATTCAAAAAAAAACCAAAACAAAACAACAAAAAACAACAAAATAGAGAAGCAGAGATTATTCCTCCAACCTGGGAGCTGGGCTCTGAGGTTACGTGCATGGCACAACACTGTTCTTGCAGACCCTCTGGAGACATCCCTGTTTGACAATGCAGGAAAACGCCTTGACCTCTGCACATCATAGAACCACAGGATGGTTTGAGTTGGAATGGATCTTCAAAGATCATCCAGTTCAACCCCTGCCACGAGCAAGGACATCTTCACCAGCTCAGGTTGCTCAAAGCCTCGTCCAAACCAGCTTTGATCACTTCCATGGATGGGGCATCCACCACCTCTCTGTGCAACCTGGTTGTTTGGGATATGAAATGAAACATGAGTATAAAAAATTCAGATTAACTCTGAAAAATCTCTCTCCTAAGTGAAATATGTTAATAACAGCACATTTGCACACAGAGGAACCCCACTTCACGCTCTCCATCCCCAGGGATGTTGGTACCTCCCAACGTTTGCTGCATCAACAGGTGGGCTACTTCCCTATGTTGTGCTCAGGTATTTATAGGCAGCAGATCTAGGTAGTAATTAGTATCCTAATTAGAAATTAGGATAGTTTCAGCTTGCACTGGGACTGCCAAGTGCTGCTGGAGAGCAGGGGATGCTCATCTGAAGGGAACCAAACCTACTTCAGATGGAACAGAAGATCCCAGCTCGGTGTGTCCGATGACAATCTCTACCCGCTTGTCCCTCTCGAAGGTCATTGGGGGCATGGAACACGGAGAGAATAGCTCTTTTTATACTATAGGAGATATTTATAAAGACAGGGGCTGCCACTCGCTGGGAAGCTGCCCAAGACTTTAATGGTTTAATTGCTGTTTCCTGTATGTTCTGACCTCTGTTGTTCATCACAGATGACAACCGTGGTTTCGTGCCTGTGAGGCTGGGCTGGGGCTCCCCGGGAATCTCGGTTTCTCGTGCAATTACTGCTCTGGGATATCTCTGCTGCTCTGAGTATGTCCTTGGAGTCTCCTCCCAGTTATGTTCACCCATATAGGTCTTATTTCCTAGTGGGGACTCCTACAAGATGATGTTGGTCCCTTTTTTAGATGTGAGTGAGAGATGGAGCACAGATTGGAGCATAAAACCCACAAAAGACTTTACACATGATGGGGTGAGACCAGGATGGACACAATGGATGACAGAAAACAGGGGACGACTGGAAAACAGGCACATTTTGGGTACCTTGATGCTCATGGGTGATGCCAGGGATCTGCATTAGTGTAGAGCAGGGCACAATTAGACCTTGCAAGACAAGCAGATAAATACACCATTTGCTCCACCCCGATATCGATCCTGAAATAAAAACCACACCACCCTCCGCTCCCAGTTCCATTATCTCCAATCCCAAACGCCCCGAAATTGCAGCCAGAAACCCCCAGATCACAAAATTGGCTCGAAGTTCTTGATCATGTTTTTTGTGCTCTTCCTAATGTGCCTTGAATTTGCCTCCTGTGTTTTTTAGCTGCTAGAGTAAACTCAGCTCATCCCTCAAACATGTATGTGTATGTATTCCTACATATACTTATGTTTTCATAAAATGAGATGCATGGTAAAATTATGCCCAACGTGCGGTGCGTTGTCTGCCTGGGATGGAGACAAAAGCACAAATATTGGCTTGGCTGCATTGAGCCCTGTCATCCTTGATCCTTGATGTCACCCATCAGTGCGTTTCACATGTGCGTCCCCTTCCCTTACTCTGAAAAATTAAGATATATCTCTGAATTCAGACTGGTCTATGGCAAATGACTGGCTGTTTTTGCTTTAAATCATAGAGGTCTTCTCTGCCACCCTTTAAAAGCTGATCCTGGGCTGAAGTCCTGCGCGGGATGAGTTTTATCAGTGATAGGAGGGAAAATCTGACAAAAAATATTATAAATCTCTTCGAGCTTAAAATAAAAAGGTTTTTTTCTCATGGGCATTTTAACAAAGTGAGTTGTCCTGGGATTGAGTTGGTGCCCATTGCACACCCTTCTGGTTAATTCATTGCTTGGCATTTCTTCCTCCAAAGTTGCCATCGGCACTGTTGCTCGGTAAATCTGCTGGAAAAAGCAGGTAGTGCTCCCAGGCTTCATTTTTAAAATTTTTTTTGGGTAATAAAGGCATTTAAATGAGAGGCTGGGTCCCCAGGTTGGTGGTAGAGGTCTGTAGGACCAACATCTGGAGACAGGGCTTTGCTGGAGCTTATTTCTTATCCTGGGCATCAGGGGCACATCTGAGAGTGGAAATGGTCTCAAGTTGGGCCAAGGGATGTTTAGACTGAATATTAGGAAAAATTCCTTCATGGAAAGGGCTGTCGGGCATTGGAACAGCATTGGAGTCACCATCCCTGGAGGGGCTGAACAGACATAGAGATGAGGTTCTCAGGGACATGGGACAGTGGCAGTGTGAGGTTTTGGTTGAACTTTGATGCCCTTGAGTGCCTCTTCCAACCAACACGATTCTATGATTCTATGCTCAGCCAGGCAGTGAGTGATGATGGAGGGGTGGACTCAAGCTCATTTCTTTAGCAGAGTACACCTCCAGCTTCCCTTTCCTCAAAACTAAGGGAAATCTACTTTTTTATTAAACTCTGGTTTTACACCATTAGGTTTTGTTCTAGAAGAACGGGCTTCCTGGGATTTGACCTATATGCTCTGCTTTGCCGGTGATTTGAAGGGTGAGAAGTTTTCCCTCTGTTAAACACATCTGTAATCCTCCTTGTACCTTGCTGGATTTGGCCATCAGTTTAGACGTCTACTTACACCACCCGATTTCAATGGATTATAACCAGGAACTGTCCCTTTTTCATCTCCAGAGACCATATTGCCCTTTCTTCCCTATCAGTTTTAGTCTTGCTAATTTTAAAGAGAAACCCTTCAATAAAATACAGCATATCTGGGTCAGTAGGTTTTAACCCCTGGCCTATGGATGGCTTCTGGTCTGGACTATGCCGCAAGCCAGCTCTTGTTATATAGATATTTTCTACACCATGCAAACAAGGTGAGAAAGCAAGAGAGAGGAATTAGGAGTTAATTTTGCTGGCATTTCAGACATAGCCTGTCTTTTCTGTTGGCTGCAAGCGATGGCAAGGGTACACAAAAAGCGTTCGGGATTTTAATCCTAATTTACAGGCTATCTAGACCCACAGACCAGTATAGGTTGGAAGAAGACCTTTGGATGTCACTTGGTCCAGCCCCAGAAACCTCCCTGGTCCTTCATTCTTTTTTATAGTCATCTAGTGTGATTTTTGGAAAAACACTGAGCTCCAACCCACCCCTTGTCCCAAGCCAGGATCAAGTATTTTCTTCTGTCGCTCCTGACACAGGTTTTTCTAATGTGGTATTAAAACCCCCCAGGAGAGCCCATCCCAGCTGCAGGCAATGCATCCTCACACTAAACCAACCTCATGAGAGCAAACTTTCCTGGTAGCAAGATAAGAAAAACTCAACTGAATCAAACCGAATCAAACCAAATCAACCGAATCGAACATTTATTTCACTGGCTGTCTTGGTAACTGAACCTTGGTTTTGTCTGGGCTATAGGGATCGTTAACTCTGTGCTAATGAGGGCAGTGTTAAGAGGATGCTACAGTGGGCAGTGTATATGGGAAGAGGATGGACAGGTAAATTCAGGTCCCTCGTAGATATTTATGATAATGTGACCACTTCTATATGGCCCCACATATCCCATCATATCCCACATATCACATCACTCCGTGTTAAGCAACCCAAGGCATTTGCCTTCTCTCCAGGAAAATATGACCAGCTAAATTCCTCTCTATACAGCTGAGCTCAAAGGAGTAGGAAAAAGGAGAAGAAAACGCAATATAATAGGCCACGGCATAGAGCTATCTATATATATTTTACCAGGAAAGGTATGCGACTGGTATTTCAAACAAATCCCCAGCCACAGTTTTAATAAAGTGCCTTTAGCATGCCACTCTGCCGTGTTTAAATCTAATTCCAGTTGTCAGTCAAATCACTGTATGTTATTAACCTATGGGCATAATTGCCTATTCCAAGTCTGCAGCTTTAAGAGGCTTTATGTACGATTGTAATAAATGAAATAACTTTTATGATTCCAGCTCGCAGTTGAACACATTGACATTGAAAATTACACATGCATACGCATTACTTTTGTCTTTTGCAATATAAGATATTATCGGTGCGGCTGTGGCTGCAGAGGGAGACCCGTGTTAGCAGGGAAACGACTGAGCTTTGCATTAGCTCATCTCTGCAGCTGGTGCCGCATGGAAACACTTCAGTTCATCTTGGTTCAAAAGAAAAAGTATTCGTCCAAATAAGCAAATGTTCATAAAATTGCTACTCTGCGCATATACAATGGAGAAATCATAGAATCACTGAATGATTTTGGCTGAAAAAGACCCTCAGGATCATCAAGGCCAGCCATAACCTAATTCTAGCACTAACGTATGTCCCTAAGGACGTCATCTCCATGTCTTCTAAACCCCTCCAGGGATGGTGACTCCAGCACTGCCCTGGGCAGCCTGTTCCAATGCCCCACAGCCCTTTGGGGAAGAAATTGTTCCCCACATCCAACCTCAACCTCCCCTGGTGCAACTTGAGGCCGTTTCCTCTGCTCCTGGCGCTTGTTCCTGGGGAGCAGAGCCCGACCCCCCTGGCTCCAAGCTCCTTTCAGGCAGTTCAGAGATCAGAAGGTCTCCCCTCAGCTCCTGTTCTCCAGTTGAACCCCCCAGGTCCCTCAACCGCTCCCATCACATTTGTGCACCAGCCCCTCACCACCTTGTTACTTCCTCTGCACTCTCTCTAGTATTTCAACGTCCTTCTTATGATGAGGAGCCCAAAACTGAACACAGGATTCAAGGTTTGGCCTCACCAGTGCCCAGCACATTGGCACAATCGCTTCTCTAGTCCTGCTGGCCACATCAGTGCTGGTACCAGCCAGGATGCTGGTGGCCTCTTGGCCACCTGGGCACACACTGGTTCATGTTCAGCCGCTGTCACCAACACCCCCAGGTCCTTTTCTTTTCCAGATGTTTTTCCCCGAGCCTGTAGCGCTCATCACATTGTTGAGACCCAAGTGCAGGACCTGGCACTTGGAATCCTCCTAGGCTGTCATGGTCAAAATGATTTATATCGGATTAAGCATCGCTGTCTCTCCATCCTCAACCTCCTCTCTCTCTCACACAGTGTGGTATTTCGTGATGCCAAAGGGATGATTGGTTTGCTGGTGTGTTTTTCATTTGTCACCAGTGGGGCAGTGTGAACGTGAAACACAAAGGCCAAAGGCAGCATTTCACAGCCTTTCTGTGCTGCCAAAACCCACAGTGCAAGTGGAGGGGCAGCGAAGGGTCACTGACCACCCAAGAGCGCACGTTCTGTGGGTGGCAGGTCCTGAGAAGCGTAATCTCAGCATGTGTTGGATTCCACCAAACTTTACAAGAGGTTACGGCCCCCTCAGCCATAATCTGTGCTGGGAGCATCTCACTGGGCTGTGCTGGGTCCCTTGACTTCTATCACTTGCTCAAACCTTTTTCATATTCATACACCGGGGCTGGGAAACATCGTTCTTCACTTCATCCATCTGAAAGGAACACAGAGAGTCTTCGCTGGACTGTCTCCTGTGTGGGCAGAGCGATGGGCATCTCCAGAGGATGGTTTCTCTTGGAGATGAGGAATGTCTGTCCATCAGCGATGGGCACTCACAAGGCAGTTCACAGGCACAAAAGGACCTTTGGGCAGTTGTGATAGGGTGAATCCCACCCATGTAACTCCTCTACCTCCCTGACCTAAAGGATGCTGAAGAGAGATTGGGTTGCTTGGGAAACACTTGCTGGGGACCAGACCCTGCTTAAAAACACAATGGACAGGAGCCGCATCCTCCACTGAGCTGTCCCCAGTTCACTAAATACCCTTGGGAGAGAAACAGCAAGAAGGGGATAAATCTTCTAGCCAGGATGCTCAGAACTTGCCTTGGGTGTGGGGAGAGGTTGTGGTCACTTCCAGTGACTCATAGAATAGTTTGGGTTGAAGGGACCTTCAAAGCTCCCCCAGTGTCACCCCTGCCATGAGCAGGGACATCTTCACCAGCTCAGGTTGCTCAGAGCCCCGTCCAGCCTGGCCTGGGATGTCTCCAGGGATGGTTCAGCCACCATCTCTCTGCCCAACCTGGGCCAGGCTCTCACCACCCTCAGTGTGAAACAAACCACTGGGGCATTTAATCCTCTTGCTATTCTGCACTTTGGCTGAAATGGCCCCAAAACACCCTAAGAAATACTCCATTGCAACCTCTTCCCTTGAAAACGTCGCATCCTCCCTGCAGGACAGGAAGGGTTTGTGCTCCTGCTAACGTTGCTTTTAGCACTGGGATAGGCTCATGTTGTAAAATCAGGATGTTTCCGCCACCGAGCTATACGATGGACATTTAAGGGTTTTTGGGGCTAGTATAGGTGTGTCATGATGTGTAGGTTCATGTGAGTGAGTGATACCACTCACATCTTCCCTTCCCTTCCCTTCCCTTCCCTTCCCTTCCCTTCCCTTCCCTTCCCTTCCCTTCCCTTCCCTTCCCTTCCCTTCCCTTCCCTTCCCTTCCCTTCCCTTCCCTTCCCTTCCCTTCCCTTCCCTTCCCTTCCCTTCCCTTCCCTTCCCTTCCCTTCCCTTCCCTTCCCTTTATCATTAGCAATTAAAGAACTGTGATTTCACTGGGTATCATGTCACTGCTAAACCTTTGGATGAGGGTCCAGAGAGTTTCTGAGTGCCCTGTGCCTCTTGAGCTCCTCTTACCAAACTCTTGCCCCCCAACCCTTGTTGAGGAAGTCAGGATCTGCCCCTCCAATGAGGCCACCTATGGGAATCCCTCTTCTTTACTCTTCCTCCAGTGTATGGAACATTTCACTTTGACCCCATTCCCACCTTGGGACTCGACCCTGGGTCCGTTTCCCCCGTGTGCAGTGTTTTTTGTCTTGGCTGCAGAGCAAAGCATTCCGACAGTGCTATAGGTACCGAGATACCATAGTGGCATCACCTCCTCACAGTCGCAGTACGACTTGGGGACCGTATGCACGCACAACTGTGCGAGTGCCGTGGTAACAGTGCATCCTCCATCATCACCAGCATGGCTCCTGATTGGAATTAATCTCATTACCGGTCCGATTCTGGGTGATGGGAAAAATAGCTTTTGAGGGGTTGCTTTGAGATGTCTTGATAGGAGAAGTGGGGTGACCTGAGTGTGTGTAGGAGCATCATCAAAGCGCCGTCCCCGTGCCTCGGGGCGCCGCGTTCGGCTTCCCGATTTGACCCCTTAATATCCAGAAGCGTTGTCACTGAAATACCTGTTTGTGGTCTCGCTGTATGGTCTAAATGTAGAGTGTTTGAGCTGATTTGGGATTCTGTTGCTGGGGAAGGTGAGGAAGGGGGAGGTCGGGGAATGACATGAGTCCCATGTCATTGAGGCTTGTTCGAGCTTTGGAGCCGGCGGAGTGATGTGCGGAGATGACGGTGCCGTCAGTCCTTCTCAGTCCTTTTTATAGTCTAAGCAATTTAACCTACTTCATTGCTTAGCCAAGACATTAAGAAAGGATTTTCCCCTTGAATCCTGATTAGATTTCCCAATAAAATGCCCATTTTGACTGCTGCTGCTAGGAGATATGTTGGTTTGTGGTTCGAGGAGGCATATGGCATAAAAAATAAACCAAAAGAAGGAGCTGGGTGCTGTGGGGATGTGGAGGAAAAGACCTTTCTGCATGGAGACCATCATCCTTCATGGGTCTGTGTGAACAGCAGAGCTGGATGGGGCTGGGACGCGATGGGGAGCTGGAAAACGAGGGAAATGGAGGAATTTCCCACATCTTCCTTTCCGCCAGAGCATCTCGAATCAAACCAGTGCTGCAGGGGCGAGCGGTTTGGCCAGGGGGTGGGTGTGGAGATACAAAAACAGCACGAAATTGCAGATGGAAGCACCTGCGCACCCCGCTTGTCTGCTCCATCCATCCTTTTCCTCTCTCCACATCTTTGGTACCCAAGGGTCCGCTCCCTGCACCTTTGGTACCTGAGGGCCCCTCTCCCCGCATCTTCGGTACCCAAGGATCCCTCTCCCTGCATCTCTGGTACCCAAGGATCCCTCTCCCTGCATCTCTGGTACCCGAGGGTCCCTCTCCCTGCATCTCTGGTAACCGAGGGTCCGTCTCCCCGCATCTTTGGTACCCAAGGGTCCCTCTCCCCGCATCTCTGGTACCTGAAGGCCCCTCTCCCTGCATCTTCGGTATCCGAGAGTCCCTCTCCCCGCATCTTTGGTACCTGAAGGTCCGTCTCCCCGCATCTTTGGTACCCAAGGATCCATCTCCCCGCATCTTTGGTACCCAAGGGTCCCTCTCCCCGCATCTTCAGTACCCAAGGGTTCCTCTCCCCGCATCTTTGGTTCCTGCATCTTTGGTACCCAATGGTCCCTCTCCCCGCATCTTTGGTACCCAAGGGTCCATCTCCCCACATCTTTGGTACCTGAGGGTCCCTCTCCCCGACCTCGCCGCCCCCTCCCAGCGCGGCCTTGTGGCCGGATGCCTGAAGGTTATTTGGGGGCATTGCCGTGTTGGTCGAATGTTGGCACAAGCTCCTTAATTCCCCCCCTATAATCCATGTGGGGATGGAGCCCGCTGGTTTTTAGCCGTTCTGTTTACGTCGGGCTGCGGGTGGAGGGAGGAAGGAGGGGACGGACAGTGGGGGAGAGCTGACGTGCTTGGAATAAAATTGCGCCACCTCCTCCTCCATCCCTCCGCGGAAAAAAATCAAGCGCATCTGTCCACCCCCCGCACCATTTCCCAACCCCAAAGTGTCCACCCAGAAGAGGAGGGGCTGCGCAGCAGCTCATCTCAAGGGGCCAAAGGTCTCTGAGAAACCCCCGGCCTGATTTATGCGAGGCATCGCAATATTTCTTGGGATTAATATTAATAAGAGCATCCTGCCCCCTCCTCTCCATCCCCCTGCGCTGAGCCCTGACTTGGGTACCAGGCCTCCCGCCTTGGGGTGCGAGGTGATGGCGTCTCTTCATACCGGCTGTTTCACAAGCATTAAACGGGTTGTTTATTTATTTGGGTGTCATTTAGATCTCGTTTCTCCCTCCTGTGCCGCAGCTCGTTAATGGAAAAGCCATTTCGCCAGCTGTCCTGGCACTGCAGAGGGATGCTCGGCGCATAGTGCGGCGGGGCAGGGAATCTGCCTGCGGGGATGGAGGCGATCTTAAATAGGAGGTGATTCCAAATAGAAGGCACCCCGTATCTCTATTTTTTCCCCCCTTTTATTCATTAAACACGAACCCTCTGGCAGTTCAGACTCTCCTGGATGTCTGGATGCGGAAGCACCCACCCAGGGTTGAGCAGGCAACAGCGGGTTGCCAAGTTAAAAGGCTGAGGTTTTTATTTTGGGGTGGATTTTCATATTCACCTGGCGCTGGGTGCGGGTCCTTCGGAGGGGTCCCGCCTACCCCACCGTAGAGATGGGCGAGAAACCTCCACGAACAAAGGAGAGGATGCGGGAACCCGCAGCAAAAGAGCTTTATTGGCGACGGCGCGACCCGCCGACGGGCTCCTTGCGGCATCCCAACCGAACGGGGAGGGCTGCCCCAAAATACCTGCAGCGCCCCGGGGATGGGGTGCAAAGAGGTGTCCCAGGGCCCCCGATGCTGTCGATGCTCCCGGAGGCGAGGGGCTGCAAAAAGAGATGGATCACCCCACACCATCATCAAAGGGTTGGAAACCATCCCCTCCAGTAAGGCCGTTCCTCGCCCAGTGCAAAGCACCTACTGGGAGCACTGGGCTGACTGCGGGGATGGAGGGGTGCGGGTAGGTTGGGCTCCAGCTGCAAAGAGAAGGGAAGGGAGAAAAGGATGGAGAAGGGCAGGGAGGTGAAGGGCCGCAGCGGGTGATGGGCTCCCGGGTACCCTTCTGGCTAAAAAGGTGGGGAGAAAGCAAAAAATAAAATAAAATAGGAATAAAAGCGTGATAAAAGAGGGGGGAAATAGAGCAGCGGAGTGGAAAACCAGCCGCTGCGGGTGGCTCTGCGAGGGCACCCGCTCGTTAGGCCGCGGGGTCTCGGCATCGCCCCGTCACCCTCCCCTCCCGCCGCCTCCGGCTGCCAGGTTTTTGAATTTGATTTTATTTTCTGCATAATTCAGGTGCTGTTTCCCCCCCTTCCCACCCCCTCCTTTCCTTCAGCTCCTCGAACACACGCCGGGGCTGTGTTAGGGGTATAATGAGGCAGCCGATGGGTAATTGGGATCTTTTGTAGGGAGGATGTATGGCCGGGGCAGCTGCTGGGGGGGCAGCTGGGGGACACACACGCACATACACACACAGCATTACCATACAAAGGGAACAAATGACATGTTTATCCCTCCAAGAGATTTACGCCCGGCCTCGCCCTGCAGACACAGCGCTCCCCCCACCCGGCGTTTTGGATTTAAATTATAAGGATTAAAGGGGAGGGAGGGGAAAAGACGCACAAACAGCCACCGGGAAAAATAATAATGATGCTTTTAAAAAATAAAGGCGGGGGGGGAAATAAGCGGCTTTGCCTCAGCCTCCCCGTCCCGCCAGGGGAGCAGTGTGAGCCCCGGTGACCCCAAGACCTGTGCTTGCTTTTGAGCGGGGGAAAAACCCTTTGCTCTGCGGAGAAAAGGAGAGGAAAATAGAATAAAATAGAATAAAATAAAGTAAAATAAAGTAAAAATAATAAAATAAAATAAAATAAAATAAAATAAAATAAAATAAAATAAAATAAAATAAAATAAAATAAAATAAAATAAAATAAAATAAAATAAAATAAAATAGATAAAGGCAAAGCACAAAGCAGCGGCAAAGGGGGAAGAAGCAGCCGCGGCCCCCCCGGGGCCCACCCCCGAGTGACAGCTCCAGATTTCATTCCCCGCGTGTCTATGCGAGCAGGGACCCCCTCCCTTTTCCCAGGACACCCCCCCCCCCAAAAAAAAAAGATGTTGCGCTCCCCAAATTGCGCTGCTCCCCCATCCTTCTCTCCCCCCCCCCTTCATCCTTGCGCTGCGGGTACCACTTGCGCGGGTGCGCAGCGCCGCCTGCGCGCCCCACGGCCGGGCTCGGGGAGGGGCTGGGTTGCGTGGGGGGGGGTTCCGCGGGTGCGGAGATGCTGGTCAGCCTCGTTCTTGGCATTCACCGCGTGCCTTAATTGTATGGACATTTAAATCAAGGTCCGCTGTGAACACGGAGAGAGGGGCCTTTCCTCGGGAGGGAAGAAATGGATATAAAATAAGAAGGGGAAATTATTACAAGAAAGGAAAAGGAGGGGAGGAAGAAGGGAGGTGGGAGAGGGGGCCGCGCTGCCCACCGCCCCCGCGGAGCCCTGCCTTTGTTCTCCGCGCCCCGCGGAGGGCTCGGCGCGCCCTTCCCGATGGAGGGGAGAGGGTGGGGGGGATAAAATCCAACCCCGCCAAAAGAAAAAATAATAATAAATAAATATATCTATGTAATAAAAGGAACGAGGTGGCCCCCGGGTGGGGGCCGGGGCGGCGGGGGGGCCGCGTTACCTGCCCTCCGTCTCCGCCGCCGCTGCCCGTTCTCTGCCGCCTTCCCCGAGCCCCGCCGCGCTGCTATAAACGGGGGGGGGGGGGGGTCTGGAGGAAGCGCAATAAACCTTCCCCCGTTCGCCTGCTGCAGTCAATCCTTTCGCTCGGATCCCAAGTGGTGCAAAAAAAAAAAAGGGGAAAAAAAAAGGGAAAAAAAAAAGAGGAGAGGGGCCCATCTGGCTTCTCATCAGCTTTGTCAAGTCTTGCATACGCTAAAATGCTAATGACCTAGATAGCTCATGCAAAATGCAGCAGAGAGGGAGAGGGAGGGAGCAGCGAGGGAGGAGGGAGGAGGGAGGGAGGGGGAAAGGCAAAGGGAGGGGGGAGAGCCCGGGTGCATCGCCCCCAATCCCCATCATCCCCCCCATCGCACCCCATCCCATCCCCTACTGCCCAGCGCGCCTTGGTAGGTACGAGCCGGCTTTGATTTGAAAGGTCACCCGGGTACGGTGCGGGGTGGGGGGGGGACACACAGGGATAAACCACCCTGGCTTCATCCTTCATCCCCCCACCGCCCCAACACGCCAAAGGGGGAAAAAGCAACCCCCATTCCATCCCCGTTCCAATGAAGGGTGCTCAGTCTCCCCCCCAAGCCCAAACCGCCCCCCAAAATAAGAGAAGCGAAGGAGATACCCCCTGCAGCAGCCCCGCCGTGGTCCCTCCGTCCGGCAGCCGGTGCAGCAGCGCGGCCAGGCGCGTAATCCCGCGGAAGATGCTTGTGGGGGGGAAGCGCCGCCCCCCACCCCACCACCGCGCTATGCGGAGGAGAGGTGAAAATTCTATCTATACATACATAGATAGATATGAAAAAAAAAATATATATATATAAAAAGGAAAAGGGAGGATAAACGTGGCGCTGAGGGAGCGCGCAGCGCGGAGAGAGAGGAGCTGTCAGCGGTGCCTTCTCATTTCTCATTAGCCAGCCCTAATCTCGCTCGCTGTCCTCCTTCGCTGATGTTGATCCACTTTCCCTCCCTCCTCCCCCAGCATCCCCCCCACCCCCCTTTCCCCTCACACCCCCCCTCCCCGTAAAGGATTATTCAGCCAAAAAAAAAAACCATGAAATCACAGCTGCTGACTCCGTGCGCCGCAAACGAGGCGGCTGCAGCCCCGCGCCCCCCGGCCCCGCGCCCGCGGAGATGCTGCGGGTGTTGTCCGCAGAAATGCTGCTTTTTAAAACAAGGAGCAAGGAAAGAGCCTCCGGCCCTGCCCAGCTCCCCCCCGCACCCTCCACCCGCTGGGAAATAGGGAAAGATGGGGGGGGAGTCAAAGGAAAACCCCTGCGCACCCCCCCACAACCGATACCCCCATTGCGGATGCTGCAGAGCTGGGCGCAGCTTTGCAAAATAATATAAAAAATAATTAAAAAAATAAAATAAAGCACCAATTTTGCATGAGGTTTTGCCTCCCCTCCGCACCCCCCCCCCCCAGCCCCAACCCCGCTGCTGGTTTCATGGCTACGCTACTGTAATTATGAATTATTCTCCTTGCGACTCGTGCGTGTGGATGTGTGCGGGGGGCTGGTTTGCGGCTGACATCACTGCAGTGGTGGAGCTGACAGCTCCCCACGCTGCGCTGGCTCCTC
Organism: Patagioenas fasciata; assembly: GCF_037038585.1. Lineage (NCBI taxonomy): Eukaryota > Metazoa > Chordata > Aves > Columbiformes > Columbidae > Patagioenas > Patagioenas fasciata. The sequence goes on along the minus strand of NC_092522.1, from coordinate 123,355,196 downwards.
GGCTCTTCTTTTTAATCCTTTTTTTGGTGTTTTTTTGCAGCATCTCTGCTGATAATTTTCAGGGAAAGGAGGGGGGGGGGATAATAATAATAATAATAATAATAATAATAATAATAAAAAAACCCCAACAAACCCGCTGTGTGTTGCTGCGTTCAAGGTGAATTTCAAGGAGAAGAGCGGGCTTTTTATGGGAAGCTCCCGATGCGTGCTGGTGATAGGAAACGCACACTACGCCTATCTATACATCTATACGCAGGGATATCTATATATTCCCAGCATCATCGGGCCTTACTGAGCGCCCTGTTAGACCCTGTAACCTTGCACAGCATAACCCAGGCGGGAAACCCTTTATTTTGTACCAAGGGCATGTGTCCGCTGCTGGGATCCCTTTGCACGAGCCGCCGTTGAGATCATTGCAGCGCCGCGCCGCATCTCATGTATATTCCTTCCCATCGCATGAAGACAAACGCACGCTTCACTTCTTCCTTATTTTTTTCTCTTATTTTTTCTCTTATTATTTCTCAGTCGAGGCCTTGAAGTTGCTGAGAAAATAGCGCGTGAAATGTGAGCATAATTCATACCCAAGCACAGACTGTGTGTGTAATGACGAGCAGAAGCATCGGCTCTGAACAAGCAATAGAACGCTGTGCATATTGGGCCCCCCCCCAGCTCAAAATCTTCATTCGAGAGGAGCCGCAGCCCTTTCTTTTAGTGCTGTTTAACTGTAGTACCGTTCCGTTTCCATTGCGTTAATGACATTTCATCCGATACACCGAATTGGAGGAGTTTTCAAGGAAATAGCGGCAATCAGATGTTGAAAATTTTTCGGGAGACTCACCAACCCAGGTGAAAAATCTGCCCATGTGCCCTATATAATGCCACCCCTTGAATAAAAACAACCCCGAACCACGACACAATATTATTTGATTTTAAAAAAAGCAGCAAACCCTATTTACCCTGAATGAGCAACTTCTCGTCTACCTCCTTTAAACTGTTTGCCATTCAAATACGAAGCCGCGGAGCAGAGATTTTAAAGGTCTGGCTGTCAGAACAGGCCCAGCATCCCTCTGAGACCCCCGTGCTCAAACCGCAGCTGGAGCCACCCACATCGGCCCCGGCCCCGCGAGCAGCCGCACCATGGGGACCACGCCATGGGGACCATGCTGTGGGGACCATGCTGGGTCCACTGCGTCACCTTATTCATCTCCTCCTCGGTTTTCTGCCTCGGAGATTAATCGAGAGCCATTTTACCTAAAAGTAAGTTGGTTGAGAGGTGCGAAGTTGTCATTTCGGTGCCCATCCGAAATTCCTGCTATACATGTATATTGTTCTTTAATAAGCAGCGATCTCTATATATCACCTTCTTCTGGTGGATCCCAAAGCGTTTTGGGAATCTGCACGAGCACCAAGTGGCAATTTGAAGGGACTAAATGCAATTTCATGTTATCACGAGTGGGGAAACTGAGGCTCAGGGGCCTCGGGGATGTTTTGCTGCCCATCCCACATGGCTTAGGATGGAAGCGAGATGCCCATAGAGCCAAACCGAGGAGATGGAGCTGCTGCTGCAAACCATGGGGGTGAATGGAGATGCAAACCCAGGCCTGGGCTGGGAATAATGTCTTTGCAAAACAGACACGTGGATTTTCAGCCTGAATTACAAACCTGCGCTGGATTAATGCTCAAATGAGTCTTTTAGGGCCTTTTCCAGTTCACACTCTTGCCTGTTCCCCACGACGTTTACCGGGGGGTGTTTAAAACCTGCTCCAACCCACTCGGAAATACATTACGCTCCCTTAAAAACATAAATCCTCGGGCTTAACCGATGATCCATTCCCTCCCTCTGCACTGTTAGCACATTAAGAAATTAAACGATAAAACTCCTAAAGATCCGATTGACCAGAATCGCGCCGCTCCATATGGCACGGCATATGTGTCCGGGATGCGCGCTCAGGGATGGGAAAAGGGTTTCGAGGCAAATTCAGATGAATTTAGAGTTGTTTTCCTTTCTTTTCATCTTTTCTCCCCGTGACATTTCACTTCTCTGCTCCACCTCCAGAGGAAAAACTGTAGAGGTGATGTATGACCCTAAATAAAGACGCAGAGCTTTGCTTTGCTGGGGGAGGTCAGGTGAGGCTATTTAACGCTTTGCAGGACGGCTCCTGAAAGATGATGGGCTTAAGAAAACAACCCCAAACCCCAAAGCTCCATCCTTACAATCAGCTTAATGACAACAGAGGTGATGCTGGGGAAATGGTTCCCTGTGGGTGGGTGCTGAGCACCCGGATCATGGTGGAGAGAAGACCCTTTTTCCGCCCTCCCCTCTCCACGATAAATCACGTTGCAGCAAACAATAGGCTCTGGGCCTCGCTGGGAGCTTTCCCTGAGCAACGGTGGGTTTAGGAAAGACTTTTTCATGGCTTTGGTGAAATTTAAACCTCCTTTTTTATCTTGTTTTTGAGTCTCACCTGAATTTCTGGGTGCTGGGGGTGAAGATAACGGAGCCGGCAGCACCTCGCCGGGTTCAGCCCCATGTCCGACGGACAGAACCCGCACCAAGGAACTTTAAACACGGCCTAAAACCAGCTTAAAGGGGATATAAATGAAGGAAGGGATTAACCCCTCTTGCCTCCCAACCAGGAGCAACAAATCCCATTAACTCCCCATCCCTGGGAGGTGAAACTCCACAGATGCAGGTCCCCAAAATAGCGACCTGCCGCGTTTATTTAGTTGGTTATTTTACATTAAAATAGCAGCCCGTGGCAATGTCTCTGTATTGAGAATTCGCATGTATTTCTTCTTGCGGGAAGCATCGGCATCGCTGCGAACCAGCCCGCCCGCCTTGTTCTGCTGCGTCGGCTGCCCACCTCCTAAATAGTTAATTCCTGCAGGCTGCGAGAAGGTTAAATATATATCGGGATCAGGCGCAGTCACCTATAGCTGCCCTTCCTGCAGCATTTCCCTGGGTTACATAGAGAATCTGGAGCCAAATCCAGCAAGAAGGGGATGAAAAATCTCTCTCTGCCCAAAAAACCCGGCTTGCTCCCAGGTTGTAATTTGCTTTAAACCAGGCAAATTACCCACCGAGGCGATAGGTAGGAATTGCACAAAATATAGCAGGGAGGGGGGGGGAAAGAAGCTGTGAGAGACAACAGCAGAAGAAAAACTCTGTTATCTATGGTAACAGTCTGGAGACTGATTTATACAGCGTATAAATAGAGCGGGAGAAGCTTTCTTGAATGTGAAGGGAGAGTTTGTTTTATTGTCGCTCGCAGGTTCGGCTTAATATGAATATTTCCCATCGAGGTGGTGGCTCCTGCTCCATATCGCTTTGATTTCTATAAGAAACGGGCCCAAAATTTGTCCCCTTGACATCGCGCCGGTTGCAACCATAGGATGCGATCCCAGTGGTCCCCCCTTCCTCACGTAGCCACTTCATCTTAATTACCCCCCTAGAGCAGCCCCCCAATATTATTGCTTTGTTTACTACGGGGTTGTGAGGAGGGTGGAAGCTGACGGAGTAGATCCCTAACCCAAGTATTTATTCCCTTTCAGAGTTTTAATGATATTATTTCATCTACTGGCTGCAAAGGGAAAAAACCCCACAAACCTCATCCCAAATCTCTTGATTTATTCCTGAATAAAGGGGGGAAAATATCATCTGAAGGTCTCCAAGCTAAGGGTTTAAAATAATGCAAGGCATTTAAGTAAATTATATTGGAGTAAGCACAGAGAAAAAAGATGTAATGCCGGGCTGGAGCCTTGTTAAGCATTTCGAGTAATGTATATTATAGATAATAAAATGTGAGGTAACGCGAGATTTTAGGGTTCGTCTCAAATCTACCTGGGCTTTGTGTTTGGCAGTCGCAAACCCCATCGCCCCCTTTGTCCCCTATGCTTTTTGTGCCATTTTCGGAGCATTCGCAAAGCCGATTACAACCGAAAACTCGCCTCCCCTTGCTGGAATTCGCTATTTATTTTCCAAGCTGCTCCGCTGCGGCGGCCTTGAAATCCCGCAGCTCCGGCTCGACGGTGACATCTCGCCGCATATACATCATCTGGGCTCCCATTGTTCTATAGGTCAGCCCGGGAGCCCCTGAATCAGGTAAAAAGCACTTTCCGAGCCCCTTTTGTGCTGTACGCCGCAATATAAATGTCTGCCTAGCGTTTCCCATCCGCAGATTCCGCTGGCGTGGAGCAGATGGTTCAGGTAGCGGATTTAAATCTGTCCTAGCCAGTCCTGACCTATATCGCAGGATGAATGCCAGGCATACCTTTGCTTTCCCTTATGTCAATCCTATATCTTTGGATTATATTTTTCAGCCCGCATCAGCTGTCAAAAAGAAAAAGAAAGCGATACCTTCATGACTGATATTTCCACAAGTAAATATTTTTTATGTATATACAGCCAGTATGAAATGATTTTTAATGAATTATCCGTGAGTGGAAACAGTTCTGTAAATCAGCAGGGCTGCAGGCAATTTTTACCATATGTCGGCTTGCATTTGTATCACAGAAATTTGCTTTATGCGAGGACGAGGTATCTGCTTTCCTGTCGTTGCTTATGTGCTAGAATTAGGGTCTACATAACTCAGTGCATTTAAGCAAGAATATTGTCGGCTTTTATTGGACTATTATTAATGCAAAGGCAAATGTTTCCTATACTGCACACCCGGAGAGCGAGGCAGGCAGTGAGAGCAGCACGTTCGCAGGTAGAAGCCGAACGATATTAAAAATCCCCTCTTTTCTCTCATTAAGCTCCCTTCAAACCTTTCTCCAGGAGGTTTCTTAGAGTAAATCAGCAATTTGCACAGCAAAAAAACCATTAAAAATCTGCAAAATATAAGCTGCGCTCTAGCACACATCCATCCCTTCCCCCTCCATAAAATAACATCCGAATTCCTAATGGCAATAGGGATGAATTACTTAACGTATGGAGGGGGTGCTCGGGGTAAAAACACACTCCATAATAACACTAAGCTTTATTATGGCTGTATTTACCCCCAGAAGTGGAAAAGCTCGTCATGCACAACAGAAGGTAGAACCTGAAATGAGGAATCGCCACCGTCATACCCTGCAAAACGCAGGTTAAAACTTCAGAATGATCCAGGTTAGGGATAAATCGCTTTCCTAAATTCAAGTAACTGATGGGAGGGAGGGGGAGAAAAAAAACACAAAACCAACCCAAAATTGCTATGGAAATCTCTTACTCCTGCTTTATTCCTGAACTCGGGGGATTTTATTCCTGAGCCGAGGAAATGTTTCGGTTGTATTTTGAAAACGTCGCCACCGTAAAGATCTAAAAAACATCAGATTCTCCATCTTTTGGGCTAAATGAGAGGGTGGGATGCTGGGAGGGAGGAGAAACCTCTGGTAACCATGGTCCTGGCTCCACTGCACCCCGAACAAAGAGATGTTGCCCCTATTTATATATGGATGCTGTATATTGAGCGATTTGACTTCAATGGGAACAGGATGCTTTCCATTCACCCACGGGGATATTTCTGGCGATGCTGCCTCAGGCAAGAGAGAAAGGTTG